>NC_064641.1:217410080-217719455 GCF_023864345.2 Schistocerca serialis cubense
TGTTTTCCATGTTTCTACGATCAGTGTCATAGTGATTCGTGCAGTCCCCCACTAATTACACATTAAATTGTCAAAAATGTGGAGGCAATATTATAAATAAAATACCTAATAGATTTGATTGGAAGTTCTCACGCAGCCTTTATTTCTTTCCAATCCCCTTACGAATAAATAAATTTGTTCTCCTTTTATGACAATTATGACAAATGTCTTTAAAGTAATAAATGAATAATTAAATGTTGATAATTTGCGTAGTCTGTTACGTGGAAATGCAAAAAGTACCAGTAGCGGAATTCGATCCAGAGACCTCGGGCTTATGAAACTAAGCACCTACTTTCTCGGCTGCGGACTCTAGTCAGTACTAGCGACCATACAAAGTGTATAAACACGCGTTATTTTTTCAAACTCGATTTTCTCGAAACCGTTTGAGAATTGCATCTTCCTGTTTACAAACCGTAGTCGTTCCCTACACCCCCCACCCTCCCCCCATCCACACCTTTTAGCTTCCCCATGTTGCCATTCTTTATTTAAATTCTCTTCTGTCCTAACAGCTACTGTCACAGTCGTTTCAATTTTATCCTCTCAATCTCATCCTCTTTTATTATCCCTTCCGCTTCTATATACAAAACA
Source organism: Schistocerca serialis cubense (assembly GCF_023864345.2). NCBI lineage: Eukaryota > Metazoa > Arthropoda > Insecta > Orthoptera > Acrididae > Schistocerca > Schistocerca serialis. Next base: position 217,410,708 of record NC_064641.1, read on the forward strand.
TGTATTCGAATGTGCTAAAGTCATCTGTATCGCTCTTAATGCCTTTTACTGTTGTTATCGTTACCACTATTAGTGAAGCTACTATTTTCATTATTATTATTATTTTCAATTATTAATATCATTATTAGTGTCACTTATCGTTACTTATTTATTGTTATTATTAATCCTGTCAATGTTTTTGTGTGCCGGCCGGAGTGGCCGAGTGGTTAAAGGCGCTACAGTCTGGAACCGCACGACCGCTACGGTCGCAGGTTCGCATCCTGCCTCGGGCATGGATGTGTGTGATGTCCTTAGGTTAGTTAGGTTTAAGTAGTTCTAAGTTCTAGGGGACTTATGACCACAGCAGTTGAGTCCCATAGTGCAAAAAAAAAAAAAAAAAAAAAAAAAAAAAAAAAAAAAAAAAAAAAAAAAAAAAAGATGTTTTTGTGATATACTTGGTATGCGTTGTTCCCAGTTAGACGTAAGAGAGGACCTTAAGGCCCTAATCTGATCAGGCTAAATAAGTAACAAATAAATAAATATTATGTACCATGTGTTATGGTAGCCCTGAAACGCTGCTCTGACTTGTTGCGAAACTGTGCGAAGTTCCTTGTAGTTCTGCTGTTCCGGACTTTGTGGTTTTCTGGCGGTCAATCTGATTCAGGAACTTACGTCACCGCGTCCCACGTAAACGGCCAGTTTGTTTTAACTACAGCTGTTCGCCTCGAAAACTGCCGCCTAGCCTTTTACATGGCCGGGCAGTCAGCAGAACAGAAACAACCGCCCAACGATCAGCGCCGCCTGAGTAAATGTTTGTGTGAATCACTAACAAACGTTAAGTTCACAAGGCGCAACACTGCCTTCCGCCCTTTCAACTATACTGGCTAATTAAAACCAACTGCAGTTTTCGCAGTGCACTACCACTCATTTAGAAGTGCAACCGTCGACGTGTTATTTTAATGTGTTTACAGACGTTTCTAAGGCACGGAGGATTGTCTAGCTGTGGGCGAGGCGGATGCCGCGATTGGTCACAGTCGATCAGAAACGCATCCAGCACATTTCAGCACAACGCTGGGGATGTTTAATTGCAATCCGCTAGACTTTTTGATTAGGTTTGTGGCCGTTGATGAAACCTGGATCCATCGGTACACACCAGAGTCAAAACGGCGGTCAAAACAATGGACAAAGGCTGATGAAAATGTACCTAAGATGGCAAGCACCATTTTGTCAGCTGGTATGGTGATGGCCACTGGTTTTTTGGGGTTCCCATGGAATAATCCCCTTAGATTAGTTGGAAAAAGGCAGAACCATAAATAGGCTCTATTTTGCTTCATTGTTGGATCATTTGAAACTTGTGTTGGCAGAATAAAAACCAAGGTTGGTTCAGAAAAGAGTTCTCTTTCACCACGACGTTTCACCATCCCACACACCAGTGACAGCAAAGTCGAAAATGTATGAAATGGGCTTTCAAATGGTTCCTCGTTCGGCCTATTCACCAGACTTAGCCCCAAGTGACTTCTTCCTGTTCCACAACTTGAAACTTTGGCGTGTTGGGAAGAAATTTTTATCAAATGAAGAATTGATAGTTGCAGTCAACGAGTATTATGGAGAGTTTGACAGAACTTATTTTCCGATGCTATGAAAAATCTGGAGGATCGTTGGACCAAGTGGATATCCCTCGGAGAAGACTATATCGGTAAGTAAGGGGAGTTGTTTACGAAGCAAAATTTTTTCCTGCTTTTTTACAAGGGTTAACAAACCACCCTCATACAATTATTGGGCGAAGAAACTGTCTACATCTGCACAAAATTGTATGTAACAGCGTAAATACATAATCATTGGAAAAGTTAGTTCTATTGAAGAACTAAAATAGTTTTGTGTATTATATGACATTTAAAAAGGATGCAACAGACTAAGGGAAATATGATTTTCATGTGTTTGTATGTATATACTTTTTGAGGTACTAAACGTTGTTGTTTCTGAAATTTTTGGACGACAGTTCAGCTATTTCTCACAAGTGTGGACATTTTTCAATAACATCCACTATGAACTTGACTTAGGTGGTTAATAAACTCTACTATCATTACTGGTTTCGTAATGCTGCTGCTTATCTGAAAGAAGGATGGTTCCTAATAACTCACTTTCACAGCAGACAGCAGCCAGAACACACACACTTTTGCGCCGACGTGTAAATACAAACCAGCACGTGTAACACGCGAGACTTAGCACGTGAATAATGCGCCAAGGGCTACAAGCTGACTCACTTGCCATGAGTAGTCGATTAAGAAAAGAAAATCGCTCAGGTGAAAGTGGCTTTAGAGATAGAGCACAGACGCTATTGGGAAAGAATGAGAAAGAATAATGGCAGTGTTCTTTTCAAAGAAAAGACCCAGACATTTGCCTTAAGTGCAGAAGATACACTGAAAATGACATTTCTTTTTATTGGTGGTTATGCTTTGTGCGAATATAAAAGTATTTTAGATCGAATCCTTTTTTTAATGGTCCTAATTAGTTTAGATGGCAACTTGCAGACTCAGATATGCCCACTTGTTGCTCTGTGACTTCTCTTCTTTGAATTCATAAGTCTACAGAAATTTTTAAAGTTGATTTCAGCTTTCAGTTACTGGATAAACTCATTTTTCTTGCATTCAGTTGTATCCTACAGTAACATCATAAGACGCGTGTTTTTTGTTTCTGAGCAACGAAATGCCTAGATCGACTTCCAAAGTTGTCATAAAAGGTCTGGAGGACCTAGAAAAAGGCATGCGTACTATTGGAAAGGGATTAACAGGAGGGAAAACTGTATGTGCTACTAATAACGTACTAAGTTTTCCTCCAAAATTTCTGATGTATATTATTTATTGCGTGCTGCTTGCAAATCAGTGACAGATTAAGAGATGCATTAAAGACGCTGTGAGTGCAATAAAACTTTAGACGCTACTTCCTGTAACTTTTTTTTCGAGCCTAATGTACCTTTTCTCTGAAACAATTTATCTCAGAGCAATGCAATTCTAACAGTCAATTGTCTTAGTACACGTGCATGTAGTGACATTTTTTTGGCTTTCTAACTATTTTATAAAGGAACCTATCACCTTTTTATTTTAGAAATTTTTCCGGAAAACGGGTCATTATTAAAACATTTATCAAAATTACAGTTTTAATATGCGATCCTTAAAAACTGTCAGCTTGTTAGCAAATAGTGTAAACGTATGTGAAAAAGTTTGTGTTCTACTGTTAATAGTTCCTGAGAAAAGATACATTGAAAACGTTCAGTTTAACATGGCGGAACTAGACAGTACCCTATCCCCTTAAGAAATTTAGCGAAACCACAGAAGCCGTAAGCATGGATGGCAGGACACGGATTCGAACGGCCGTGCTTCCGAAGGCTTAACCACGGTGCAAGCTCGGTCGGTAATAAAGTTTTAAAGTTTCACATTTAATCGGCGTCAGCATCATGAAGAGACAGAGGGCTTTCTCGGTTGGACAAAGAAAAGAGACGGAAGCAGTCGACCTTCTAGACGCATGCGCAGAACGAAGGAATCCACATAAATCCAAATTAGCGTGCCCTTTCAGAACACGAGCCCAATTCTCCAACTGCACCACCTTTCTCGTTCAAAATACAAACCATATTGTCACACATTTCTAAGTCGTGGCTGAGTGCAGTGGGTCCGCATGTGAGAAATTAATTTTGTAGAGGAAGGTAATCCAACATGCAGCTACAGTTTTTATGAGATCTCTGTAGAAGGCGTTGAAGTTGTCTTCGAAGTTAATATAAAAGACACTGATATAAAACCCCAAACACGTAAAAGCAATTTGTTTCATGTTGCAGGGTATCAAGGGCATACTATTCTTTACTTTCATATCCTACTGTGTTTTCCTCTAATTCGCAAGCCACCTTATGATCTTACGATGTGTGGGAGAGAGTACTTTCTGTAAGACTGTCACGTGTCATTTTTCCTGTTCCACTCGCGAGGGGTGTGCGGGAAGAATTTAATGCTGGAAGGCCTCCGTGTGAGCTCGAATATCTGTGTATTTACCTCATGGCTTTTTCGCGAAGGATACTTTGAAGGAAGCAACATATTGTTTGCCTCTTTTGGGACTGTACGCTCTCGGAATTTTAACGGCAACCCACACAACCGGTTATCATGGTAACAATGTCAAGGGGATATATAAAAGCAAAAAGTACTGTACTGAACTGAAGAATAAAATTAATAAAAACACCTTCGAGAAATTTGTATATTCCATTACTAACGATCTACATTTCATGTGTTTCAGAATTTAAAAAAGCACTGATTCTGGAAATTTATCATTTAAATTTGTTTGGGGAGAATGAATACAGTGTTTGCGTCAGGATGCACCCTCAAAAAGCCAGTGTAATTTTTTATTGACGCAGATGTATCAGGCGAACAGATCAAATGTATAATGATTGTCCAGTAACCTGTTCAAATAATTCCCGTCGAGTGTTCGCAGGACGTCTACTTTGTCTTAAGCCACGAGTATCAATTAAAATTTGAATCAATACCAAAGTACACGACCACAAGCTTATGGGTTTTGAGAACTGTATGTGGCCTGTGCCAGCGATACCTGAATGCTACAGAGGATATTTAGGATGCTCTGGGGAGACGAACTGCAGCTCGACAGCTATCAGCACAGATACTCTCAAACGGGTGAAATTTATTCGCAGATGCGAATATAAACCACTTTCGGCTGTATGATGAACTGACGACAGTGAAAATTTGTGCCGGATTGGGACTCTAACCCTCTTTACGTGAGTCGTCGCCTTAACCGCCTTGGCTACGTGATTTCCACTAACGGCCAGACCCAAACTTCCATATGTCGTCTTCCATGCGTCATCCCTGTAATCGTACATCTCATTAATGTCATTCCAGTACAGGGGAGGCATTTTATCTATAGGTCGCAGGACCGGTATCAGCCAACAAATACGAAATTGCAGTGCCTGTGATTGGAAGAAGTACGATCCAATATTACATCGGATTTGCATGCGAGTATCGAAATATGTGACATAAAGAGCCGTATCTTTTGAGTGCATTGACTTAAAAGCTTCAATTTCTACGCCACGAAGGGAGGGTACACCTCAGTATGTAACATAAATATCAGCTTGTTAAGTTTACCCGTTCTTGAGAAAAATCGGTCTTAACTGTCGGACAAACGACGGGCAAACGGGCACAGATGAACAAGAACAAAGTGCTCCTACGACGGTTCCGTTTTTACCGAGTGAGGTACGGAAACCTAAAATTAGCGAGACTCTAACGCGGAGCGGGCGGACTACTAGATTGCTGCCTTAGCCTTAGCTGACTGCTCGACGATTAGCACTTTCGTGTGTTACTCAACATGCTAGCAAAATTATACTGGAGCACCATCTGCTACATGTAAGTACACTAGTGGCCATTGAAACTGCTTCACCAAGAAGAAATGCAGATGATAAACGGGTATTCATTGGACAAATATATTGTACTGAACTGACATGTGATTACATTTTCACGCAATTTGGGTACATAGATCCTGAGAAATCAGTACACAGAACAACCACCTCTCGCCGTAGTAACGGCACTGATACGCCTGGGCATTGAGTCAAATAGAGCTTCGATGGCGTGTACAGGTACAGCTGCCAATGCAGCTTCAACACGATACCACAGTTCATCAACAGTAGAGACTGGTGTATTGTGACGAGCCAGTTGCTCAGCCACCACTGACCAGGCGTTTTCAGTTGGCGAGAGATCTTGAGAATGTGCTGGCCGGGGCAGCAGTCGAACATTTTCTGTATCCAGAAAGACCTGTACAGGACCTGCAACATGCGGTCGTGCATTATCCTGCTGAAATGTAGGGTTCTGCAGGGATGGAATGAAGGGTAGCGCCACGGGTCGTAACACATCTGAAATGTAACGTCAACTGTTCAAAGTGCCGAACAAGAGGTGACCGAGACGTATAACCAGTGGCACCCCATACCATCACGCCGGGTGATACGGCAGTGTGGCGATGACGAATACACGCTTCCAATGTGCGTTCACCGCGATGTCGCCAAACACGGATGTGACCATCATGATGCTGTAAACATAACCTGGATTCATCCGAAAACATGACGTTTTGCCATTTGTGCACCCAGGTTCGTCGTTGAGTACACCGTCGCAGGCGCTCCTGTCTGTGAAGCATCGTCGAGGGTAGACGCAGCCATGGTCTCCGAGCTGATAGTCCATGCTGCTGCAAACGTCGTCGAACTGTTCGTGCAGATGGTTGTTGTCTTGCAAACGTCCCCATTTGTTGACTCAGGGATCGAGACGTGGCTGCACGATCCGTTACAGCCATTCGGATGAAATGCCTGTCATCTCGACTGTTAGTGATACGAGGCCGTTGGGATCCAGCACGGCGTTCCGTATTACCCTCCTGAACCCACCGATTCCATTTTCTGCTGTCATTGGAACTCGACCAACGCGAGCAGCAATGTCGCGATACGATAAACTGCAATCGCGATAGGCTACAATCCGACCTTTATCAAAGTCGGAAACGTGATGGTACGCATTTCTCCTCCTTACACGAGACATCACAACAACATTTCACCAGGCAACGCCGGTCAACTGCTGTTTGTGTATGAGAAATCGGTTGGAAACTTTCATCATGTCAGCACGTAGTAGGTGTCGCCACCGGCGCCAACCTTGTGTGAATGCTCTGAAAAGCTAATCATTTGCATATCACAGCATCTTCTTCCTGTCGGTTAAATTTCGCGTCTGTAGCACGTCATCTTCGTGGTGTAGCAATTTCAATGGCCAGTAGTGTATTTACTACAATCGCGGTAAAGATGAGTATAATAAGTGATACTTTTGGTGTGTGCTTCCCTTGTAAGACAACCATTAGATTCACTCATTCCACCTATCAGGGTCCAGGGTAGCTTCTGACTACGGGAAACACTTTGACACTAGCGTAAGTTTGTGTTAGATGCGAAGTGGTGATTAACTAACTGAGTTGGACATTCGACTGTGGTTATAGCTTTATGACTACAAGACAGGATGTGCTCTATAAATGGGAGAGTCCTTCACTTTACGAGCGCATGACAGCCGACACAAGATGCATTGGTCGCACGCGTGGCAGGAAGTCCGATCCGACGGCGTGCTGTGCTGGCCGGGGTACACGTGGCTCCCGGGGCCGGATCTGCCCACTCACGACGCACGCTGCGTTGCCACCAGCACGAGCAACGCTGTGCAGCGGCTCTTCCATCACCAGAGGTCCGACGGCCAGCCGACGCGGCAATAGCGGACAGTGCACCGGACAGGAATTTGGGAAGAGAAGGGTTCGACCCTGGTCCCCTCACCTAGTTTTAGTTTTCCTAAGGTTATTCTAAATGACTGTATACACACAGACTTTGCAACCATCAATAATCTTCAAATAGCTCAGTTCAAAAGGACCCATTAGACTGGACCTGGTACTTCGACGGGGCATTGTATCCCATCTTCCGAAACTTCCTGGCAGATTAAAATGTGTGCTGGACCGAGACTCGAACTCGGAACCTTTGCCTTTCGCGGGCAAGTGCTCTACCATCTCAGCTACCCAAGTACGACTCACGCCCTGTCCTCATTGCCTTACTTCTGCCAGTATCACGACTCGTACCTTCCCAACTTTACAGAAGCTCTCCTGCGAACCTTGCAGAACTAGCACTCCTGAAAGAAAGGATATTTCGGAGACCTGGCTTACCCACAGCCTGGGGGATGTTTCCAGAATGAGATTTTCGCTCTGCTTTTGCAAAGTTTGGAAGGTAGGAGACGAGATATTGGCAGAAGTAAAGCTGTGAGGACAGGGCGTGAGTCGTGCTTGGACAGCTCAGATGGTAGAGCACTTGCTCGCGAAAGGCAAAGATCCCGAGTTCGAGTCTCGGTCCGGCACACAGTTTTAATCTGCCAGGAAGTTTCATATCAGCGCACACTCCGCTGCAGAGTGAAAATCTCATTCTGGACCCCATCTTCCATTCATACTCACACCGTGCTGCTCGTATAAAGCGTAAGAGTTTCCATGCTTGGAAACTGGTGAGTACTTTGTAGTTGGTTGCAACAGCTAGAGAAATGAATCGGAATTATTCAATTCACCACAGGAAGGAAACAGGAAGATACAAATATAAAAAAAAGTTTTCCATCACCTCGGTTTCGGGAGTTCCGGAACCTGTACAGAAAATCGGAAAAGAGATCAACATAAACATTGCATGCTGTACCACCATACATCGAGACTTTCAGAAGTGGTGGTCCAGATTGCTGCACACACACACTCTAATACCTAGTAGCACGTCCTCTTGCACTGATGCATGCCTGCATTCGTTGTGGCATACTAAGTTCATCAAGGCACTGTTGGTCCAGATTGTCCCACTCCTCAACGGCGATGCTGCGTAGATCCCTCAGAGTGACTGATGGGCCCCGTCGTCCATAAACAGCACTTTTCAATCTATCGCAGACATGCTCCATAGAGTTCGTGTATGAAGAACATGCTGGCCACTCTAATCGAGCAATGTCGTTATCCTGAAGGAAGTCATTCACAAGATATGCACGATGGGGGCGCGAATTGTCGTCCGTGAAGACGAATGCCTCGTCATTATACTGCCGATATGGTTGCACTATCGGTCGGAGGATGGCATTCACGTATCGTACAGCCGCTACGGCGCCTTCCACGACCACCAGCGGCGTACGTCGGCCCCACATAATGCCACCCCAAAACAGCAGGGAATCTCCACATTTCTGCACTCGCTGGACAGTGTGTCTAAGGCGTACAGCCTGACCGGGTTGCCTCCAAACACGTCTCCGACGATTCTCTGGTTGAAGGCATATGCGACACTCATCGGTGAAGGGAACGTGATGCCAACCTTGAGCGGTCCATTCGGCATGTTGTTGGAACCATCTGTACCACGCTGCATGGTGACGTGGTTGCAAAGATGGACCTCGTCATGGACGTCGGGAGTAAAGTTGAGCGTCAGGCAGCCTATTGCGCACAGTTTGAGTGGTTACACGACGTCCTATGGCAACACGAAAAGCATTATTCAACATGGTGTTGCTGTCAGGGTTCCTCCGAGCGGTCATTCGCTGCAGTAGTAGCCCTTGGGCGAGGCATGTCATCGACAGTTGCTGACTCGCTGTATCTCCTCCATATCCGAACGACATTGCTTTGATTCACTCCGAGATGCCTGGACACTCCCCTTGTTGAGAGCCCTTCCTGGCACAAAGTAACAATGCGGACGCGACGGAACCGCGGTATTGACCGTCTAGGCATAGTTAAACTACAGACAACACGAGCCTTGTACCTCCTTCCTGGTGGAACGACTGAAACTGATTGGCTGTCGGACCCCCTCCGTCTAACAGGCGCTGCTCATGTATGGTCGTTTATATCTTTGGGCGGGTTTAGTGACATCTCTGGACAGTCAAAGGGACTGTGTCTGTGGTACGATACAAACAGTCAACGTGTATCTTCAGGAATTCTGGGAACCGGGGTGATGCACAACTGCCGACCGCTGTGGACGAGCGGTTCTAGGCGCTTCAGTCTGGAACCACGCTGCTGCTACGGTCGCAGGTTCGAATCCTGCCTTGGGCATGGATGTGTGTGATGTCATTAGGTTAGTTAGGTTTAAGTCGTTCTAAGTGTAGGAGACTTATGACCTCAGATGTTAAGTCCTATAGTGCTTAGAGCCATTTGAACAATTTTATATGCACAATTTTTTTTATGTGTGTACACAAATATGCCAGCCATAAGAGTAGATCGTTTCTCGTTGAGTGTAGACGAAAAATTCTGCTGTCTCGGTTTGCTAGTGTCAGAAGATATTTTCTAGACAGCGAAATAAACGAGAGGATTGGCAAAACGATGAACACTTTCAGAAAGCTACGCGCAAGAATAGGGGACAACAAACACCACGAAAATGCTAGTCTATGAACCGTGCGTGCTGAGCGCACTCTCGTATGATGCTGAGACCTGGACATAACACGCCAAGAACGCAAGCTCAACACCTTTTATCTGCAGTGATTACGAAACATTGTAGGCATAACATGGAGGCGCCAAGTGACGAATGAGACAGTCCCAAATGCTGGGAATCTACCTAGTATCATCATCACTCTCAAGGAACGTCGTCTGCGGTGGCCTTGCAACTTACATCGTAGAAGGGACCCCTCCCGTCTTCCACGACGGACACTACATAGCGAGGTAGCACGTATCAACAGATCCCCTGGAAGACCTGCTTTGCATTTTCAAGACTGCGTCAAGCGCGGTGTAAATGCGTGAAATACTACATGTGGGACGAATAGGAGGAACTCGCCAAAGACCGCAGCAGGTGGAGGAAACTCATCCAGAACCGGCCTTGGTGGTCGAGCGGTTCTAGGTGCTTCAGTCTGGAACCGCGCGACCGCTACGGTCGCAGGTTCGAATCCTGCCTCGGGCATGGATGTGTGTAATGTCCTTAGGTTAATTAGGTTTAAGTAGGTCTAAGTTCTAGGGGACTGATGACCTCAGCTATTACGTCCCATAGTTCTCAGAGCCATTCGAACCAAATATATACATACACAATGTGCATGAAGAAACAACTCTTCTTCAGATCTAAGGTCAAATTGAACAGCTGAGGTCATCAGTCCCCTAGAACTTAGACCTACCTAAACCTAATTAACCTAAGGACATCACACACATCCATGCCCGAGGCAGGATTCGAACCTGCGACCGTAGCGGTCGCGCGGTTCCAGACTGAAGCGCCTAGAACCGCTCAGCCACTCCGGCCGGCGCCGCAATCGAGCACTGAAACAAATCCAGTGTCGACAAGTGAGAATTTATGCCGGACCAAGACTCGAACCCGGATTTCCCGCTATACGGGAGCGGTCTGTTTAACCATTCGCCTATCCCAGTACGTTTTCTATTAGACTCAAATTCCCAACTTGTCACACACATATCTACGCTGAGATGACAAAAAGTCATGGGATAGCGATACGCACATGTACAGATGGCGGTAGTACCGCGCACACAAGGTATAAGAGGGCAGTGCTCTAGCGGAGTTGTCATCCGTACTCAGGTGAAAAGGTTTCCGACTTGATTTAGGCCGCACGACCGGAATCAACAAACTTTGAACGCGGAATGATAACTGGAGCTAGACGCATGGGATATTCCATTTCGGAAATCGTTTGCGAATTCTGTATTCCAAAATCCACAGCGCCAATAGTGTTCCAAGAGCAGCGGCGTCTGCGTAGAGTTGTCAGTGGTAATAGACAATCAATAATTCGCTAAATAGCCGCAGAAATCAATGTGGGACGTACGACGAACGTATCCGTTAGGAGAGTGCAGCGAAATTTGGCGTTGATGGGCTATGGTAGCAGACGACCGTTGCGAGTGCCTTTTGCTAACAGTATGCCATCGCGTGCAGCACCTACCATATCGGTTGGATCTTAGACGACTGGAAAACTTTGGCTCGTTCAGATGTGTCCCGATTTCAGTTGGTAAGCGCTCATGGTAGGATTCGAGTGTAGCGCAGAGCTGAGCTCACGAAACCTTGGACCCAAATTGTCAAGTTGGTGGTAGCTCCATAATGGCTTGGACTGTGTTTACATTGAATCCTCTGGTCCAACTGAACCGATCATTGACTAGAAATGGTTATTTTCGGCTACTTGGAAACCTTTTACAACAAACAATGATGGAATTTTTATGGATGACAATGCGCCATGTCATTGACCCACAATTTTTCGCGATTGGTTTGCGGAATATTCTGGACGATTCGAGCGAATGATTTGGATAACCAAATCACCCGACATGGATGATAAAAAAAAAAAAAATGAAAATGTCTGTGAAATCTTATGGGACTTAATTGCTAAGGTCATCAGTCCTTAAGCTTACACATTACTTAACCTAAATTACCTAAGCTCAAACACACACATCCATGCCCGAGGGAGGACTTGAACCTCCGCCGGGACCAGCCGCACAGTCCATGACTGCAACGCCTAAGACCGCTCGGCTAATCCCGCGCCGACAGGAATGCCATCGAACTTTTACGGGACATAACAGAGAGGCCGTTTCGTGCACAAACTCCTCCAACGGCAATACTTTCGCATTTACGGACGGCTGTATAGGTAGCATGGCCCAGTATTTCTGCAGGGGACTTCGATTTGTTGAGTCCATGCCACGTAGAGTTGGTGCTCTACGCCGGGGAAAAGGATGTCCGACACGATATTAGGAGGTATCCGAAGACTTTCGTCACGTCAGTTTAATTACACTCCTGGAACTGGAAAAAAGAACACATTGACACCGGTGTGTCAGACCCACCATACTTGCTCCGGACACTGCGAGAGGGCTGTACAAGCAATGATCACACGCACGGCACAGCGGACACACCAGGAACCGCGGTGTTGGCCGTCGAATGGCGCTAGCTGCGCAGCATTTGTGCACCGCCGCCGTCAGTGTCAGCCAGTTTGCCGTGGCATACGGAGCTCCATCGCAGTCTTTAACACTGGTAGCATGCCGCGACAGCGTGGACGTGAACCTTATGTGCAGTTGACGGACTTTGAGCGAGGGCGTATAGTGGGCATGCGGGAGGCCGGGTGGACGTACCGCCGAATTGCTCAACACGTGGGGCGTGAGGTCTCCACAGTACATCGATGTTGTCGCCAGTGGTCGGCGGAAGGTGCACGTGCCCGTCGACCTGGGACCGGACCGCAGCGACGCACGGATGCACGCCAAGACCGTAGGATCCTACGCAGTGGCGTAGGGGACCGCACCGCCACTTCCCAGCAAATTAGGGACACTGTGGCTCCTGGGGTATCGGCGAGGACCATTCGCAACCGTCTCCATGAAGCTGGGCTACGGACCCGCACACCGTTAGGCCGTCTTCCGCTCACGCCCCAACATCGTGCAGCCCGCCTCCAGTGGTGTCGCGACAGGCGTGAATGGAGGGACGAATGGAGACGTGTCGTCTTCAGCGATGAGAGTCGCTTCTGCCTTGGTGCCAATGATGGTCGTATGCGTGTTTGGCGCCATGCAGGTGAGCGCCACAATCAGGACTGCATACGACCGAGGCACACAGGGCCAACACCCGGCATCATGGTGTGGGGAGCGATCTCCTACACTGGCCGTACACCACTGGTGATCGTCGAGGGGACACTGAATAGTGCACGGTACATCCAAACCGTCATCGAACCCATCGTTCTACCATTCCTAGACCGGCAAGGGAACTTGCTGTTCCAACAGGACAATGCACGTCCGCACGTATCCCGTGCCACCCAACGTGCTCTAGAAGGTGTAAGTCAACTACCCTGGCCAGCAAGATCTCCGGATCTGTCCCCCATTGAACATGTTTGGGACTGGATGAAGCGTCGTCTCACGCGGTCTGCACGTCCAGCACGAACGCTGGTCCAACTGAGGCGCCAGGTGGAAATGGCATGGCAAGCCGTTCCACAGGACTACATCCAGCATCTCTACGATCGTCTCCATGGGAGAATAGCAGCCTGCATTGCTGCGAAGGGTGGATATACACTGTACTAGTGCCGACATTGTGCATGCTCTGTTGCCTGTGTCTATGTGCCTGTGGTTCTGTCAGTGTGATCATGTGATGTATCTGACCCCAGGAATGTGTCAATAAAGTTTCCCCTTCCTGGGACAATGAATTCACGGTGTTCTTATTTCAATTTCCAGGAGTGTATATAAGGTTTGAAATAATCTTAATATTTCAGTGCGGATGGACTCTCTCTCCTGAACTCCTGCAGGAATCCATCGCGCTGCGGCTATCAGTGAGTGTGGTGGACCGGGAGCGCTACGTAGGTGGTGTGCGACAAGACTGGAATTTGTTTCGGAGGGAAAGCGTGCTCGAATAGCCGAAGCGGTTAAGGCGACCGCTCGCGTAAAGTGAAAATCCGGGTAAGAGTTCCTGTCGGGCATAAAGTTTCAGCTGTTGCATCTGCATTCATTTCAGTGCTCAATTGCGGCCCATGTCAGAATTCGTTTCATTTCATCATGTAAAACAATAACAGACAACACAAACAGAACACCGACCTGTTGTATAATTAAATCATCCCCTGAGCACTTGTACATCAATGAAATGTGTACGTCTTGCCAGAGGATATAGGACACAATTGTGGACAGGGTTCGCCAGCATTCCAAGTAACTGAAGTGTTTCTGTCAGCTTCCGAAGGACAGCAGCGATGTCAAGCAACCGAACAGATGCCAGATGGTAATACCAGAATGAAGGAAGCGGCGATGGAAGTATGATTCCAACGAGTCTAATGGAAGCGCCCTTAATTACTTCCCTGGAATTGGACTCAAGGACGGCATTCGGCCCGCCGGTGACCTCGGTCTTTCATCACGCTGAAAGACCTTCCGCAAGGCGCCGCCGGGCCGTCGGATCGAACTCGCTGCGGGAAAGTCGCTCCGCGAAATCATACCAGGCCCGGGGCTCTTTGTCCAAATGAGCTCAGCCAGATGCTCCTGGCCCGGCCGCACTGCTTGTAAAGGATGTATACTACGGAATTTTATATAACAGCGTGTGAAGCCGAAAAGGTTTTTGTCGTCTTTTTCCACTGTCTATGCAGAGCGAGCTATTCGAGATACTATCCATTTTATTCGGGGACTTTTCAGACACATACCAGGAGAGCTGGTAGGGCGGAGGGAGGCCTAATAGGGAAATTTTGAGAAGGAGTTTCAAATTCCGACATTTTCCTTATAACGAAGGAAACTCTGAGACAAGATGAGCCAGAGAAAAAAAAAAAAAAAAAAAAAAAGAAAAACTAACGTGTGACTGTACAGAAAAACGTCGATGAACTGTTTGACTTGACCAGATTATGAGTCGCAATTAATTCGCGCTATTTAGCGTTTTGGAAGACCAGACACTTCATCCGCCTGTCTAAGAAAGTTAAAGAGTTAATACAGAATACAAATGAGAGTCTAGTGAAAACATTCTCTTCAGGAAGCTATTAACAGCGTCATTACATTTGGAAAAATGCGTGATGTCTTGTAAATTATTTATTCACTAACGGTCTTGGTCATAGACCTGCACACCTAAATGAAACAAAATGAAAATAGTCAAGTCTGAAATCAAAATCCATTCCATACAATTACGTTCCCCAGGCGTTCATTCTCAGACATTCATTCTTTCCTCAAAGTAAGATCCAAGTGAACTTCTTCTCATGAGGAATGCTCTCTTTGTATGTGACAGCCTGCTTCTTATAGCTTCAAATCCAGTAATTACGAATTACTGCCAAGCGCGGGACTTCAGTTGGAAATGATTCAGTTAATACGACTTTAAACTGAATCTTTGCAAACTGACGACCTGCGCCTCGCAATAATTTGTAATTAACGACTGTGAGGGCTAAAGAAAAAAAAAAAAGAAAAGAAAAGGTGGCCTAGACTGTTTGTCTTTCTGTACGAGGGTTGAAACTTTAATAGCCGGCCGAAGTGGCCGTGCGGTTAAAGGCGCTGCAGTCTGGAACCGCAAGACCGCTACGGTCGCAGGTTCGAATCCTGCCTCGGGCATGGATGTTTGTGATGTCCTTAGGTTAGTTAGGTTTAACTAGTTCTAAGTTCTAGGAGACTAATAACCTCAGCAGTTGAGTCCCATAGTGCTCAGAGCCATTTGAACCAGCCAATTTAATAGTGGCAACTATTTATTTACAGCTCGTACGAAATAGATACGAGTTTCAAAGTTTTACTGACCCTCAAAGTAATCACCAGCATTCTGTATAACCGAGCGGTGTGGAAGTCGTAGGATACTCTTAGCCGTGCCAATTGTGTTGACAGTTCGAACGGCGCGGTCTATTGCCCGACGAATTTGTAGCAGTTCTGAAGCGAATGCTGTGAAGTGTTTCCTTCAGTTTAGACATCGAACTCACGAGTGCTTAAGTCAAACAAATAAGTAACAGCTTGCATTGTACGTGCTTGAGCATTGTCCTGGAAAATGATGGTCAGGTCCTGCAGAAAGTGTCATCAATTCTGTTTCTAAGCTGTTCATTTTTGGAACACAACCTACGACCAGCTTAGAGACAGAAGTGATGACACTTTCTGCAGGACCTGATCACCATTTTTCAGGAAAATGCTCAAGCACGTACAGTGCAAGCTGTTACTGATCTTTTTGACTGATGGGGCTGCTAAGTGCTGTACCACATACTGCACTCCCCTGTCTAAGGCCCTCGTGAGTTCAACTCAAACTGAAGGAAACACTTCACGGCATTCGCTTCAGAACTGCTACAAATTCGTCGGGCAATAGACCTCGCCGTTCAAACTGTTAACACAACTTGCACGGCTAAGAGTATCCTTCGTCTTCCACATCGCTGGCAACGAGTTATACACAATGCTGGTGACTACTTTGAAGGTCAGTAAAACTTTGAAACACGTATCTATTTTTTACGAGTTGTAAATAAATAGTTGCCACTATTAAAGTTCCAATCCTCGTACATTGTAAGTGATCATGGTGCTCTATGAACGTTGAACGTTATGTCTCGCTTTGTCCGTCTGCCTTATTTTCCTTGCAGGGTAGCACAATTCGTTTTCTACATGATGTCCAATTTTGATGTTAAATTTATCACTAACTGTATTTCTGCTGCTGCTCAGTACTGTGTTCGGTAGGCTGTTCGTATCATGCAAAAATCCTGTAATTCTTCCTCACTTCAACAGAGGATAGAATACAATAGAAGCATTTCTTCAGTTTATAGTTACCTCATGATCTTTTCCATTAGTTTCGAACGGAAATTCTGTTAGTGTGTTGCTGGTGAAATATTTTTCTGGAAATAGTTTCACATCTCATATTCGTTGTTTTTATATTATTTGTTCTTATTTCTCCTATGCGACTAGTTTAGTGATACAGCCCCGGTGTAAAGACCCTCATGTACAAAAGTAATCCATAAAAACCGAGTCCCAGCATAAAGACACAAATTTTGGTAAACTGCATTATAACAGGATTATGCTGTTAATAATTCATGTTGATCTCAAACTTTCCCTTCCTTCATTCTGCATGATCACATAGTTTTGACCGATCTTTGCATGTATATCAGTGTTTGGTAGCATTGTTCCGTATAGGCACCTCAGTCTTACTACAGCAGAATACTACACTACATAACGTGTTGACGACACTGCTTTCATGCCATCGTCTCTTATACTTTATGTTACGTGTTGATATAATGAGCAATGTGCATTATAGGAATAGATGTCCAGGAGAAAAGTTCTGCTCTGAACAACAATTGTTGATCATGTGCTGCCTTACAAACAAATAAATAAATAAATAAAATAAAAAAAAGTAAATGAAAGATTCGGACAGGCATGGTCGGATGTCGATGTACGAGTAACTTCGTACCGTAGACACCATCGGTGGGTATGAAAATGGTCGGACGTCGATATAACTTCGTACCGTAGACACCATCGGCGGATATGTAAATGATACATGTACAATTTCTAAATGATATGATTAAGAGTTGCAAGATTCTGTGGCAGGCAGAACGGCCACCAGCGTTCATTAGTGTTGTCGCCGGCCTGGAAGGTAATATAAGGTACGCGAACGGCGTCAGACGTTAAGTGATCATGGTCAATGACACGGAGATGCCACATACTCGTGTAAGACACCATTAGCAGCATCTCACGGAGTTTGAAAGGGGACGCATTGCGGATCTCAATTTGGACGGTTGCTCGAATCGTGCAATATCCATATTTGTGGAGCATTCAGAAGTGACAGCTCCTGCTGTTGGATCGTATGGAATTTTGAGGGCAGGCAAACTCGTCGTCAAGATTCTGGTAAACCAAATTTGATAACAATGAGGGAGGACCGTCGTATCGTGTGCGAAGAACATCGTAATCCCTTCACATCTGCGCCTGCAGCCCGAGAACAAGTAATGGGTTTCCTGCACCATTCTACGTTACAGACACCGCTGGTCGCAGGCATACTAGGGAATTCCTTTTCCATATGTAGGCTGCCGTTTACACCACAACACAAACGGCTACATTTGGAGGGGTGCCGCGAACGGAAAGCATGAACCGGATGATGAATGACGTCACGCTGTGTTAAGCGATGGATCGTGGTTATGCACTACCCAGGTTGACCATCGTCGGTGTGTATGGTGGCGGGCTGGGGAGAGGCCCCATTCTTTCAATGTTTTGGAGAGGCACAGCGGTGTTATGGCGTCATGACATGGGGAACCATCGGGTCACGGCTGGTAGTGATTAAGACAACCATGACGGCCCGGTGATATGAGGGACATCATGCGTTACTTCTCATGTCACAGTATTGTGGTACCATTTTTCAACAGGACAATGCTCGTCCACACGTGCACCTGTCTCTGTGAACTGCCTGCGTGATGCAGATGTACTCCCGAGGCTAGCAAGATCCCCAAGCCATATATGTCCCCTACAAAACACATATCCGACTATTTGGAACATCAACTCCGTCCCAAGAACGGCATGAAACACACCAAGGATAAATTACAAAAGCTGTGGACTAGATTGTCTCATGGCTGAGCGGTTCTAGGCGCTCCAGTCTGGAACTGCGCGACGGCTCCGATCGCAGGTTCGAATCCTGCCTCGGGCATGGATGTGTGTGATGTCCTTAGGTTAGTTAGGTTTAAGTAGTTCTAAGTTCTAGGGGACAGATGACCTCAGAAGTTAAGTCCCATAGTGCTCAGAGCCACTTAGATTGTCTCAGGAGAGGATACTGAATCAGTGTTTGCATTCCGGCCAGAGGGGGTGCAACGACACACTGATAAGTTCTTCATAAATTTGATACGATTTTGCAATCAGTGAAATAACTTACCTGGTCATCTCGACCAGTAAGATTCATTTCGTTTCCTTCTCCTCTTCGGTTTACTTCACATTTTTCGTCAGGCAGTGTATACTAATTTGTTATAACGTAATTTACCGATTTTTTTTCCATTCTCCTCTCCTATGAGTGGAGTGGGCTGTTCGCCATACGGTCCATAAAGGGTCGCGTTTCTATTCAGGAAAATATCAGGCGAGTCGATAGCGCGGCGAATGGGTGATCCCATTTTAGTATACGTCCTACAATCAAGGGAAACGTCCCAAAAACCTTGGTCGGAACTGGCGGGATTGGAACCATGTCAGCCGCGCCTGATTAGCCGAGCGGTCTTAGGCGCTGCAGTCATGGACTGTGCGGCTGGTCCCGGTGGAGGTTCAAGTCCTCCCTCGGGCATGAGTGTGTGTGTTTGTCCTTAGGATAATTTAGGTTACGTAGTGTGTAAGCTTAGGGACTGAAGACCTTAGCAGTTAAGTCCCATAAGATTTCACACACATTTGAACATTTTTTTGGAACCATGTCAAGTTACCTATGAGACACCGTCCTTCTTTGAGGACATTACCCCAGTACAAAATTAAAATGTTGTGTGTGCGTAAAGTGTGCACATATTGTGTGTGTATATGTCTGCGGTACTGAAAGATTGCGGTGTTGTGATGTGATGTGCCGAAATTTGTATCTTTGCGCTTTGTTTTTATACAGGACCATTTGAAAAGGCGGCTCCAAGCTCGATCTGTCCGCAAAGAATGAAATCGAAAGCAATGAAATGAAAACAATATGGCGTAGCTATGGAACTGTCATTTACAGAAACAATACTCGTTACCTGCGTGAATTACGAAATCGCTTCGGTGCCACCTGTTTGCCTTTTATGAAGCGTGCGGAACTGTAAGATAAATTTACATCCCGCAAACAGGGGAACAGATATTCTCTCCATTCCGCCGCGAAGCGACATTCGCGTCTGAGGAGGCGAGAGGAGCGAAGCGTAAGTATAAGGAGGAGATAGCCAACTACACTAAGAGTGACGTGGCAAAGCGGCGGGAGAGCCTAGCTGGCAGACAGCGGGGGAGGTTTCTGAGCAGAGTCCGTGTGCGGCGAACAAGTAGCCGCCGAGCCGGAAGGTGGCGCTCTAGAGAAAGGAAAGCAAAGGGCGCGGGGCGGTGGTGGGGGAAGGGGTGGGGGTGGGAAGGGTCGCGGCGGCGGGCCAATTAGGACGGGGCCTGCAGCTGTGGAGGACGCAGTCGGCGTCGGCGCAAATTAGCCGCCTCTGGCGACGCCGGCCGCAAGCGTCTCCCTCCCTCGCCCCCCCTCCCACCCCCATAGCGGCCTTTCTTCCATTCCACCGTCCTTCCTCGGCGGCGTGCTTTTGTTTCGTTTCGTGCGTACGGCCCAGTTCCCACACCGAGGCCGGGCGCCAGCTAGAGGAGACCCGCACGAGCAAGAGTGGTACGCCGCTGTGCCGATTCCGCCCGAATGGGAAGCAGCCGACGTGTAAAGCTGCCACAGAAAGACTTCATTGTTCTCGCTCCTACACCCTCATTGTGTGCGATCCGCGTTCTGAGCTACGACATTCATGTTTAGTTACGGGCGCAAAATGAAATAACAGGCATAATCTAATTGTGTTCCAGTGAGCGTTCACCAGTAGCTATTCCTAAACATCAGTCTGCCAGTGTTGTCAGCCAACGAACTGACAATTTTTTGCCTGTCTTTAGAGGATGAGCAGAATAATGGTTCGGGATGCTCTTAAGAAAGCAGTATCATTTAATGGACTACCTCACTACTTAGTTGTTTCCTTGAACTATGTAATCCCATCGTAAACGAATTCAGATATTTAGCGTGCGAGAAGAATTAATACTCGTAGGTACCACTGTTAAAAAATGGTTCAAATGGCTCTGAGCACTATAGGACTTAACTTCTGACGTCATCAGTTACTAGAACTAACAACTACTTAAACCTAACCAACCTAAGGACATCACACACATCCATGCCCGAGGCAGGATTCGAACCTGCGACCGTAGCAGTCCGGGACTGAAGTGCCTAGTTCGGGACTGAACCGCACGGCCACCGAGGCCGGCCGGTACCACTGTGTCGCAGGAATAGTCAGTGACTTTGATTTATTATTTCATGAACAAAAAAGTTCAGACCACATTTCTATTTACTTGCTGAGGCCGGTTTCGGCCGAATTAGGCCATTTTCAGATTTAAAACTAGACTAAAGACATCTACGCGGTCCAGTCACATTGATGTAGTCACCAGTCAAAAGCCTAAATAACCACCTTTTGCAGCGTGAGACGTACGGGAAGAGAATCAATGAACGTCTGGAAGTTACCGACAGAAATATAGAGCCGTGCCGTGGCCAGCTTCGCATGGTTTCACGGATACAGGGGCGAACAGTCCTATCAAAGTGGTCCCATAGATTCTCGGTTGGGTTTAAATCAGCCGAATTTGGTGGCCAGGGGAGTACGGCAAACTCTTCTTGATGCTGAATAAAATGTGCTCGGGTTTCCAACCGCGTCAGTTGCTTAAAACTACACGAGCTTTCGGCCAAGCACTCCTTGGCCATTGTCAAGTGTTATTACTGCCAGTGGGCTGTTGGTGCGCCCTTATATACGCAAGCTGCCGGCTGTGTCGTCACTGGTGCCCGTGACATTGCCATATATGGGCATGTTTTGAGTCGGCGTTCGATGTGCCCTCTTCAACCGCGCTATCGCTGGATCCCACGCAGCTCTGAGCTGCGAGTCACCGTCTCTATTCAAGGTGTTTGCGGTAATTTTTATTTCAGTAGCTTCCTTTATTAAACTGTCCCAGAAGCCGTTAGTGCGAGCCACGACAGAGGTATCGTCAAATTTTATGTGGTGACCGTTTTCTAGCGCATGCTCAGCTAACGCAGATTTCTCTGATTAGCGTAGGCGATAATACCTCTCATGTTCTTTCCTGCGTTGTTCCACAGTGCGCACTGTTTGTCCGATGTACTTCTGGACACACTCACAAGGTATTTCGTAGACTCCAGGTGTTCTGAGACCTACTGCGTCTTTAACTGGTCTCAGTAATTGACGGATTTTCGTTGGAGGCCTGAAGATGGATTTGATCTTGTGTCTTTTCAACAGGCGGCTAATCTTACCCGACACAGAGCCACAGAATGGCAGCAAAGCAAGTTTCTTCTCCTGCTCTTCGTCTGTGGTCTTATTCTGATATTTCCCAGAAATCATTTCTTTCACTTGATGGACGCTGTAGTCGTTATTCCTGAAAACCTTGCGTAGGTGGCTCAGTTCGTGGGGCAGGATGTCGTCGTCTGATATTACTCTTGCACGATGCACCAATGTTTGTAATACTGCGCGCTTCTGTGCTGGATGATGATGCCTGGTGGCGTGCAGGTACAGGTCTGTGTGGGTGGGTTTCTGAAGACGAAAACACCCTGAATAGAGATGGTGGCTTGCAGCTCAGAGGGCACATCGAACGCCGACTCAAAACATGCCCATATATGGCAATGTCACGGGCACCACTGACGTCACAGCCGGCAGCTAAGGTATATAAGGGCGCACCAACAGCCCACTGGCAGTCATAACACTTGACAATAGCCAAGGAGTGCCTGGCCGAAAGCTCGTGTAGTTTTAAGCAATTGACGCGGTTGGAAACCCGAGAACATTTTATTCAATGTTATCGCCGCGAGACTCTGGCATTCGTTGATCTTGATGCTCTTTGATCCAAGCACGTACACTGCGAGCTGTACAATTAGTTGCATTGTTCTCTTGCCAGATGTCATCCTGTGGAAAAAACGAACAACATGAAGGGTGGACATAGTCTCAAGGATAGGTGCATACTTGTGTCGATCCGCTGTGCCTTCCAGAATAACGAGATCACCCAAGGAATTCGACAACAGCCCCAGATCATAACGCTCCCTGTTGCGGCCTAGATGCTTCCGCTATTTATTCCAGGGTCGCACACGCAAACGGCCATCTGCCCGATGGAGTATAAAACGTGCTTCATCTGAAAAGGCCAGTTGTCGCCATTCAGTGGACGTCCAGTTGCGGCACTGGCGTGTAAATTGCGGCCTTCAGCCGATGAACAGCAGTCAACACGGATGCATGAACCAGGCACCAGTAGCGGAGGACTGTCCGTAGGCAGCACCGCACACTGAATGGTCGTTGAGGAGACACTGTTGGTTGCCCTTGGTTCATCTGGCCTCAACATTTGCACGTCTACTCGTCCAAACACATCTTGCAGCCGTCGTTCACCCCTATCATCAATGGCTCGTGGTGCACCACAGTTGCCTCAGGTCTGGTTTTGGAGAGTGTCAGTGTGCCATGCACAGCATACTTGAGCCACGGCGTCATGCGAACAGTGTACAAACTTAGCCATTTCGGAAATGCTTCGACCCTTTGTCCAAAAGCCAATGATCATGGCCCTTTTGGACGTCAGATAAATCATTCTGTATCCACAGTACAACGACAACTGCTGTGTTTTCCGCGTCCCCGTGACACACTGTATATATACTCTCCACTGCTAGTGCTGCCATCTGCTATTTGTGAGTCGTTATTGCACTTTGACGTCGAACATTATTGTGTGTGGACCATATAGAAACATTACCAATTCTGTATCATCTACGTAACGTATAAAAGAAATAAATGTGTAAATGGAACTAGTTTACCTAAAACACAGACTTTTGCTACCAATACCACTGACATACTTACAAATGCCTCTGTTTCATATTATGTATGTTACTAAACGGCTAAAATGGTCACCCAGACCCATTTACGGGTTGCCTATCTAACGGCTCTGAGGTGCAACAAAAATGTGATTTTCAGTATTTTGTGATTCTTGATCGAATTTAAAAACTGAAAATGCTGTCATAATCTAGTCATTAACAGGTATACTCTTAACGTCAAAAGTGTAACACAATAAATCACGTACAAGAGTTAGTAACCACGTATACATTTCAGACAGCGTTAACTGGCAGCACACAAATTACTCAGATTATATGAAGGGCATATTTCAATAGCGGTACAAGTTCCTTTTTTTTTCATTCTGAGATACAGAGTCCTAAAGTTATAAGAGCGCAGAAAAATACTTGAATATTTGTGGTATCTCAACTGCAGATTTTTGAGCGCTCTTATAACTTTACGACTCTGTATCTCAGAATGAACAAAAATGGACTTATACCACTGTTGAAATAAGCCCTTCATTCATTCAGTATTTGAGAAAGAGAGGAATTAGCTATTAACAACAAACTTTCCACATACTTTCGAATCTTTTTGAGACTTTGCTGGTAGCTATCACAAAATAATGGAGGCGCAAAAGTTTGCCACTTATATCTTATGTGTAGAAACGCAGCGAGTACAAATCAAATGTTGAGGATTGCATACCATAGTAGTCAAGGCGGGACTTAACATCTCAGGTCATCAGTCCCCTAGACTTAGAGCTACTTAAACCTAACTAACCTAAGGACATCACACATACCCATGCCCGAGGCAGGATTCGAACCTGCGACCGTAGCGGTTGCGCGGTTCCAGACTGAAGCGCCTAGAACCGCTCGGCTACACCCGCTGGCAAAGGCGTCTGTGTTACATCAGTGCTGAACCTCCCCTGTTAATAGTTCCGCGAGTACAAGTATGACGAGTCTGAGGATGGTGGCGCCGCGCTCGCTCCCTACTCGTCAACTCGTTTCATTACTAAAGAGTGCGGAAGTGTGTCATCAGTGCCGGGATTTGAGTAACGTGTATAACATGTACACTTCTCTTGTTATCATGTTGAAAATTGCGTCTTTTTCCAAAGAATGCTAAGCTCAATTTGCGTAGATTCATCTCGCTATCATGCTAGTACGGTTGCAACTGCGAAGGAATCCTGAAACTTTTTTTTTTTTTTTTTTTTTTTTTTGAACAAGCAACAGAACACATGCCAGGTATATGGTTTATGAAATGTTTTCACTTTCATTGTTGCAAGCCTACAGCGATTTCTATTTCATCGCTGTCCCTTACAAATTACATTATTCCATTGAAAAACGTCTGTATTAACTTTGATTTGGGTAAATAATGGAGTATCGCATATTAAAAGCGCGCTGTTTGTGATTCAGTGGCACCCAACTGCTGCAAGGAACTTGGGTCATTCGGTATGGTTCATGACTTGGTTTTCTAAAAGGCATCTCAAGCACCCATTCGTGTAGAATCTGAATTGGGTTGTGAAGTTGGTGTGGATGCTATACTACCTCATCCGACTGTGGTTAACAATCGAGTAGAATCCATTGCAGACGCTCGTAAGAATGTGCTGGTTCCGCGCGTTACTGCTGTTATTACCGAGCAAAGAGCTTCTTCCCCAACTGATATGTGGGTAGATGATGCACGTAAAATAACCTACACTACAGTGACTGTCTCCACTATCAGTAGCGTTTATCGCACCGTTACCAGATGAGCAAAAAACAGCAGTTAATGTTTTATACGAGCTTGTTAGCGGTTTAGGGTCCTTGAAAATATCTGAGGATTTAATGAAGACAGCATCTTTCGTAACAGATCAAGGTTCTAATATAACGGAGATCTGAAAGACTTCTCTAGACTTCTGTGCGCCTGTCATTGTCTTAGCGCTTTCCTCAGACATATTTTGAAGTCGGACTTCTTCGCACCGCAACCAAAACTAGCTCGTGTAGGAGAGACAATAATCTTGTGTGAAGCACTGGTGGTGTATTGTAAGAAAGTCGGTGTTTCATAGAGATTCACAAATCAGTCAAAGAAGTCACAAGTCCGATGGAACAGTTCTTTAGACGCTATGGTTTCAGTACATGATACTCTGATCGAGCTTAAGTAGTTTCTCCCGCAAAAATAGTTGAGCAGACTTCGAAATATAGATGAACACACCCTAAACGAGCTTGTCAAGTTCTTCAAGCCATTCAAAGATGCAAGTAATAATCTAGAACATACAACTGTCCAACCCTCCGGTACTTCTCTAGCGGTGTAAACTTATGGACGATCACTTGAATCATAAGGAATTAGTGATGCTATGGCAATATTTAAATTAGGATGCAAAAATTACATGGACGGAAGAAATGATAAGATCAGACCGCACGTGTACCATAAGATCCTAACATTTTTGTCTGTCCCATATTGTTATCTTTCGGTACTGAGCCACGAAGACAGATACAATGTTCCCAAAAGGGTTTGTGAAATTTGTGTAAAAATTTCAGATAAGTGAACAATTATACAGGCTGATTATCTCCACCGTGTCAAACTCTAGTGAGTGATCTATGAGAGGATAATGAACAAGAAATATCTAATAAAATTGCATCCGGAAATGCATGGTCTTCATCCTAGAGACCATTTAATCAATCATACATAGTTGCAGAACTGCGTTCTAATATGCGCTGTACCATGCAGCTACAGTTACAGTATGTAAGGTTTCTTCCTAGAGGGTGCTACTGTTCCTCATACGTCATCCCCTAGCGCCCTCTCCTGCCATAGTATCTGGTAATGTTGTATCCGATTCAGTTCTCTTGTTGACTCACCTTGTAATGGATGTGATACAGCGTTATACACAACGGTTCCGTATTCGAACCGAGAGCTTGCCAACATGAGTTTACTCACGGAAAGGCAAATGGCAAGGGGCGGCAAACAGCGATGTTGTATCAGGAGACCGACCCCCGCCAACAACCACCACAGCACACAATGTTTGAAACAGTGTTTCGCCGTTTATCTGAGACAGGATCGTTTCAGGAAGCACGAAATCATGAAAGACCTTCTTGAAATGTTCGGACACCAGATTTGGAGGAAAATGTGATTAACACTCTGGAAGGCGACCACCATGTCAGTACCAGGCAGTTGGCCTGCCAGCACAGGGTAAGCCAGACGACCGTGTGGAACATTCCACCTGATAATTATTACTACCCTTATCACTTACAGCGTGTGCAGGGCTTAATAGCGACGACTTTCCACATCGAGAGCAGTTTTCTCATTGGTTTCTTCACCAGGCAACCACGGTTTCGGAATTTGTGTCATCCATCCTATTCACAAATGAGGCCACCTTTACGCGGAATGGTATCTTTAACTTTCATAACAGTCATCTGTGGGGTAGTACGCAGAACCCCCATGGTATGGTGACAGCGAATTATCAGCATCGGTGCAGCCGGAATGTGTGGGCCGGGATAACTGGCGACCGTATTCTGGGACCAGTCTTCCTTCCATTTCGCCTTGTGTCTTGCGGGTGGCTTGCCCCCCCCCCCCCCCCCTACTGGAAAAAGTGCCATTGACGATACGAACGGTTATGTGACTGTTACATGATGGAGCTCCAGCCCACTTCGCCGTTAACGTCCGGACGCATCTCACTCGTGTCTTTTCTGGTCGATGGATCGGACGAAGGGATCTAGTTACATGGTCTGCTCGTTCACCGGATTTCAACCCGAGCGATTACTGGTTATGTGGCCATCTCGAAAGTATCATGTATGCAGAGCCCATTCCAGATGAGGAGATACTCGAGCAGCGTATTCATGCTGCCTTCGACATTGTTCGAATGGAACCTGGCCGACGTAAACGTGCAAGACAGAACATGCTACGGCGCGTACACGCATGCTATGAGACACTTGGAAATCATTTTCAGCGCGTACTGTAGCTGTGGCTGCAAGGTACAGCGCTTATTAGACCGCAGTCACTGTAACAATGTATGATTGAATAAATGGTCTCTAGCAAGGAAAACATGCATTTCCCGACGTAAGTTCATTAGACCTTTTATGTTCCGTGTCATCTCATCGAGCAGTCTGTAGAGTTTGTACACGATGGAAAAATTCACCCTGTATACGCCTATTTTTCTATGGTCCTGAAACATGGTTATGCTGTTAAAAATAACGATTCTGCTGTTTTTAGGTACTCGTGGTTCACACGAAAGTATTTCAGGCTCATCGAAGATGTCGTAGACGTTGAAATTCCAGGGGTATGCGATAAGTCCGGACCATGTGGACAAGCTCTGCGAAGTACTGCTGTAACTCTCAATGGGTGGTACCGAAAAGGCTGCAGTGAATCAGTCCGTCTATTAGTAAAAACAGTATCAAAATCCCGACAGTTGTTCCTGAGATTAGCCTTCTCATGCAGGGGGGGACTTGAATTTATAATATCGTTATGCCCAACCGTTGTCTGTGTCGCGTCAACGTCGCGAGACCGCGGCTATACTTGCACACTCGTGCACTACTCTTTTTTCTATGCTGGTAGAGTCCACTTGTAGCAGAGAAGACTGAAGCGAGATATTTACGACTATGTACGGGCAGCGCGTAGAGTGGCGAGTCGATTCAACTGAGCACACGGAGAAAGCGATTTCGGAGACGACGTCATAGGAACCGTTGGAGAGTTTATATTTTGAGACAATGTTTCATTATGGAAACTATTAAAAGCATCTCGCATTGACGTCCGCACTAAATTTCGAGCTTCCGTGAAACTTAGTCAGTCTTGGGGATTTTGCGTTCTTCTGAATTTGGTATGTTTTTTCGTTGCTTCCGCAACAGTGTTCTGACGTGTTTTGTGTACCATGGTGGATCAGTCCCCTCTGTTATTAACTTATGCGGTATGAATATATCTATTGCTGTCGATACCGTGTCTTTGAATTTGAGCCCTATCTGGTCTACACTTACATAATTAGCTTGGAAGGAATGGACACTCTCTCTTAGGGAGGCATCAAGCGAATTTTTATCTGATGTTTTAAATAGATATATTTTGCGTTTACTTTTAGTGGTTTTGTTTGATATGGTTTTGAGCCTCGCTACAATGACCTAGTGTTCACTAATCCCGGTATCCGTCATTATTTGTGCCTAAGAGGCATGAGTGATACCAGGCTTGCCCGACAGATCCTTTATGGCAAGCTCTGCTCTGGCAGTAGATCGCAAGGAGCCGCTCTTAAGAGCTTCAAGCACCTGCTGAAACACATCATGAATAGGACTGGTATAAATACACAAACCCGAGAAGAATGTGCGTGTATCTGCTAGACGCTCGGCGGAGTGCTACGGCGAACGAGAAGTGGCATCCTGTCAGAGGGGATTAGAGTCTGATATCCAAAGGACAAGCTCCTTCTTTTCCTGATGATGTCAGAGATTTTCTTTATCTTGGTACCCAGTTCTTGGTTCGCTCGCTCGTAAACTGACCATCTTCCGTTCTTCTACGTCTAAAATCCTGCTGAGACTTTTCCGTTCCACCAGTTCTAGTCTCTTAAGTACTCCTGTTCCTACTAGGTTAAGAATTTCTGCTGTGTGCAAGGCTTCATGACGGATCACTGTCTGGTAATGTCTCTATTTGGCACTGATCGAAATATTCTTGTTTTTGTAGATGCTCATAATTAGTTTGTATGATGAATTCATTTTGTTTATTCGTGCTTCCATTTTCAATGTTTGCAACCTGCACTGTATCGCATGAAAATACTGTAACAGAGGCTGAAGATTAGATGAGTAGATCGAATCAAAAAGAGGTAGTAAGTCATGTGGCGAGCAAAGAACTTTATGGTACAGCTTGAGGAAAAGAAGGAATCAGTTCATGCGACATATCCCGAGGAATCAAGCAATAGTCAATTTGGTTATGGAAGAAACTATGGAAGGTAAAAGCGGTAGAGGTAGACCGAGGGTTAAATACAGGCTCAAGTAAATGAAGATGTAGGGTACGCAGAGATGAAGAGCCTTGGGCATGATAGACTAGCTTGAAGGGCTGCATCAAACCAGACTGAAAAAGACGACGACGACAACAACAACATGCGATATTCAGAATCGTGTACTAATCGACCACAATACTGGTTGGCTGATTTGGGGGAGGTGACCAAAGAGTCTTGTCATTAGTCCCATCGGATTAGGAAAGGATGGAGAAGGAAGTCGGCCGTGCCCTTTCAAAGGAACTGTCCCGGCGTTTGCCTGAAGCGATATGGGGAAATCTCCGAAAACCTGAATCAGGATTTCCGGACGCGGGTTTGAACCATCGTCCTCCCGAATGCGACCACAATATTATTGCACCTGTGAGTAGGGGTGCTTCGGTCCGCTTATCGTGCGTTTTAATCGTGATATTTACGAGGACACGCTGAACCACTGGATGGTATATGCCCATCTGTCTTGAAATAATTCACAGCAGGATACATTTTCCTTACAAGGGAACCTCTCCATCGCACCCCCCCCCCCCTTCAGATTTAGTTATAAGTTGGCACAGTGGATTGGCCTTGAAAAACTGAACACAGATCAATCGAGAAAACAGGAAGAAGTTGTGTAGAACTATGAAAAAAAAGCAAAATATACAAACTGAGTAGTCCATGCGCGAGATAGGCAACATCAAGGAGGATGTTAGCTCAGCAGTGCCGTGGTTAGCGTGAGCCGCTGTGGAACGAGAGGTCCGTGGTTCAAGTCTTCCCTCGCGTGAAAAGTTTAATTTTTTATTTTCAGACAATTATCAAAGTTCAGCTTCTCTCTCCAAAATTCCAGGACATGTTCAGATTTGCTTGGACATATACAGGATTTGACGGTCTACACACAGAAAAATTTGAAATGTTAAAAACATATGTTTTGACAGAGCGCAGGGAACACTGTGCGACTGTGAAACTGTTGCATTCATTTGTTGCAGTTTATGTGACAAACTCTTATGTTTCACTTTTTTGGGAGTGATTATCACATCCATATGAAAACCTCAATCGGACAAGGTAGAAGAATCTTTTTACCCATTCGCCAAGTGTTCAAGTTAGGTGGGTCGACAACATATTCCTGTCATGTGACGCATATGCCGTCACCATTGTCGTATAGAATATATCAGACGTGTTCTCCTGTGGAGGAATCGGTTGACCTATGACCTTGAGATCAAATGTTTTGGTTCCCATTGGAGAGGCACGTCCTTTCGTCTACTAATCGCACGGTTTTGCGGTGCGGTCGCAAAACACAGACACTAAACTTATTACAGTGAACAGAGACGTCAATGAACGAACGGACAGATCATAACTTAGCGAAAATAAAGAATGTAAACTTTTCACTCGAGGGAAGACTAGCACCAAGGACCTCTCGTTCCGCAGCTGCTCACGCTAACCACGGGACCACGGCGCTCCTGAGCTCAGACTCTCCTTGATGTTGTCTATCTTGCCCATGGACTACTCAGTTTGTATATTTTACTTATTTTTTTCATAGTTCCACACAACTTCCTGTCCAGTTTTTCAAGGCCTATCCACTGTGCCAACTTATAACTAAATCTGAGGGGGGTGCGATGGGGAGGTTCCCTTGTTAGTCACTACTGTAGTTGTTTATTGTAAGGCCATAGCGTCTTTCCGATAACGGCCACGCGAGACGAAGTGGAATAATATTGTGGTCGACTAGTATTTCACCTGGCCTAGGGAAGCAAAGGGAAAATAAGGTTATGCATTTTTCGTGAGGTGCAGGAAAATACGGCGTGAAGAATGAATGAAGACGCGGAAGTGTGAATGACGGTCAGACAGCAGCGGCCTTAGGCTTCTTCTACTGGGCGGGCGCCCGCTTGCCCCGGCTATCGCCGTGTAAACACGCCCGTCCTGATATAGACGGACGCGGCCGCGCCGCTGCCAACATTCCGACAAGTGCAAACACATTTAAACTTAGCTGCCGCAGCGAGGCGCCCCGGGAGTACCCACAGGAAGCGGAAGGCGGGGGCAGACACCTTGCGCGCCCCAAGCCAACTCCTCCTCGCTCCCCGCATCAACAAACACGATCATCTCCGTATATACTCCTCATGTCTCTGTGCAGTGCATGACGGACAAGGCAGGCCGGGACATGTTTTAGCGGATTTATTTTCGCCCCGATAGCTGAGTGGTCAGCGTGACGGATTGCCGTCCTACGGGCCCGGGTTCGATTCCCGGTTGAGTCGGGGATTTTCTCCGCTCAGGGACTGGGTGTTCTGTTGAAACTTCCTTGCAGATTAAAACTGTGTGCCGGACCGAGACTCGAACTCGGGACCTTTGCCTTTCGACGGCAAGTGCTCTACCATCTGAGCTAAGTTTGGAAGGTAGGAGACGAAGTACTGGCAGAAGTAAAGGTCGTGAGTCGTGCTTGGGTTGCTCAGATGGTAGAGTCTCGGTCTGGCACGTAGTTTAAATCTGCCAGGAAGTTTCGCATCAGCGCACACTCCGCTGCAGAGTGAAAATCTCATTCTGGGTGATGTCTTCATCATCATTTCATCCCCATCTGGCGTGCAGGTCGCCCAATGTGGCGTCGAATGTAATGAGACCCGCACCAAGGCGGCGGGACCTGCCCCCTAAGGGGCCTCCCGGCCAATGACGCCAAACGCTCATTTCCAATTTCGGGATTCTCAAAACATATGTGCATAAAAATTCTACGTCAAGATCGCAAATTTTCGTACCGATTACCGGTTTCGGCTCACTACCGAGCCATCTGCAGTTCTACCTAAAATGTTGTTCAGTGCGTGAGACTCATTACAAAGAGTCGTATTTTTTGGAGCTAAGTCGCCCTAGTTAAATAAAAAAATCCTAAAGTGAAAATCTTAGTTAGTAATGTAAATTGACAACTTTAAGCGCTAATCAAATGATGTTAGTGATTGGGGTTGTTAGTTTACATAAACGACAAATATTTTCACTTTTGGACCTTTTCTTTAACTGGGGCGGCTTAGCTTTAAAAAACATTTTAGATTGATCTGAAGATGGCTCGGTAATGAGCCGAAACCTTAATGAGTACAGAAAATTTGGGATCTTGACGTAAGATTTTCATCCACACGTGTTTTAAATCAGCATATCGCACTTCTCCCCCCCCCCCCCCCCTCCCCGCCCATTGACAATGTCAAAGAATAACAGGAGTTTTAAAATTCTTTTGTTTGGTTTCATTTAAATGATTTGGTCTTATAACATCGTTATTAAAGTATAACTTGGTATATTTACTTTTATCTGAACATTACATTTAAGAGCGTAGGATTATTTTATATAGGCTCAATTCGACTGCACCCGGGGCATATCCTAGTACAAAATAATAAATAAACAAAGCACGCTACTAAAATTTTCAAAATTAGTTTAATAGGCAATAAACAAAATTACAGTCTTACTTACACCAATTAACATAGTAAAATCCAAAATTTTACTGCCAGTAAACAATTTTCTTGTCGGACTTCCGTCTGTTAGCATAATATGGTCTACAAATAAGTTTGAATGTTTCCAGAATGAGATTTTCACTCTGCAGCGGAGTGTGCGCTGATATGAAACTTTCTGGCAGATTAAAACTGTGTGCTGGACCGAGACTCGAACGCGGGACCTTTGCCTTTCGAGGGAAGTGCTCTACCAACCTTTTTTTTTTTTTTGCATTTTGTTCGTTGTTGATCGTCGTGTTTGGTCGTTGCGGACGTCACATGACATCCGGTCAAGTTCTTGATCCACTAAGTTTTTTATTACAGAGGCCAACCAGCTCTCTAACCGAACACGCTGAGCTACAGTGCCGGCCCAACTGAGCTACCCAAGCACGACTCACGCACCATCCTCACAGCTTTACTTCTGCCAGTGGCTCGTCTCCTACCCGCCAAACTTCACAGAAGGTCTATTCATCATAATTGTTCAAGTTTATGCACACAAAAGATAGTGTGTTTCCCGTGGCACTATTGTCCTGGCCCCACCTTTTACATCGAGGCACTGGACACATTCTTCGCTTCTTTTTGATTGGTTGCATTATTTCAAGCAATAAATACAAAAGCAATTTTCATCCCCTTCATCAAACTGCCGCACGTTATAAGAGAAAAGAAGAACTGGATGGGACATTCGTTGAGATGGGAGTGCTTCGATAACAGACACTTTGGAAGGATTAGTTTGTAAGGGAGACTGACAAGAAGGAGAAGATACAAGATGACAGACGACATAAATGGAAGTGAAAATTACGCGGACCCGAAGAAAACTGAAGAATACAGGGGAGTTACGGTGTGAAAATCTGTCCTTGGATAGAACACTAATGATGACATCAGTAGTAGGCATATTCACATTTCACGTTGTTCTTGCTTTTACAATTTCTTGTCCTTATCAGTTCTTGGTCTCTCAGAATTAATTCTTTCTGCTTGAGGTTTATTAGGTACAGATGAGAGGTGGCATGAGCCCCCTCTCATATTTCTATCTTACGATTCTCGTCTCTAATTGCATGCGGTGCAAAGTTGCTATTCCTTCACACGCGGACTTCCCACGCAGCGTCTCTCATCACCCGGGTGGTCCGGTGACAGGCGGGCTCTGCTAAGCCGATGGGTGTGAGGAAGTCGAGTGAATGCTTTGCAGACGCCGACATTGTCAAAAGACACGCCCGGAGGGGTCTGAAGTAGCGGCTGGGCTAGAGGTTCCGTTACTTCGCAGAAACTTAGCGAAAACACTTTCTGGCGGGCTACCAGCGAGGCGTGGGAATGACTTGTGTACCCAGGCAGTTGTGGCGGGAAAATTCCCGCGCTTTCTGCAAAATAGTAACTGTGATTGGCTTGCTCAGGGCATAGTTCCGTGACGTAGCAAAATCAGCGCAGAAATTGGCGCCAAGAATCTCCATTGGTGGAATGGTAGTGCTCCGGCAATGGAGTGGAATTTTCCGCCGATTTTCGAGTTGCTGATTGGAACGTTTACCACGGCCACTGCCGTGGGGGCGGGAATGTTCGGTGTTCGGCATTGTACGGGTGCTCTGAGTAGTTGGCTCTCGCCTTTCGGTCGAGGACGTCGAAGCAACCAGCCATCGCCTGCGGTACGCCAAATCGTGTTCTGGCAGTTAAGAAGACAGATTGGTAAGGTATGTCCGCAGCACCGGCAGACAGGAATTTTCCTAGGTGATAATCAGAGCTCAGCAGAGCGCGCCTGTTCGTCTTTTTCTAACTTTGTCCTGTCTTGAGTAGCAGCAATTAATGTTGGGTTGGCTGTGTGTTTTCTCTTAAGATTTGAGTTGCAAGGAATTGGCTCCACATACCACTTCGTCATAATCCTCACAATCTAGTTTAGGGACAACTTCACATTCACAGCGTTTGTTTGAGTATCCAATTTGAGTCAATCTGATGTATTGTAAATGTTTCAAGTGTTTTGTTTATTATTTTGTGTTTAGTCTTAATAAATCATATTGTTATTTTGGACAAAACTTTCATTCTGTTAATCGGTAGAGCAACCCTATCATTCCTCACTATGTTAATGAAACCTTCGTTTATTTAACTTATTTATCAAATTAAATTATTGCAGATGCCAAACTATCTTCTACTCCACTGGCAGGGTTGATTAGAGTCAGCTCGCGTATTTTTTTATCCTTGTGCAACAGCAAAAGTCGGAGTTAGAAAAGGGGGGGCTTAGAGCATCATTTACATATGTGGATTCTAGAAGAATTTAGTGTTAAATACACTTCTAGCCCCGGCACCTCGCACAGATAGCAATTTCTGTCTGTTATTCTGCTGTACCTTCACAATTTTTAGATTGTGATTCCAACTGCTGTTATCTCAAAGTTTGTTTGATTGCGGCATCAGTTAGGATGGTAATGCAAAATAGTGCTTGAACGTGATCCAACAGAACTGCCTATACGTGCCCCGTCGCGACGTTTGAATGAGTAGTAACTTTCAGGGTTTCAAATTATACACGTGTACCTTGCAACGTAAAATAATCTCCTGCAAACTAACATATATTTATCCATACTCAGTTCTAAGAGGTGTGCTCCCTAGCGGCTTCGATATTCGTGTAACAAAGCTTACTCATCTTGCACAAAAACAAAAGTATCTTCTTCGAGCTATGACGTTCACTCAACTGGTGCCGTGAAGTTTGTGAGAGCCCTCAGTAGATGGCTGTACTAATCTTCCACTGAGGGTAGCGGTCTGGTAAGATTGGTTCCCGAGGAAACGGCTCAGCATAAACATGTCTCGTGCGTAAAATGCCCCGCTCTCCACAACTTCTTGCCAGTGTTATCAAGTTTCCGTTCTATTCCATTTGCGTGTTAAGGGAAGGAAAAAATGCTTCCTGAACGCTTCTTACGCTCTTTAATCTCTTACCTAATTCTCATCATCCGTACGCGCACTACACGTTGGAGGCAGCGCAACGGTTGCATAGCCTTCTTCAATACCGGTTCTCTGAAGTTACTCAACAGGGTTTCGCGAGAACTGTAACGTCTGTCTTCCAAGCTATTCTGCGAACCACCACTGCGAATGCAACTTCCTGAACGGTGCTGTGGCGCTTTGGTTTGACAGACCGCAAGACAACTGACACCATCAAGGCATGGTCCTAAGATAAATATAACACACGTCGATTAGATGTATATGTATGTATCAGGTACATCTGAAGATGAGGCTGGAAGCCTAGAAATAGATTATGTTACAATAAACCCTAAATAGCAGAGAAATAATTTTTCCTTCTCCTGCAAAGAATTTGGGAATAATACCGAACCATTACTTAGACTGGACTGAACACACAACTGTAATCTGTAAGAAGCATCACACCACTCACTAAAGAAATATAAAAAAGTATTTCTTTTCTAACTTTATTTCGACCATATCACTCTTGCCTATGAACAGTTACCATGGCTATGTACCGATAAGCGTAGAGATTGTCATACCCAGCGTTTGCTGTATCGTCTTCTCGATCATTGCTGTTCTTCCTATTAATCTTCAAAACTTCCATCTGAACAACACAGCAGAAATGTTCTCAACAAAGGAAATCCTCTCTATACCACTGCACAACACTGCCACGTTCTCTAAATCATTTTCTGTATCAGGAAACTGACTTGCTAATACCAAACACGGCTTCAAAAGTGCTACACCATCAATGGCATTCTTAATGCCTCCTTTTATTCATCGTAATAATAATAATAATATAATAATAATAATTAAGTAATTATTAGTAGTGGTAATAATAATAATAATAATAATAATAATTATTATTATTATTATTATTATTATTACCACTACCAAAAATTACTTTTCGTTAGTAATGCAAATTATTATTATTATTATTATTGACGCTATAAGCGAAATAATCGTCTAGAGATTCAGCAACTGTTTAGATATTTAAGATAATTCTCATTCACAGCTCCGTCTCAGTTGCAAATTTTAATTAGATACATGTTTCTGCCACTCTGGACCATCTTCAGATCTAAAACAAAGTAAAACTAATAAGTACCATCTAATATTTTACAATAACTAAAACAGAAAAGAACTGTACATAAACGTAGGATTTACCTAAGTAATAGCGTCAGCACTCAGAACCACATATCACCATACTATATTTTGGAACTGCGTTCAGTGTTTTAAATAGGTTTATGTTGGAGATAGGGGGAGGGGTGTTCGTGCTAAAATTATAGAACTCATAATTATGTAAAAATTCTCGTTGAAACACTAATGGTGCAGGACAATGGGTATGTAAAATTACTCAGGTAAAATCTACGTTTATGTACAATTGGTATCTGTTCTACTTATTGTAAAATGTTAGATGGTATACATTTAGTTTTACTTAGTTTTAGATGTGAAGATGATCCAGAGTGATAGAAACAAGTAACCTAATTAAACATGTGTAACTGAGGCAGAACAATAAATTAGAATTATCTTATTATTACTGAGTTTGAGGTATAATAACTAATCATCATTCTTAATTACTCCATTACTTTATCTTCATTATTAGTGTTACTACTACCACTACTTTTATTATTGTTATTATTTCCAAATATTATTTTATTAATAATGCAAATTATTATTATTGTGATTATTATGTAATAGTTTTAGATGTTTTGTTACGGTTCAAATGCAAGAGAGGGCCTTAAGGTCCTAATCTGGTCAGGATAAATAAGTAATAAATAAATAAATAAATAAATGAAACTGACGATAATTTAATTACGGTAAGAGAAATTCATTCTCACTCCAAGAATTCCGAGTTAAGTTCCCCAAGGATCTCTGTTACACTGTCGTGTGGACTATACCGACCTCTCACGTCCCTAACAGCGCGTCTTATTATCTGTTCTGGATGACGACTCCAAATGTGGGAGCAACACTCTTGATTTGTTCGCCCTAGGTCTTGTATGCGGTCTCCTGTACAGATGCGGTGGAACTTTCCTATAAGCTCTCCAAGAAATTTAAGTCTTCCATTCTCCTTGCCTAATAATAATTTTACTTCATCGTCCCATTTCATAATTTTCTGTATTATCTTTAAATACTGGGTGTCCAGATGGGAACTATCAAAGATAAACTGTAACTTTCAAAATTATTTGTTATCTGCATTTGTGGCTTACAATGTTGCAAAAGTTAATGTCACATCCTCTGTAAATTCCAGTATGGGACCCCCTGGAGGCGCTACAGTTATCCAGACGACATTCCACCTCTTAGCCTGGAGTATGTTTGGTGTAACTGTTGCCATAGCATCCCTTATGGTTTGTTCCAAGTCCTGAAAACTATTGATATTAATCTGGTAGACCATGTTCTTCACATAACCCCATAAGAAAAAAATCTCTTGGGGTTAAGTCCGAAGACCTAACAGGCGAAGCAGTTGTCCCATCTCTGCTATTCCACCTCCAGCGCATTTGTCTACTCAGAAATTCCTTAACGATGAGGCTTAAATGTGACGAAGCTCCGTCCTGCTGTAAGACAGTTTCATGTAGGAATTATGGAAGGGTATAGTGTCCCAGCGCATCCAGTCTGAAATTCCAGTCACTGTCAGTTCTAAGAAGAAGAACGGTCCGGTCACCGTGCTCCCCTTTAAGCCGGCTCACACGTTGATTTTCGAGGTGTCTCTCTCCAATTCACAGGTGACAATTGGATTTTCATTGCACCATTTCTACTGTTGTGTCTGTTTTACACGCTAACATGAAACATCGCTTCGTCAGAGACCCCTACATGTTGGAAGTAGCCGTGTGACTGATCACTCCTTTGTAGCATTTCTGGTGCGAAATTCATACGTACAGCTTAGTCTATAGGTTTCAAAGCGTGAATGATTTGAATGTTGTAGGCACTTAGACGGAGCCGTTTCTGCAACACATCATCCACTACTGAACGTGGAATCTGTAACTGCAAACTAGCAGCACGAACAGATCTGCGTGGGCTTTGTTGAAATGTTTTTCTGACGCGATCGACGTCTTCTTCGGAGGTCCGTAACAGACTGCCTGTGGTTTTCAGTTTATTGTTCCAGAACAGAATCCATTTCCTCGTAGGCTCCTAACGTCAACATCGGGTCCTTCTAAGCTCGTTGTACAGATGTAGTAGAATACAACTCTGCCAGCTACATAACATGCTAAACCTGCTCTTTCACTTTAGCCATTTCAACTGTGCGTAACACAAACAAACGATATGCGTAACCTTGCCAAGCACGCGAAACGAAACTTCTAGAGATTCTCTTTGTAGTGCTGAAACTGTCCGCGTGTATATCAATTACGATATGCGTTCAATAAGTAATGAAATATATTTTTAATATCATCATAACCTGAAATCAGGTTAGTTTTATTCATATTCCAACACACTCTATTATTCCCCACTTTTTTGGCTACAAAACCCTTCTTTTCAGCATAATCTCCGTTCAATGCAACGGCCTTGCGTCACCTTAACGGGAGGACCAGTACCATGGTACTATTCTACTACTTAGCGTCAGTCAACTTCTCGCTCCAGAAATAACCTCCCCGTCATCCACGTACAGCTTCCAGCAGAGTGCATCCCCCATTGGGCCAAACAGGAGGAAGATGCGAGATCCGAGCTGTAGGGTGGATGAGGAAGAAAAATGAAGTTTTGTGAGCTGCTCTCGGGTTCGCAGACTTTTGTGAGGTCTTGCGTTGTCATCGAGAATGAGAACTTCGTTTGCATTTTCGTGGCGACGAACATGCTGATGTTGTTTTTTCAGTTTCCTGAGGGTTGCGCAGTGGGCTTCGTTTCAACATTAGGGAGGACATCAAACAGAATAATCCCTCAAAATCCCAGAAAAACGTCACCATGATTTTACTGGCTAAGAGTGAGGTTTTGAACTTTCATTCGGAGGACGGATAATGTGGCTCCACTCCATAGATTGCCGATATTTTCATTTTTTTGGAAGTTTGTGGGAAGGACTATGGGACCAAACTGCTGAGGTCATCGCTCCCTAGGCTTACGCACTACTTAATCTAACTTAAACTAACTTACGCTTAGGACAACACACACACCCATGGCGAGAGACGACCCGAACTTCCGACGGGGGGGAGCCACGCGAACCGTGACAAGAAGCCCTAGACCGCACGGCTACCCTGCGCGGCGTTGCCGGTTTGTTTCTGGTTAGAAGTGATGAACCCACGTTTCATCACCTGCGACGGTGTTCGACAAAAAAGTTATCACGATCAGCCTTGTAATGCGCAAGCAATTCCGCACACGTGATCCTTTTGTTGTTCTTATGGTGTTCTGTTAGGCAGGGACTAAACCAGCGGGCACATACATTTGAGTACCCCAACTGGTGGAAAAGTTACAAGGAGGAGATTATAGATTAACATCTCGTCGACAACCAGGTAACTAGAGACGGAGCACAGGCTCAGATCACGGAAAGGTTAAGAAAGAAAATTGGCCGTGTCCTTTTCAAAGGAAACCATCTCGACATTTGTCAGAAGCGATTTGGGAAATCACGGAAAAACTAAATCTGGTAGCCGGTCGCGGATCTGAACCGTTGTCCTCTCGAATGCGAGTCCTGTGGGCTAATTACCCTAATTACACCAAAAGTTACATTTCTATCTGAAAATTACCCGCAGCCTACCCTGTAATATTTTAATAACCGCCGATATGGATAAGACACTTTCGGATGTGGATAAGAGATTTGCAGATGACTTGCGTAGTTCTCTACAGCCTGACCAAGAAGATGAACTAATATAACTAAGCACGACGGTTACTCTTTATAAGATCGAGCATCGTTTCAGGTGGACATAAGGAGCGAAGTTATGTAATAGGACTGCAGTTGCAGCTTCGCATTGTTATAGTTACATCGTATGCAATTGTCTGGACTGGACTCCAATTCGGTGCCGTGCATGAATCGGCCAGTTGCGGAATATTATTGCATGGCATTCAGGATTATCCGTGATGTGTTCCCCCTCCTTCATACCGTTCTTTATATTCAGATGTGCAGTTTTATGGTGTCAGGTATATTCGGAATTAGTACCGCTGTGAAGTCGGCCCTAGAGCGCCCGCTTACGGGTTGTTAACGCTGAACGAATACCCGATATTGGCACCTGCAGGGTGTAATGCTAGGGCTTGTGGATTCGGTCAGCTGCTATTACTACATCAGAACTACCGTCAATATTTGTTATTAGATGGCCTAACTGGAACGGAAAATTTGATTTTAGAAACGTATTTTAATGCTATTCCCATCTTTCACATTAGACCGGCAGTAATGAGCACCTAAGATTTGACAAAGTTAGAGGTCTAACCAAACGAGACACTTAAAGTAGTAAATGTGTTTTGTTATCTGGGCAGCGAAACAAATGTTCAAATGCGTGTGAAATCTTATGGGACTTAACTGCTAAGGTTATCAGTCCCTAAGCTTACACACTACTTAACCTAAATTATCCTAAGGACAAACACACACACCCATGCCCGAGGGAGGACTCGAACCTCCTCCGGCACCAGCCGCACAGTCCATGACTGCAGCGCAGCGAAACGACTGATGATGACCGAGGTAGAGAAGATATAAAATGTAGACTGGCAATGGAAAGAAAAGCTTTTCTGAAGAAGAGAAATTTGTTAACACCGAATACAGATTTAAACGTTATGAAGTATTTTATGAAAGTATTTATATGGAGTGCAGCCATGTATGGAAGTGGAACATTGAAGATAAACAGTTTAGAGGAGAAGAGACTGCAAGCTTTTGAAATGTGGTGCTACAAAAAAAAGCTGAAGATGAGATGGGTAGCTCACGTAACTAATGAGGAGGTACTAAATAGAAATGGGGAGACAAGAAATTTGTGGCACAACTTGACTAAAGAAAGGGATCGGTTGATAGGACCCATTCTGAAAATCGAGGGATCACCAGTTTTATATTGGAGAGACGTGCGTGTGTTGGGGTGAGGGGTAAAAATGGTAGAGGGAGACCAAGGGATGAATGCAGTAAGTAGGTTCAGAAGTTGCAATAGTCACTCGGAGATGAAGAGGCTTACAGAGGATTAGCATTGAGAGCTACATCAAACCAGTCTTCGGACTTAAGACCACAACAGAAACATCGACTGTCTTGATTGGACAAAAAAAAGAATCCTTTTGTAACAACTACAGTTTCTTTATTCAATGGCCACCAATATCTATCATCTCCTAACCACTGTAAAAACCTCATTTCAACTTCCATCAGATCTTTCTTTTGTTTTCGATGGGTATATGCGGAAACTGGTCTCGTTAAGACTGAAAGTACATTCTGGATCATCTTTTACACCAAGTCGATACATTTTGTCTTTGACCAAATCATAAAAGTTGTAAATTAGAAATCGACCATGTCTGACATCCGTTCCAGCTTACGTTTCTTCAATGCCAAATCATGGCGTATCTTAAAGTTTTGCACCAATCTTCTCCTCGTTTGTTATTAATAAAAGGAGTGTGAAAGGTGTACTCAATCACATACATTTTTGTAGCATCTTTCACTTCTTCTTTTGTTAGTCTAAATTTCCGTTTGGACATACATTTCAGCGACTTTGCTAGATCCACTTCATATTCTGGAATAACTGGCTTCCATTCATATGTGCTGCGTTCTTGCTCTTTGAGATGAAAAAATACTAAGTTGTATTTTCAGTCAGTTCTGTAGTCGACCTTAGTAACTGTGCCTTTGAACAGTACGATTTGCCTTTCTTGCATATAGAGCGTTTGTAGGTTCGGCACCTCAATCGATAAAAAACGCAATCCTTATAGGATCACTTTGTTGTTCTTCTGCCGCGCGGGATTAGCCGAGCGGTAGCTGGCACGGTAACTCAGCGTGTTTGGTCAGAGGGCTAGCTGCTCTCTGTAATAAAAAAATCTGAGTTAATGGATCAACAACGAACTGAAATAGGTGTCTTTCGACGTCCGCCCCGAGCAGATAAAACGAACAAAATGAGATCGCCTGCACGGTAGCTCAGCGTGTTCGGTCAGAGGGTTTAGCTACCCTCTGTAATAAATTAACTGAGTGAACGGATCAACGAACAACCTGAACTTGTGTCATAGAACGTCCGCCACGAACAAAGTCAACGAACAATATATAACAAAATGAGATTTAAGAAAAAACAGCGGTCTTAGGCGCTGCAGTCATGGACTGAGCGGCTGGTCCCGGCGGAGGTTCGAGTCCTCCCTCGGGCATAGGTGTATGTGTTTGTCCTTAGGATAATTTAGGTTAAGTAGTGCGTAAGCTTAAGGA
The DNA here is from genome assembly GCF_023864345.2 of Schistocerca serialis cubense. Taxonomy (NCBI): domain Eukaryota; kingdom Metazoa; phylum Arthropoda; class Insecta; order Orthoptera; family Acrididae; genus Schistocerca; species Schistocerca serialis. The sequence continues at coordinate 217,453,644 of NC_064641.1, forward strand.
CTGATGACCCTAGCAGTTAAGTCCCATAAGATTTCACACACATTTGAAACATTTTTTTGTTGTTCTTCTATCCGTCTGTCTGTCTGACTATTGAAAATCCTTCTTCTCAGGAACGGATACACGTATTAGTTTGAAATTTATGCCATATACTAAGGTCTACAGTCTCTTGGTAGTGTAAAAAATTAAAGCTTCTGAATCAATGAAATCAAAAGATATAACAAAAGTACAACAAATATCTTAATACACACAAACTCACTCGTCAAAACGTATAGGCTACTTCCGTTGACACAGAATCATGGAATTTTCCAATAAGCAAAGTTTCACAGTACGGCTAAAGGAAAAAATCCTAATATTGTTAATTTGCAATTACAGAACACGAAAAAAATATTTCTTGTCATCTGTTGTCCCACAGTTTGTCTGTCCGTCTATTAAGACGCCTTTTTGGAAATTTTTGTCACATACTAAGGTCTATCGTCCCTTGGTTGCACACAGAAACTAAGCTTCTAAGTCAGTGCAATGAAAAGATTCGGCGATTTATTTCACGTATTTTAACACTCGCAGACTCACTAATTGAAAGCTACAGAGTACTTCAAGTTGACCTAGAATCACGAAAAGCGCTAAGACGCAAATTTTCACAGTACCGTACAAGTAAAGGGGAAAAAAATCAGAAAATTGTTAATTTATAATCTTGTCACATGAAAGATATTTCTTTTATCATTTGCCGTCCGACTTCAAAAATCATTTTCGAATGTCTTAGAATTCTCGGGACCGACGTATTGCCGGTATCAATGTCGATAACAGGCAAAAATCGTCGATATTTGCGATTCTTCAATGGACGAAGTGTCTATACACGCAATTAAGTTTGTACGGAAACCTCAGAGCGCGAGCCCTACTCGCAAGCGGCCAATTCTTTTTTATAACAACTGTCAATCTTTGCTTGAGATAAAGTTATCTTGTAGGACCACTCGCAATATCATACGTGAAAATTAAATTAAAGCATCTGAAAATCAGCCAGTGTTTTCAAAATTCGCTTTTTATGTCCAAACATCTTATTTCCTGCTTAAATAACGTTAGGTGTAGGCTGATAACTCTGCAAAAAATTTAGAAAAATTAAATTAGAAATGATATGTTTAAGACTTTTTTTTGCTAAATTTTCTAAAAGAAGCTGCTGTGACATAAGAGGAAAATAATTTGATTCAAAATACGAGTAACTGCATGAAAATGATCGCTTTAACAAAAAATAACAAACATTCAGATTCATATGCGTGTGGTGAGACTGTCTATTGGCCGGCCGCTGTGGTCGAGCCGTTCTAGGCTGTTCAGTCCGGAACCACGTGGCTGCTACGATCGCAGGTTCGAATCCTGCCTCGGGCATGGATGTCTTTGGTCTCCTTAGATTAGTTAGGTTTAAGTAGTTCTAAGTCTAGGGGACTGATGACCTCAGATGTTAAGTCCCATAGTGCTTAGAGCCATTTGAACTGCCTACCCCACGTTTACCTGTCTAAAAATTACAGTAGTATACCCGAAACCACTTCAGCCCGTACGGTATTCTCGAGCTCTAACGGTATGCTTCCACCTGGCCTGAATTCCTATGGGACGCCGCAATTTGTATTCCGTAGACTGGGAACGTAGAGGCCGATTATGGCGACATTTTGATACACAGTAGACAGTCACATTCTTGTTACATTCTTGAGTTACGACTCTCTGTCGTAATTACCGAAACAGACTTGGTGAAATTCTACAGAATGTTTCCTCAATCTTGGGAAGTCAAATGAAGTACTGTTACACATTGTTTTCACACCTTATACAGCTAATGTTGCTAGTATAGTTCATTTACTAATTGTAGATTAATTCATCAGTCTCAATATAGTAAGAGCTGAAAGTGCAATTGTAAATATATTTGAGCGAAAGGGGAAATTTACTGAATTTATATCAAACTTTATTTACATCAAACAGGAATCAGACCATGAAATGAAGATACTGATGAATGGCATCTCTTAGAATAGCCTTCATGCCGCTTTTGGCAGCTGTTAATAAATGATCTATGCTAATGCAAACTGAACTATTGCATCAACACACTTTGTTGGAGAATAAAATCCCGGTACGACTACGTACAGTAGATCACATGAGCAAAATGTATGGATATAGCCCAAGACAGTAATGCATAGGAGAATCTAGAAGAGGCGTTTATCCAGCAGTAGATGTCGGTTGACTGTCGAGGATTATGCTCAACTATACTCTGGTCGTAATTACTTTAGAATTAAATTTCGGCAGGACCATGTGCAGACCCGGAACAGAGTTGTCATAACCCGTAGAGGACACTTTGGCAATCTTACATTTTAGTAAAGTTGGTCAAAATCGCCAACGAGTCAGTTAACTAATGTGATGTTGACATCAGAGTATTCTGGAGAGCTGAACTATGTTTTTATTTCAGTTTTACTTACATCCACAAATTATTAAGACGATATACAGACAGTACACGAAACTAGATTTCCTGTCTGCGTTTTGTAATTTTCGACGTGCGCGAAACTTGCTTGTTAGTGACTTCAAGTGCACACATTATGCAAACGAAATCTTAAGTATGTGTCATGTTCTGACTTGCTCCAAATCAGAACTCTGTCACAGATTTCCAACACGAGATAATTTGAATAAAAAATGACCCATAATGCTCCGGTCGTGCGTCGAAAGCTGAACGGTCATGGCCGGTCGCTGTGGCCGAGCGGTTCGAGGCGCCTCAGTCCGGAACCGCGCTGTTGCTACGGTCGTAGGTTCGAATCCTGCCTCGGGCATGGATGTGAGTGATGTCCTTAGGTTAGTTAGGTTTAAGTAGTGCTAAGTCTAGGGGACTGATGACCTCAGATGTTAAGTCCCATAGTGCTTACAAGGGAACCTCCCCATCGCACCCCCCTCAGATTTAGCTATAAGTTGGCACAGTGGATAGGCCCTGAAAAACTGAACACAGATCAATCGAGAAAACAGGAAGAAGTTGTGTGGAACTATGAAAAAAATAAGCAAAATATACAAACTGAGTAGTCCATGTCCAAGATAGGCAATATCAAGGATAATGTGAGCTCAGGTGCGCCGTGGTCCCGTGGTTAGCGTGAGCAGCTGCGTAACGAGAAGTCCTTGGTTCAAGTCTATCCTCGAGTGAAAGGTTTAATTTTTTATTTTCAGACAATTATTATCTGTCCGTCCGTTATGTTTTCATCACTTTTTTTGGGAGTGATTATCGCATTCACAAGAAAACCTAAATCGGGCAATGTAGAAGAATCTTTTTACCCATTCGGCAAGTGTACAAGTTAGGTGGGTCGACAACATATTCCTGTCATGTGACGCACATACCGTGACCAGTGTCGTATAGAATATATCAGACGTGTTTTCCTGTGGAGCAATCGGTTGACCTGTGACCTTGCAATCAAATGTTTTCGGTTCCCATTGGAGAGGCACGTCCTTTCACAGACACTAAACGTATTACAGTGAACAGAGACGTCAATGAACGAACGGACAGATCATAACTTTGCGAAAATAAAGAAAGTAAAATTTTAACGTAAGGGAAGACTTGAACCAGGGACCTCTCGTTCCGCAGCTGCCCGCGCTAACCACGGGACCACGGCGCTCCTTAGCGCACCTTATCCTTGATGTTGCCTATCTTGCTCATGCACTACTCAGTGTATATTTTGCTTATTTTTTTTCATACTTCCACACAACTTCTTCCTGTTTTCTCGATTGATCTGTGTTCCGTTTTTCAAGGCCTATCCACTGTGCCAACTCATAACTAAATCTGAGGGGGGTGTGATGGGGAGGTTCCCTTATTAGAACCATTTGAACGGTCATCCGTTTGGTTTCGTTAGTAGAAAGAACTATGTCCCCAATGTTGGCGATTGAAGCATTGTCCTGCAGCCAGCTTCAAATGCCGCTTCTCTAAATTTTCTCAGTAATATTCCTCGAAGAGAATATCGCATTCCCTCCAGAGATTTCCATTTGAGTTCCCGAAGCGTCTCCGTTACACTCGTCTGTTGTTCGAACCTACCAGTAACAAATCTAACAGACCGCTTCTGAATTGCTTCGATGTCTTCCCTTAATCTGACGTGGTAGCGATCCCGAACACTCGAGAAGTACTCAAGCATAGGTCGCACTAGCGTCCTATATGAGTTCTCCTTTACAGATGAACCACACTTTCCTAGAATTCTCATAATAAACCGAAGTCGACCATCCGGTTTGCTTTTCCTGCTCATCCGCATTAACTTGCATTTTTATACATTTAGAGCTAGCTGCCATTCATCACATCAATTAGAAATTTTGTCTAAATCATCTTGTATCCTCATACACACACTAAATTCTACATGCTACCGTACATCAAAGTATCATCAGCAAACAGCCGCAAAATCAAATGTTCAAAAGTGTGTGAATTACTAAAGGACTAAACTTCTGAGGTCACCGGTCCCTAGACTTACTCACTACTTAAACTAACTTATGCTAAGAACAATACACACACCCATGCCCGAGGGAGGACTCAGACCTCCAGCAAGAGCCGAAAATTGCTGCCCACCCTGTCCGCCGAATCATTTGTGTACACTACTGGGCATTAAAATTGCTACACCATGAAGATGACGTGCTACAGTCGCTAAATTTAACCGATAGGAAGAAGATGCTGTGATATGCAAATGATTAGCTTTTCAGAGCATTCACACAAGGTTGGCGCCGGTGGCGACACCTACAACGTGCTGACATGAGGAAAGTTTCCAACCGATTTCTCATACACAAACAGCAGTTGACCGGCGTTGCCTGATGAAAGTTGTTGTGATGCCTCGTGTAAGGAAGATAAATGCGTACCATCACGTTTCCGACTTTGATAAAGGACGGATTGTAGCCTATCGCGATTGCGGTTTATCGTATCGCGACATTGGTGCTTGCGTTGGTCGAGATCCAAAGACTGCTAGCAGAATATGGATTCGGTGGGTTCAGGAGGGTAATACGGAACGCCGTGCTGGATCCCAACGGCCTCGTATCACTAGCAGTCGAGATGAGAGGCATCTTATCCGCATGGCTGTAACGGATCGTGCAGCCACGTCTCGATCCCTGAGTCAACAGATGGGGACGTTTGCGAGACAACAACCATCTGCACGAACAGTTCGACGACGTTTGCAGTAGCATGGACTATGAGATCAGAGACCATAGCTGCGGTTACCCTTGACGCTGCATCACAGACAGGAGCGCCTGCGATGGTGTACTCACCGACGAACCTGGGTGCACGAATGGCAAAACATCATTTTTTCGGATGAATCCAGGTTTTGTTTACAGTATCATGATGGTCGCATCGGTGCTTGGCGACATCGCGGTGAACGCATATTGGAAGCGTGTATTCGTCATCGACATACTGGCGTATCACCCGGCGTGATGGTATGGGGTGCCATTGGTTACACGTCTCGGTCACCTCTTGTTCGCATTGACGGCACGTTGAATAGTGGACGTTACATTTCAGATGTGTTACGATCCGTGAATCTACCCTTCATTCGATCCCTGTGAAACCCTTCATTTCAGCAGGATAATGCAGGATCGCATGTTGCACGTCGTGTACGGGCCTTTCTGGATACAGAAAATATTCGACTGCTGCTCTGGCCAGCACATTCTCCAGATCTCTCACCAATTGAAAACGTCTGGTCAATGGTGGCCGAGCAACTGGCTTGTCACAATACGCCACTCACTGCTCTTGATGAACTGTGGTATCGTGTTGAAGCTGCATGGACATCTGTACCTGTACACGCCATCCAAGCTCTGTTTGACTCAAAGCCCAGGCGTACTAAGGCCGTTATTACGGCCAGAGGTGGTTGTTCTGGGTACTGATTTCTCGGGATCTATGCACCCAAATTGCGTGGAAATGTAAACATGTCAGTTCTAGTATAATATATTTGTCCAATGAATACCCGTTTATCATCAGCATTTCTTCTTGGTGTAGCAATTTTAATGGCGAGTAGTGTACATAGAAAATAACAGCGGTATTATCACACTTCCCTAGGGCACTCCTGACGATACCATTATCTCTGAAGAGCACTCGCCGCCGAGGAAAACATATTAGGGTCTGTTACTTAAGAAGTCCTTGCGCCACTCACATATCTGTGAGCCTACTCAATATGTTCGTACCTTCTTAACAGCTTGCAGTGGTGCACCGTCTCAAACGCATTACGGAAATCTAAAAATATGGAATCTGCCTGTTTCCCTTCATCCATAGTTCACAACATATCATATGAGAAAAGGGCGATGCTTTCTAAACCAGGGCTGATTAGCGGACGTAAGTTTCTCGATCTCAAGAAAATTTATGATATTCGAACTGAGAATATGATAAAGGATTCTGCAGCAAGCCGATGTGAAGGTTATCGGTCTATGATTTAGCGGGCCTGTTCTTGTCCTTCTGATATACGAGTACAGTAGTCACCTCTGCTTTTTTTCCAGTCGCTTGGGCGAGAGATTCACGATAAATGCAAGTAAGGGGCTAGTGCCGCAATGTTCTCTCTGAAAATATGGGAGATTCTGGGGAACACGGGAGAGGTGGCCGCCCAAGATGAGCCGGGTACGGGTTTGTGCAGGCTTTGCCCGGGCACGGATGGCACCTGGCACAAGCTAGAGGGAGTCCCAGGCGCAGCTACTACCGCAGCTGCACAGGACGCATGCGCTTAGCTCGCCCTGCTGTAGCGGCAGCGACTGGGCCGACCGGCCGCACACGTGTGGCCGGCAAGCAGGAAGCGCGTGACCTCGCTCGCCTGCGGCGGCCCACGTGCGACAAGGTCACCCGCTGCCGGCCTAAATATAGCGCGCCCGGATGGTGGTGGGGGCAGCCGGGACCGTGGTGGGGGCGCAGTGGGGGCGGGCGCGAGAGGGGGCGATGACCGCCGACGCCCCAATACACAGCAGCCGAGCTAAGCCGCTGCTACTGCTAGCCCAGTGCCCGCCGTCAACCATTTCTATGCGCTGGTGCTGGCAGGCGGCTCTCTACAGTACTCCATGTTGCCAGGTGTATACTGGGAGAGTCATGCTATTAAAACAATTACCAGAGACAGGAATTAGTGTGACATCATTCTGAATGTCTCGTTACAAAATTACTTTGCGCAGATAATTAGGGAATCAACTCGAGAAGGAAACCTCTTACAACTCCTAGCAACAAACAGACCTGACCTTATCGAATCATTTAATGTAGAGGAAGATATTAGTGCCCATAAGGCTGTGACATCAACTGTGACTAAGGATATTACAAGGAATGTTAAGAAAGGTAGGAAAATATTTTTGCATAGCAACAGTGAAAGGATACAAATTGCAGAGTAGTCAGCATCAAATTTTCAGTGCTGAGGAGGAAGGTGAGGAGCACATATTGAAAAGACTCAAAAGCATCGTTCAATATGACTTAGAAAAGTATGTTCCAAGCAAGGTCTTAAGGGGTGCGAGAGACCCGCTGTGGTTTAATACTGTTAAATAACTACTACAAAATTTTCAAATTGCTCTGAGCACTATGGGACTTAACGTCTGAGGCCATCAGTCCCCTAGAACCTAGAACTACTTAAACCTAACTAACCTAAGGACATCACACACATCCATGCCCGAGGCAGGATTCGAACCTGCGACCGTAGCGGTCGTGCGGTTCCAGACTGTAGCGCCTAGAACCGCTTGGCCACCTCGGCCGGCTACTGCTACAGAGTGACAGTTATTGAACTATAGTAAATTAATTACAAACTACAGCGTGCACACACTTTATTCAACATGTAAACGTCACTACAGATATTCGGATTTAGGGTATGACGTGTTCGATCGCCGGCCATCATTGGCGATGATGTGCCGCAGACAAATTGCGAAATTTCGCATAACGCGCTGAAATATCGGAATATCGACGCTGTCGATGACCTCCTGAATCGCTGTTTTCAGCTCAGCAATGATTTTGGTGTTATTGCTGTACACCTTGTCTTTAATACGACCCCACAACAAGGAGTCGCTAGTGTTCACATATTGAGGCCTAAGCCATTGGCCTCTGGATACCCCACAGCCAGAATGTGGTCCGCAGAGTGCTTCTCCAGGACATCAAACTCTCTCCTGCTTCGATGGGATCGAGTTCTGTCTTGCATGAACCACATCTTGTCGAAATCAGAGTCACTTTGGATAAGGGGTATGAAAGCATCTTCCAAAACCTTCACGTATCGTTTGGTAGTCACCATTACATCAAGGAATATCGGACCGATTTTTCGTGACTGGACATGGCACACCACGCCGTCATCCGCTAGCGTGAAGAAACTTCTCGATCGCGATATGCGGTTGCTCAGCCCCCCACCCTCAAACGCGCCAATTTTTCTTACTGAAGAACCCATCCAAATGGATGTGAGCTTCGTCGTTAAACCAAACCATACAGTGCATACTAATTCCTGTCATGCCCCGCGGCCAACATGCAGTTTGAACTTCCTAACGCAAACCGTTCAGAAGTTATGACGATATTTTTGATATAGTTCAATAATTCTCACCCGGTACATAAACAAAGCGAGCCTCGTCACAACAGAGAAAAAGAAATATGCGACACTGGACGGTCCGACCTCTCGCAGCATAACATCGTTGTACCACTGCATTCAGTTACGCGATAAAGGAGGAGAATCTCGCCCAACTCTTCTTCAGTAGCCGGCCGCGGTGGTCTCGCGGTTCTAGGCGCGCAGTCCGGAACCGTGCGACTGCTACGGTCGCAGGTTCGAATCCTGCCTCGGGCATGGATGTGTGTGATGTCCTTAGGTTAGTTAGATTCAAGTAGTTCTAAGTTCTAGGGGACTGACGACCACAGCTGTTAAGTCACATAGTGCTCAGAGCCATTTCTTCTTCAGTAAATCCCTCGGTTCTACCTGCGCAGTTAAGCGCCTCACAAACCAAATATCATCATCATCTCTGTACTGCTATGTAACACTGATAACGTAAAATAAACACTGAAGGGAATACAAAGCCAAGGAATACCTGAGTAGTGTATGGAATGCAAGCTTGAGGGGAAGTGTGACGCGGGTATGACTGTAGCCAACAGCCGTGAGTGAGTGGAGCAAGTCTGTCGCATACCGTCAACATTTGCACGGTTGTACATATACTTTCTTTGCAAAAGATAAATGGGGTACAAAATCAAGAACTCCATTTACTCTGCAATAAACCGCCAGTTATCACGGGCACCTAATGGCAAAATATTCAGAAAAATCCCCGAACAATCTCCAAAATTTTGCGGTGAATTTGGGTCCACTCTGTAATCGAAGGTATGCCTAGTCATTAGTTCTGATGCAACAGTTATATTCTTTTTCCAAGGATGTTCTTGGAACATACTGAAACAATGTAATGTGAGGTATCTCTCATTTTCCCAGTGTCGTACACTCATGGTCATAAATTAAGGATATTTGCAGAATGTGGTGCCACACAACGTGGCACTACACGAAACTGGCGCTAGTAAAATAGGCTCATAGAGAACGCACACGACACAGATCTGTAAGTCCACGCCGGCCATTGTGACCGAGCGGTTCTAGGCGCTACAGTCTGGAACCGCGCGACTGCTCCGGTCGCAGGTTCGAATCCTGCCCCGGGTACGAATGTGTGTGATGTCCTTAGGTTAGTTAGGTTTACGTAGTTCTAAGTTCTAGGGGACTGATGACCTCAGAAGTTAAGTCCCATAGCGCTCACAGCCATTTGAACCATTTTTGTAAGTCCACGGTATTGGTGATGTTGAGAAAACCGTCCCGAAACACATGTGCTACAAAACGCCACTGTTTCCTGCGCATGTACCTCTAAATCAATATGGGACCGAGAGCGTATCAGACGTGCTCGATGGGGTTTATGTCTGGAGAACAGGCAGGCCACTCCATTCGCCTGATATCTTTTGTTTCAAGGTACTCCTCCACGATGGCAGCTCGGTGAGGCCGTGCGTTATCATGCATCAGGAGGAAGGTGGGACCCACTGTACCCCTGAAAAGGCGGACATACTGCTGCAAAATGACGTCCCGGTACACCTGACCTGTTACAGTTCCTCTGTCAAAGGCATGCAGGGGAGTACGAGGACCAATCATAAACCCACCTCACACCATCAAACCACGACCTCCAAACAGGTCCCTTTCATGGACATTAAGAGGTTGGTATCTGGTCCCTGGTTCACGCCAGATGAAAACCCAGCTAGAATCACTGTTCAGACTATACCTGGACTCGTCCGTGAACATAACCTGGGACCACTGTTCCAATGACCATGTACTGTGTTCTTGACACCAGGCTTTACGGGCTCTCCTGTGACCAGGGGCCAGTGGAATGTATCTTGCAGTTCACCGGGCGAATATATCATGTCTGTTCAGTCGCCTGTAGACTGTGTGTCTGGATACAACTGTTCCAGTGGCTGCGGTAAGGTCCCGAGCAAGACTACCTGCAATACTCCGTGGTCGTCTGCGGGCACTGGTGGTGTGATATCGATATTCTTGTGGTGTTGTAAACTGTGGACGTCCCCTACTGTAGCGCCTCGACACGTTTCATGTCTGCTGGAATCGTTGCCATAATCTTGAGATCACACTTTGTGGCACACAGAGGGCCCGTGCTACGACCTGCTGTGTTTGGCCAGCCTCCAGTCGCCCTAGTATTCTACCCCTCATAACGTCATCAATATGTGTTCTTTGAGCCACTTTCAACACACAGTCACCATTAGCACGTCTGAAAATGTCTGCACACTTGATCGCTGCCCCGTACTCTGACATGCACCAACACACCTCTGCGTATGTGGACTGCTGCCAGCGCCACCTTACGACGACCGCAGGTCAAATGCACCGCATGGTCATACCCCGATGTGATTTAAACCAGCAAACCACCCGCCAGAGCGTTGTTTCACCATGTATCAGCATTATCCTTAATTTATGAGCATGAGTGTATGTTAAGTCTGTATCAACATTCTGAGGACGACTTGTAATTATGGCATGTACGAATTCAACGTAGTGGCACGTTGCTGTTATTATGGGCGTTTTGGGACTCAGTGGAAGAAATAGAACGAAACCGAATGCTGTTACACAACTAGTACTGTAGAACAGCAAAGAGAGAGCCGCCGAACTTAGCTTGTCCAGCTGACGAATGGATAATCAACAGTGTTGTGCGAACTCGTCGCAGTTCAGCGTAGGTCGTTGGCATAAGGCTGACAATGAGGAAATAGATTGTGCTTGAGTGTTGGACACGGCCGTTAAGTATAATGAATAATTAATTTAAATACATTTAACTTTCTTTCGCCAAAAGCACCACAACATTCTTTAGAAGCATCGCTGTAAAATACCAAGGTGTTCATAAATAACCAGCGTGAGAGTAATTAATGTGATATTAGCAGTTGCGCATATGCTTGCCCTGTCTGCAGCTGCTTTTGTGTTTGCTTTACGCTCCATATCACCTCTCTGTGTTATCCCTACGGCGGTGGCGCCGGTAGGCCCACACAACGTCAACCTCAAGGGCATCTTTATGTAATTAGTTGCTGCGAAGTGCAAACACACACAGTAAATGAAACTCCGGTAAGTTTGCTGGTAAAACAGTAGCTCTCAGTCCTAGTCGTAGATAACAATACTATTCTTGCTTATCCACTTCTAATCACCTAGAGGTCAACGTCTAAATGTGCATTTTGATCTTGTTTACCAGATCGTACAATGCAGCGATTGGGAGGTAATATTCAGCGTTCCACCGTCTGTCATGCACTTTCAGGTAGCACTTCACGAATCGAGGAGCCGGCCGGTGTGGCCGTGCGGTTCTAGGCGCTTCAGTCTGGAACCGCGTGACCGCTACGGTCGCAGGTTCGAATCATGCCTCGGGCATGGATGTGTATGATGTCCTTAGGTTAGTTAGGTTTAAGTAGTTCTAAGTTCTAGGGGACTGATGACCACATATGTTAAGTCCCTTAGTGCTCAGAGCCATTTGAACCATTTTGAACGAAGCGAGGTGCTGCACCAATACATCGTGTAACTAGAGGTGTTTTTAGCATCACAGGTAGTTGCACAGTTGTAGTGCTGCTGTATTTATCGCAATTTTCAATCCAGTCTACGATGTAGATCAGGAAGAATCATGACTTACGTACTCCTACCAGAATGTTCTTAACAAAATATCCACAGATAGATACTGTGTTCGTCTTTACACAAGTGATCACAAGTTTCAACCAGTGCAGTTATTCTGCTAGACATTAATACTGCACTCTACCCCATATATCATTGTTTGTACGGTATTACTAACAAAAAGAGAAGGAACTATGTTTAGTGTTTAACATAGCATATCGCGTCTAAGATGATGTCATTAGAGGAAGAGCCAGATTGTGATTGGGGGAGGATGGGAAATGAAATCGATTGTACCCTCCTAAGAGGAACCATCCCGACATTTGCTCCAAGTGATTTTGGGAAGTCACGAAAGCCTATATCTGCATGGTCGTGGGGGTGGTGGTTGCGGGGTGGGGATTTGATCTGCTGTCCTCTACAATACCAGTCCTGATAGCGAGCGGATGCGCCTGTCCTTTCACCTAACCCACAACACACTCTAACTGTTCGTTTGTGAGGTAAATGTCAAACACTGAACGTGATACAAGAAACAATGGAAAAAAAATTGGTTCAAACGGCTCTGAGCACTATGGGACTTGACTTCTGAAGTCATCAGTCCCCTAGAACTTAGAACTACTTAAACGTATAAGGACATCACACACATGCATGCATGCCCGAGGCAGGATTCGAACCTGCGACCGTAGTGGTCGCGCGGTACCCAGACAATAGCGCCTAGAACCGCTCGGTCACTCCGGCCGGCAAACAATGGAAAATCCAAGATGGAATGTAACAATATTTTGAAAAGGGTAATTGCTACACACCATACAGCGGAGATGCTGAGTCGCAGACAGGCATAACAAAAAGACTGTCAGAAAGTGAGCTTTCGGCCAAGACCTTTCTCGGACATGAAAAAAGAAAAGAAACACACACACACACACACACACACACACACAATCGCAGCTCACACACACATCTGACCACAGTCTCTGGCTGGCCTCATATTACTGAATGTGTTGCGTACCTTCGTGAAATGTCAGTGTCAAGACGCGCCCGTTCATTCAACTGAGCGCGGAAGCTTCCTATAATAGAATATATTTTCAATCTGACACGTTTTGCCACCTTATCGTGGTCATGGCAACGTTTGTCGTCGACTGTTCAGTGTCTTGGACGTACAGAATACCCATTGTTTCTGTTGTGTAGTGGATACGCTGCTTGGGATAAACTGCCACTACTGCCTGTGATATAAGCTAACCAGCGCATGAGTTTTGACCAGTTTCCCCTGGGACATCAAAAAATGTTCATATTTATGTGAAATCTTATGGGACTTAACTGCTAAGGTCATCAGTCCCTAAGCTTACACACTACTTAACCTAAATTATCCTAAGGACAAACACACACACCCATGCCCGAGGGAGGACTTGAACCTCCTCCGGGACCAACCGCACAGTCCATGACTGCAGCGCCTTAAACCGTTCGGCTAATCCCGCGCGGCCCTGGGATATCCCCAGACACCATTCTGAACGTACAACTAATGAATTCAGGCAAAGAAAAAGTTGATAGTTTTGAGTCAAGTTCCACTCTTTTCCCCGAAAAGGATACCAATTTCTAGAAATATAATGCAAAGAACATGTAATACAACAGCTGTTGCGACGAATCTGTATACTACAAATCGACCAAACAGGCGAATAATTGAAAAGGATCATTTTTTGTATAATCCGAACACTGTGTTGGCATTAAGGACAAACAAAAATATTTTAAAACTTCCTGGCAGATTAAAACTGTGTGCCGAACAGGGACTGCAACTGTGTACCTTTGCCTTTCACGAGCAAACACAGCTTTACTTCCGCCAGTGTCGCATCTCCTACCTTCCAAACGTCACAGACGTTATCCTGCAAAACTTTTGGAGCTTGAACTCATGAAAGAAGGGATATTGCTGATACATGGCTTAGCCACAGCCTAGAGGATGTGAAGTGTTGGCAGAAGAGCCAACACCGTGTTGCTAGAGGAGGCCGAAATGCACGCGTTTAATTACACGCTGACTGGCGCGAGGTCTGGAACAGTTAAGGGAATTAATAGTACCAAATAAAGTACGTAGTTGATATAATACTTAACTTTAATCCACAATTGGTGTACATCGCTCTTGACGGTACATGTTATAATCTCAATATCAAATGCTATGGCGTCTTGCTAGGTCGTAGCAAATGACGTAGCTGAAGGCTATGCTAACTATCGTCTCGGCAAATGAGAACGTAGTTGTCAGTGAACCATTGCTATGAACGTCGGCTGCACAACTGGGGCGAGTGCCAGGACGTCTCTCTAGACCTGCCGTGTGGTGGCGCTCGGTCTGCAATCACTGACAGTGGCGACACGCGGGTCTGACGTATACTAACGGACCGCGGCCGATTTAAAGGCTACCACCTAGCAAGTGTGGTGTCTGGCAGTGACACCACAGGATGTTTCTAGAATTAATTCACTCTGGAACATTTTATTATATACTAGCTAGAAAGACCCGCACCGCATAGTCCTTATTTTCATTTGTTTCCTGAGAACATTCGCAGGACGTAGTAAAAATGAACATTAAGGAAACCATAAAAAATAATTCAGACTGAAAAATAGTCTCGAATTCTCAAAAATATTTTGAAGTACTTTTAAATCCAACTGAGAACTCAATTTAGTGATCGCGGTTCGATATAAGACGCTGGTTGATGTGGGAGAGATCAGAATTACGCCAATTCAAGTGGGAGGTACTTGAGCACCCGTACTGTATTCCTGATATCTCTCCATGCGATAATCAGGCCTTCGGTCTCTCAAAAGAGGCCTCGTAGGCTCGACGATTTCTTTAGGTGGAGGATGTGGAGCAGGCAGTTACGGACTTCTTCACGCAGCAGGACACAGTATTTTACCAAACGGATATCTTCAACCTTGTGAGTCGGTTTGATGATTGTCTCAACGCTGACGGCGATTTTGCCTGGTTGGGAAACCGATTCTGGACTGTACTGTCGTCGAATGGAAACGTCTTGATCACCCCTTCTACATCTTCGCATTAAAAGAACGGTACTTCCTCAATATTTCGAATTATAGAAGACTTAAGAGCATTACTCACTCAATAAAATTACATGTCCCTCTGCCTGCTAACATTTGGCGAAAAATTCATTTCGATATCTTGAGCCGTTCATGAAATAGTAGCAGTGCAAGTATTACGTGATTCATCCTCTAGTCTAGATGGAGGTAACTAAGAACAGCGCGGTTCTCCGCCACCTACGTATCAACTGTATGTTATGCTATTCACTGCGGTAGCAAGAGACAATGACTCAAGATAGCGGCCAAGAATCCCAGATAAACAGAAAGCAATTGTTTGTGTGTAATTCCGCCAGATCCGCGAGGCGTCGCACGCTTTTTCAAGGTCCGCGAGAAGGGGAAAAAAAAAAGTTATCGCCCATCAGGCAAACATGACGCGCTGATCGTGAGGGAGAGGCAAACACGCGATGCCGGCGGGAGCACGTCTATTAATGTAAGCCGCGAGATTAATGCGAACAAGTAAGTCCGCGGTCTGCAGGCCGGTTCGCAGTGCCGTTACGTAACGACCCGCCGCGCCGTTTACCTGCTGCTGCCCCGTGGCCCTAAGCTGCGGCAGTTGGCGCCAAAGCTGCTGGTAGTTTTCTCACTGCTGGCGGGAGAGCGCTGGAATCATCAAACGACCTTGTGCTGTATGCCCGGAAGTAGCGAAACGAGCAGGTCACCTAAGCAGGGAAGAGGCGGCCCCCTGGTGGAACGCTCCTCAACCCTTTATTGAAGTTCAATTGAATTGTCTGGGCCGGTTCTAGGCGCGTCAGTCTGGAACCGCGCGACTGCTACGGTCGCAGGTTCGAATCCTGCCTCGGGCATGTATGTGTGTGATGTCCTTAGGTTAGTTAGGTTTAAGTAGTCCTAAGTTCTAGGGGACTGATGACCTCAGATGTTAAGTCCCATAGTGCTCAGAGCCATTTGAACCATTTGAATTATATGGATGTGTCATGTGGCAGTGCCTGTTCAATGTAGTGCTGATTTCCTGTTAATGTTACTGAACGCTTTGCTTTCATTTGTTTTTATTTTATTTTTTTAAGAAGATTTCTTAGGCTGAGATGGGTGCAGATGATCAGACAGGATGCTTACGTACGTGTCACCTGTCAGAGTCGCATCAAGACGTATCAGGGATCCCATATCACTCCAACTGCATTCGCCCCACACCTTTACAGAGCCTCCACCAGCTTGAGCAGTCCGCTGCTGACATGCAGGATTCAGGATTCATGAGACTGTCTTCATACCCGTACACGTCCATCAGATAGATACAGTTTGAAATGAGACTCTTTTGACCAGGCAACATGTTTCCAGTCATCAACAGTTCAATGTCAGTGTTGACGGACCCAGAAGTGACGTAAAGCTTTGTGTCGAGCTGTCATCAAGCGCACACAAGTTGGCCTTCAGCTTCGAAAGCCCATATCGATGATGTTACGTTGAATGTTTCGCACGCTGATACTTAGTGATGGCCCAGCACTGAAATCTGCAGCAATTTGCGGAAGGGTTATACTTCTGTCACGTTGAAAGAGTCTCTGAAGAGAATCGCCGTTGGTCCCGTTCTCGCAGGATCTTTTTCCTGCAGCGGGATGTCGGAGATTTGATGTTTTCACCAGATTCCTGGTATTCACGGCACACTCGTGAAATGGTCGTATGGGAAAATCACCACTTCATGGCTACCTCAGAGATGCTGTGTCCCATTGCTCGTGCGCCGACTATAGCACCACGTTCAAACTCCCTTAATTCTTGATAACCTGCCATTGTAGCAGCAGTAACCAAGCTAACAACTGCGCCAGACACTTGTTGTCTTATGCATGCGTTGCCGACAGCAGCGCCGTATTCAACCTGTTTACGCACCTTTGCATTGAATACTCAAGCCTATACCAGTTTCTTTGGCGCTTCAGTGTGTTATTGTTCCCTTATAGCATTTCTTGTGTACAAGACCTTGAACGTATTTTATGTTTATTTTACTATTCTTTTTTGACGCCAGGTATACTTATTGTTTATAAGCCAGTTCTTTTTATTATTTTATCTTAGGGTAATATATATTCAGAATACATACTAGTGAACCTGACAATGCTTCGCAATTGCTACATATGTATGGGATTTGGATATACGTCTTCTTCTCTCCCCTCTCTCTGTCCATCTCTTCCTTCTCCCCCTCTCTTCGTCCATCTCCTCTTCCTCCTCCTCTCCCCTCCTCTCTGTGTCCATCACCTCCTCTTTCCTCTGTTCATCTTCTCTTTCCTTTACCTCCCTCCTCTCTGTGTCTGTCTCCGCCTCCCCCTCCCCCTCTGTGCCCATTTCTTCGCCCTCCCCCCTCCCCCCAAGGTCCATCTCCTCTTCCCCCTCCCCCCTCTCTGACCTTGAGCACTGTTTATTGTTATTGCGAACGAAACCTCAATTGGGAACTGAAGTCACTGAAGATGGATGGGTGAATCGGTTGGGATCATTTGTGTATGGGGGTATGAGGGAACTTTCCTGCTGCTGGATCTGCGAAGACAGTAGCTTCAATCAAAGTATTTTGCATAGTTTTAATCTGCGAATGGGTAGTGTGGTGTCACCGCCAGACACCACACTTGCTAGGTGGTAGCCTTTAAATCGGCCGCGGTCCGTTAGTATACGTCGGACCCGTATGTCGCCACTATCAGTGATTGCAGACCGAGCGCCGCCACACGGCAGGTCTAGTCTAGAGAGACTCCCTAGCAATCGCCCCAGTTGTACAGCCGACTTTGCTAGCGATGGTTCACTATCTACATACGCTCTCATTTGCAGAGAGGAAAGTTTAGCATAGCCTTCTGCTACGTCATTTGCTACGACCTAGCAAGGCGCCATATTCAGTTACTATAATTACTTCAAGAATGTATTCTGAACAGATAATATTGTGAATCATGTACTGTCAAGAGCGACGTTCATCATTAATGGATTAAAGTTAAGTATCAAACTAATTACGTCCGCTTTCTGAATTCTCATTCCTTGTCATGCTCCAGACCTCACGCCAGTATAGTTCTTCCCTCCTCACACAAACCTACGTGAGCTAAAACGCGTGCATTTCGGCCTCCACTCGTAACACGTTGTTGGCTCTTCTGCTAACACAAAAAGTAGGACTTCAAAATTTTGGACGATTCAGATTCCTTAGTAGTATTTTAATCATAAGCCAATAAGTCACAAATACGTCTTTCCTGTTTTGCGTCAAAGGATGGAAAAAAAGGGCACATAGTTGTGTATACAATTCTGTTTAAAATTATACAGTGTGTCCCAACAATGTTGTGACAAACTTCGAAGGAGTGTAGATGGTGTCTTGAGGAACAAGTCGAGAATGGGTAGCCGTGTTCGGAAACGTCATCAAACGACACTACAAAGTGTCGAAGTTATAGGCTCCAGCCCCTGCCACTAGTCCACCCCTTCGGCTGCAAACGTGACTGTACGGTACCCGACTGTCTCGCAATGGTGTTCGTTATTCAGTAATTGCGACTGATTGCCACGATCGCCGGTGGAGAAGATAGCCCTAGCTGCTGCGTAGAACGTTGTTCTATGAATGCAATGCTCTGTTGCCTTGCCACCGTCAGGTGGCTTGCGGAGTGCAGGTGTAAATGTAAATTTAGGCGTGACAATTGAAGAAATGCCTGCTGTAGTCTGCAGCTACTGCGGGGTGTTCTTATGAGCAACTGAATTACACGATGTATATACGCAAATTCAAGCGTCGAATTATAACTTTTACCAAGGTCCGCGCTCACGAATACGCCACCCTGGAGCAGTGGTTCTGCACAGCTACACGGGACACCTCTCTCCTCAATGCAGAAGCCCATTCACCCCTCAGCCCACCTGGTTGGGCCGTGTATCGACTCGTGCTACACCTTGTGTTTTCCTTTTCTTCCCCTGACATGTTTGTTCGATATGTTGTCTGTCATTAAGTGGCTGCTTGGTTGTCTTTTCCCTCTGCTGTCGATAATTGCGTTTTGCTTCCGGGAAACTGCTATGGAGGAAGTGAGATCTTTGACAGGTGGGAACTTCGTGCGGTGGCGCGGAAGTAAGGGGGTGCGCTCGGAGAGTCTGGTGGACACAGGAGGGCATTGGGGCTCGCCAGCGCGGACCAGAGGTGGTCGGTTGTACCGAGTCGCCACGTGATGTATGTCGGTTGTGAATAACCAGCGAGTCGAGTTGACGGAAGAGCTCCCCGCGTGTTGGTTGTATACACAATCGCCCCACGAAAAGTTGCTGTTCATTTCACCTTGGTGGGACGTTAACAAGCTTCTTTAAGTCCTTCGTTTCAACACTGGAGTTTAAAAAGGAGACACCTAACATGAAGGAGTGGTCACTACCCGTCAACGTTGCAGAGAAGACGTGAACTCCGGTGAAAGAGCGTGTTGTCGCGTGACCGTGGCGTGTTGGGTACACTGGCGAGGCGTGCGCGGTCGGATGTGTGGATCCTTGCCATCAGAGGTCGTGTACTAACTGTTCGAGCATAATTGCAAGTTAAGTTAGTGGAAGGTTTGATCATTAAGTAATAAGTTTGCGTAACCAGTGTCTCTTCTGCCTTGTGGCCTCCGGCGATCGAGTTTTCTGTCCTCGGCAACGGTGTAATTGAAGACAGTGATCTTTCCTGCTCCTCTCGTTACTTCCCGATGGGAGGTGTAGTTTTGGCAGTTTAATTGTTTCGCTATTCTGTCGTGTGTTATGAGTAAATACATGCTTCTTGTTGGTTGATCGTGTGGTCGCTCATTCAGGACTGTGTGGTGTAATGTTTCCTTGCACGAGGTTAGCTCTTTCTGTCAGCAAGTTAAGCCATCTTATTACAAGTTTTCGCTGGCTAAAAGTAGGTGCAGTGACCAGCCTGAGAGTGGCAATTGTGTTTACGAGCGTATTTAAATTGGTGAGTATTCTGTCTAGCCTGAGCATCCCTGAGTGGGTGATTTGTGGCCGCCTTACACGGGTCGGTCATATCTGTTGTGTTCTAATGATATTCCAGGACACTTTCGTTTAAAAACTTTTTTAAATTCCTCCATTCCTTTATTGCCATTAATCGTGTATTTGCTGAGACCTTTGATTTTTCTAAATGGCGGTGTTGGTAGCTTCACTACCTCACCGTACTTCAATAACAAAGTTCTGTATTTACCTTAGGAGCCTGTTTACTAATGTTCTTTAAATTTTTTAAACTGTTGTATTGCTATAAATTATTTGATTGCCGTTAGCGGCGTGTTTTGAAAGGTTGTTTATAGCCGTACTGCTAGCTTTTGTGCTTTTTTTTTTTTAATTTACACTGTTGTATTGCTATAAATGGCTTGATTGCCGTTAGCGGCGTGTTTTGAAAGGTTGTTTGT
Organism: Schistocerca serialis cubense; assembly: GCF_023864345.2. Classification (NCBI taxonomy): domain Eukaryota; kingdom Metazoa; phylum Arthropoda; class Insecta; order Orthoptera; family Acrididae; genus Schistocerca; species Schistocerca serialis. The sequence goes on from NC_064641.1 coordinate 217,474,045, forward strand.
TGCCGTACTTTTACTTCTATTTTTTTTAAAAAAAGATTTTTTTTTAAACTTGTTGTATTGCTATAAATTACTTGATTGCCGTTAGCGGCGTTTTTAAAAGACTGTTTATTGCCGTACTGCTAGTTTCTGTAAGATATGCATAAAACATTTGTGTGTGTGAAAATCTCAGCCGGCCGAGGTGACCGAGCAGTTCTAGGCGCTACAGTCTGGAACCGCGCGACCGCTACGGTCCCAGGTTCGAATCCTGCCTTGGGCATGGATGTGTGTGATGTCCTTAGTTTAGTTAGGTTTAAGTAGTTCTAAGTTCTAGGGTACTGATGACCTCAGATGTTAAGTCCCATAGTGCTCAGAGACATTTGAACCATTTTTTTTTTTTTTTTAATCTCAATTCGACAGTAAACTACTAGAAATTTGGCACCGTTTCCCAACTTGTGGTGTGGCTTGTAGTAACCGTAACCACTGTGTGTGTCACTGGTCTCCCCTGTTCATTCGTCGCTTCAGTCTGCATGTATACATAACGGATGTTTGAGACTTGAAAAGGTCACTGGAACCATGAAGTTTCATTTGGTTAAAGCACCTGGTTTTCAGTCAGGATCCCTCGTATCGTTCGATGCTGAGGTGCTATTCCGATTGAGTTAGAAAGACTCTGCAATGTTGTTCGAGTTTATAGGGGAATACCAAGTGGGTTGAGGGGTAGATTTGAATGTGGAATGAGTGGGGAGGCGTGCTAGCACAGACAGTGTAAGAGTGCAAAGTCACTGTGCGAGGATGGGGCAGAGGTTAGCGCATCTGCTTAGTGAGCAGAAGACGCAGGTTCGAATGCTGGCCTTGTAACAAATTTTGGTTCGTCACTTCATTCTCCATTATTCATCATAAATGATTTGGAATGGTCTCTGGAACCATGTAGTTTGATTTAATTACACACTGCTACTGTGTTGGGGACAGAGCGTTCCTGTAGCCGGGTCGAGCCAGAGTTCAGCGTTTCTCACAGACTGACCGCCTGGCTGTTCGGCTTGCCAGGGTGCCGACCGAGCAGCTAGATATCCGCAGTGGGGAGGCGGATCGTGGCCGCGTCGTGGCGAGCACGCGCGCCCGGGATTTATCTGCGGCCGGCGTCTGAGTTCATTAGCAGTCGGCTGCAGGCCGCCTCTAATTGAGACGGATGACACGGCCGGGACCGCGGACGGCTTCGCTGGTGGATGCGAGGCCCCAAACAGTTCGGCGATACAGCAGCGCCGCCTGCTCGCCCGTGACTCATTCGCCAGCCTTCTCTTACCCCAGTGGAGGACAGAACACCCTACAACTACAATGACAGAAAAAAAACCGCAACACCAAAAATTAATTAATGTAGAGTAGAGGAAAACTGCTGGTGAATCCTGTTGATGCCTTGGGTAGATGGAGGGAATATTTTGAAGAGTTGCTCAATGTAGGTGAAAATACGATCAGTACTGTTTCAGATTTCGATGTAAAATGGGATAGGAATGATGATGGAAATAGGATCACATTTGAGGAAGTGGAGAAAATGGTCAATAGACTGCAGTGCAATAAAGCGGCTGGGGTGGATGGAATTAAGTCGGAACTCATCAAATACAGTGGAATGTCAGGTCTTAAATGGCTACACAGGATGAAATGGCGTTGGAGTCGAGACAGGTGCCACCAGACTGGACGAAAGCAGTAATCACACCAATCTTTAAACATGGAAACAGAAAAGATTGTAACAACTACAATCTCTTTAATCAGCGTTGTGGGTAAAATCTTCTGAGGTATTGTTGAAAGGAAAGTGTGAATATTAGTTGACAAATTGGATGAAAATCAGTGTGGGTTTAGGCTTCTTAGAGGTTATCAGGACCAGATCTTTAGCTTACGGCAAATAATGGAGAAGTGTTACGAGTGGGTCCGCAGCTCGTGGTCATGCGGTAGCGTTCTCGCTTCCCGCGCCCGGGTTCGATTCCCGGCGGACTCAGGGATTTTCTCTGCCTCGTGATGACTGGGTGTTGTGTGATGTCCTTAGGTTAGTTAGGTTTAGGTAGTTCTAAGTTCTAGGGGACTGATGACCATAGCTGTTGAGTCCCATAGTGCTCAGAGCCATTTGAACCATTTTTTTGTTACGAGTGGAACAGGGACTTGTATCTATGCTTTATAGATCTAGAAAAGGCATATGACAGGGTACCTAGGAGGAAATTATTGTCTGTTCTACGAGATTATGGAATAGGAGGCAAACTTTTGCGGGCAATTAAAGGCCTTTACATAGAAAGTCAGTCAGCATTTAGAGTTGACGGTAAATTGAGTTCATGGTTCAGAATAGTTTCAGGGGTAAGACAAAGCTACAACCTGTCTCCACTGTTGTTCATATTATTTATGGATCATATGTTGAAACAAAGAGACTGGTTGGGTGAGATTAAGATATGTGAACACAAAATAAGCAGTCTCGCATATGCGGATGACTTAGTTGTGATGGCAGATTCGATTGAAAGTTTGCAAAGTAATATTTCAGAGGTAGATCAGAAATGTAAGGACTATGGTATGAAGATTATCATCTCCAAAACGAAAGTAATGTCAGTGGGAAAGAGATATAAACGGATTGAGTGCCAAATAGGAGGAACAAAGTTAGAACAGATGGACGGTTTCAAGTACTGGGGATGCATATTCTCACAGGATGGCAACATAGTGAAAGAACTGGAAGCGAGGTGTAGCAAAGCTAATGCAGTGAGCGCTCACCTAAGATCTACTTTCATCTGCAAGAAGGAAGTCAGTACCAAGACTAAGTTATCTGTGCACTGTTCGATCTTTCGACCAACTTTGTTGTATGGGAGCGAAAGCTGGGTGGATTCGGGTTACCGTACCAGTAAGGTTGAGGTTACGGATATGAAAATAGCTAGGATGATTGCAGGTACTAGTAGATGGGAACAATGGCAGGAGGGTGTCCACAATGAGGAAATCAAAGAAAATCTGGGGATGAACTCTATAGATGTAGCAGTCAGGGCGAACAGGCTTAGATGGTGGGGTCATGTTACACGCATGGGGGAAGCAAGGTTACACAAGAGACTCATGGGTTCAGCAGTAGAGAGTAGGAGGAGTCGGGGTAGACCAAGGAGAAGGTACCTGGATTCGGTTAAGAATGATTTTGAAGTAATAGGCTTAACATCAGAAGAGCCACCAATGTTAGCACTGAATAGGGGATCACGGAGGAATTTTATAAAGGGGACTATGCTCCAGACTGAACGTTGAAAGGCATTATAAGTCTTAATTCATGATGATGATGATGATGATGATGATGATGATGATGTAGAGTAATCAAATTTCGGGAATACATTTTTCTAGCTAACGTATCTCAGTGATTGACATTGCAGGACCACTGGGCCGGACGTAGTGGCCGAGCGGTTCTAGGCGCTACAGTCTGGAACCGTGCGACCGCTACTGTCGCAGGTTCGAATCCTGCCTTGAGCATGGATGTGTGTGATGTTCTTAGGTTAGTTAGGTATGATCTCAGCAGTTAAGTCCCATAGTGCTCAGAGCCATTTGAACCGGAACCACAGGCTAATGTAAGCGTGAGATAAGCCATTGCAACTGTGAAATGATGGTACATTAATGACGGATGTAATCTCCAGTACATTGCGTGCAAGCATGCAAACGTCCAGGTACCGGATGTCAGTATGGGAGATGGAGTTATGCCTGTTTCACTTCGTCGGTCAGTTAAGGGACAGTTAATGCTATTTGGGGCTAACGATGGATTTGTCGCCAGATGATGTCCCATACCTGATCCACTGGAAACAGATCTGGGGATCGATGAGGCCAAAGAAACATGACGTCACTCTGTAGAGCACGCTGGGTTACAGCAGCCGTGTGTGTGGCAGCCTTGTCCAGTTGGAATACGCCCCCTAGGATACATATTAATTTGTGTTCAGGGTGCGTGGGGTAACCACGAGAGTGCTACTGCTGTCATGCGAAATCGCACACCAGACGGTAACACCAGGTGTGGGTCCACTGGATGGTTGCAGGCACTCACCTGGCCTCCTTCTAACCAACATACGGCCGTCATTGGCACCGAGGCGGAACCAACTTTCATCAGAAAACACAACACATCTCAATCCTGCCCTTCAATGAGCTTTGTTTGACACCACTGATGATGGTAATAGCGGTAGTTTGGGGTCAGTGGAATGCACGCTACAGGGCGTTTGGCTCGGAGCTGTACGTGACGTAACGGATTTGTAACAGTTCGTTGCGTCACTGGGGTGCAAACTGCCGCTCAGATTGCTGATACAGATGCAGGACGGTGCTCCAGAGCCATACGCCGAACGCGATGTTCTTCCCTCTCGGTAGTGCCACGTGGTCGTCTGGAGCCCGGTCATCTTGCAACCGTACATTCCCATGACCACCGCTGATGACAGTTATGTAGTCACTACATTCATGCCAAGTCTTCCTGCAATATCGCAGAAGGAACAACAAAATCAGTGAGGTATTGAAAATGGCGTCTTTATCGTCTTAAAGACATTCTCGACTAAGATCAGCTCGCCATGTCCAGTCTCAAAGGTAACTAACGCTCATGAGTGGCTCAAATGGCTCTAAGCACTATGGGACTTAACATCTGAGGTCATCAGTCCCCTAGACTTAGAACTACTTAAACGTAACTAACCTAAGGACATCACACACATCCATGCCCGAGGCAGGATTCGAACCTGCCACCGTAGCAGCAGTGCGGTTCCGGATTGAAGTGCCTAGAATCAGCTCATGACTGGCGCGAAATCTGAATAGACATCATCTTTCAGATGTAGAAACAAGCCTAACATCTTTCGTTTATGTCGCACAACTCCGCACTGGTATTGCGATTTTTTTCCATTAGTGTATATTGGATATTTCGAGACAAAAAAATAATTTTTGTTGTGTTGCTCTTATTGCAGTCTTCATTCCGAAGACTGGTTTCATACACCTTTCCACGCTTGTCCATTTCGTGCAAGCCTCTTCATCACGGTATAAGTACTGCAGTCTACACCCATTTGAACCTCCGTACTGCACTGGTGAGAAACAATTGAGGACGAAAGTAAGTTTCGCATGATGTATCAGAGCCAAGCAACATAGCTTGATTAAACTTGGATCATACATAGGAAGAACTGCTACAGTCTACTATCCTTTCTTTCAGGAGTGCTAGTTCTGCAAGGTTCGCAGGAGAGCTTCTGTGAAGTTTGTAAGGTAGGAGACGAGGTACTGGCAGAAGTAAAGCTTTGAGGACGGGGTGTGAGTCGTGCTTGAATAGCTCAGTTGGTAGAGCACTTGCCCGCGAAAGGCAAAGTTCCCGAGTTCGAGTCTCGGTCCGCCACACAGTTTTAACCTGCCAGGAAGGTTCATATCAGCGCGCACTCCGCTGCAGAGTGAAAACCTCATTCTAGAACTGCTACAGTATAGCACAGAAAGCAACTGAAAGAAGTACGCAATGAGGTGAGCAGATATGATATTGTTGTTCAAATACAGCTATTACACTGACGACACCAACATTCATGACGGTTCTCTGGACACTACAAAAGACGGAACATGGTTCTTAATAGGGTCTGTGACCACTTCGGACGCCGATGCTTGTTCCGCAAAGTGGTCCCGTGCCGGCCACAAGATTGGTAGGGTGATCTTTTGGTAGTTCGTTCCCTTTCCTCAACCGTGCGGCGGACCGTCGTTGGATTGTCGTTGGTGCAATACGTCTCTCTAATGCATCCCACACATGCTCGATTGGGCTTAGGTCGGTGGAATGGCAGGACAGCCTATTCGTTCAATATCCTCCTCTTCCAAGAGCTCTTCCACCTGCGTTGTTCGAAGCGGCCACGTGTTGTCATTCGTGAGAATGAAGTCAGCGCCGAATGCACAACTGAAAAGACGCATATGGGGAAAGACTACAATGTCACAATAACGTTAGCCAGTGAGTATACCATGTTGAAAGATTTGGAGTTCAGTACGCCTACGCAATATTACGACTTCCCACATCATAAAACCTGGGCTACGAAAACGATCATGCTCGAAATGTTCCGGGGTGCAACGCGTGTTCCCACCCCTCGCATTGTCGAAAATGGTCATTTTGGTGCTCCAGGTGTTATGGTGTGGGGAGGGACAACGTTACATAGGCGGACTAACTGCCAAATCCTTCAAGCACGGCACACTCATTGGTCAGCGATACTGTGACAACGTCCTTCTTGCCCACGTGTCTTTTCAGGGTTGCGTTCGGTCCCGACTTGATTTTTATGGATGACAATGCGCGTCCGCACCGAACTGCACGGAACTATAGGTTTTAATTTTAATGTTGACTGTACCTTACTCTGGCATGTTATAGCAATTTTACGCTTCTGAAGAAGGCTAGATTAATTTAGCCGAAACCTAGTAAAGACCAGAAAATTTGTGCAACTGAGGCTGATTCCTCAAAATATTAGTCTATCACAGTTGCTGACGGGGCTGCAATTCTTCGGTATAATTATTGTCTTTGAATAGAAGTGTAATTTTTGTACGTGTCATTGTGTATGTATTTCAGTTTCTTCTGTTCTATACTGGGTAGCAGTTCGTTCTATGTATGGTCCAAGATGATCGAGCTATCTTACTTCGCAGTGACACTTCGTGCGAAAGCTATTTTCGTCCTTAAATTTTGCACGCCATTAACCCTCTACTTCCTTCCATTACTCAACAGACGATCCCACGACGTCTCAAAATGTGTCCTCTCAACTGATCCCTTCTTTTAGTCAAGCTGAGCCTTAAATTACTTTTTTCCTTAATTAGATTCAGTACCTCCTCATTAGTAATTCGATCTACCCATCAAATTATTGCAGCACAGTTTCAAAAAGTAAAAATGTTGGTAGTTGATGTTAGCTTCATTAAGCTTTCTCCGTTGTTTTGTTATTTTTTATACTTTCTTTTCTTTTGTGTCATATTTGCAACTGTGTGACTCAGAGGCGGACTATAAATGAAGAGGAGTTTCGAGTTCTAATTTCGCTTGGTCAAAGGATTTTTTTTTCTGTCATTTGTAGCTGCTTTCACCTCTGGCAGTCATTCGTAGCTTCTTTCACCTCTGGCAGTCGTTTGTGTATCTGAAAAATCTACATCCACATCTTCATGGATACTCTGCTAATCACATTTAAGTGCCTGGCAGAGGGTTCATCGAACCACCTTCACAATTCTCTATTATTCCGATCTCGTATAGCGCGAGGAAAGGACGAACACCTATATCTTTCCGTACGAGCTCTGATTTCCCCTATTTTATCGTGGTGAACGTTTCTCCCTATGTAGGTCGGTGTCAACAAAATATTTTCCCATTCGGTTGAGAAAGTTGGTGATTGAAATTTCGTGAGAAGATTCCGTCGCAACGAGAAACGCCTTTCTTTTAATGATGTCCAGCCCAAATCCTGTATCATTTCAGCGACACTCTCTCCCATATTTCGCGATAATACAAAACGTGCTGCCCTTCTTTGAACTTTACCAAGTTGCGTCGTAAAACACCGAAACACGTGAGTATACTGATTGCAATTCGGACGCTATGCAAGGAAAACCTCGCAGGAGAGCTTCTGTGAAGTTTGGAAGGTAGGAGACGAAATACTCGCAGAAGTAAAGCTGTGAGGACGGGGCGTGAGTCGTGTTTTGGTAGCTCAGATGATAGAGCACTAGCCCGCGAAAGGCAAAGGTCCCGAGTTCGAGTCTCGGTCCGGCATACTTTGTCAGAAAGTTTCAGATACAGGACTATTGCACATGAAATAATATCTATATGGAAACCACGTGCAAGCACAAAATAACTGAGTGTAAAATTAGAACGAGTCGCTCAGCATAAGGACAGCGAACATGTTTAGGCGAAAGTAATAGATAAGGAACGAATCTATGAAGTCGTTACGAGAAAAAGAGCGGGTATCATCACCTTTCCGTATTGTGATTGGATTAAGTAATTCACAGTCATATGTTGTTGTTGGTTGATGTTGGAGAGGGGACCAAGCAGCAAGGTCATCGGTCCCAGCGGATTAGGGAAGGAAGTGGAAGTAAGTCGGCCGTGTCCTTTCGGAGGAACGATCCTGGCATTTGCCTCAAGCGATTTAGGGAAATCACGGAAAACCTAAATCAGGATGGCCGGACGCGGGTTTGAACCGTCGTGCTCCCTAGCGCGAGTCGGGTGTGGTAACCACTGCGCCACCTCGCCCTATGTTGTTGTGGTTGTGCTCTTCAGTCGAAAGACTGGTTTGATGCAGCTATCCAGGTTACTTTGTCCTGGGCAAGTCTGTTCATTTCCCAATAACTACTGCAACCTATATCCTTCTGAATCTGCTTACCGTATTCATCTCTTGGTTACCCTCTAAGATTCCGATAGTGCGGTGTTATGCGATTTGCAGTGAACTGAGTAGCACTCACAAAGCGCACATCCACAAATTTGTTGATTTTAAAGTTCATAACGAAACTAATATTTCATCACATAGAATCACAGCACTTAAGTCTTCACCATATTTCACGATTTAACAATTTTAAAATTCTTTACGAAATATGGCTTCTCAAGGTTCTGTACTGGAGAGAGATACCGTCATGTGACGCAGATGGTGTTATTCCATCTCACTAATCTACGCTCAGACGCACATTCAGAATATCTGATGGGCTAGATGTTACTCTGCACGTTCGGAAAGACTCAACAACGCGCTTTATCCACACTTTGACGTCAGAAGCTCGGCAGGCTCAAGTTGACGTTCCCTGTGCCGACGGCTTAAGGAAAGTCGCTGCAGTTTCTCAGGTGACAGGCCGATAAGAATATAATACGGTGTTCCGAGTAACGGGACAGAAACTTGTGGCGATAGCGTTCTTTACAAGAGGAACCATGTATCTATGGTAACGGGCTGGTCACAATACATTCCGTAAAAGCCCGCGGAAAAAAGCTTCAAGTTACCACAAACGTATGACTGTTTCTTCTAAAGCAATATCCACGGCAAGCTATAGCACACACAGTAATGTTAAATATTTACAACAAGGTGCAGTTGCTACTCTTATGATATTAGATATTTAAGAACTTTCTTCTGAAGAAAGAAGGTGGACCCGTTTTGCAGTCTACAGGTTTCCATCCCTCTCAAATAGTGAAGAGCATAATATGACAATTTCAAAAGTAATTTTTTTTGGACTGGTCGCGTTATTTTTTATTTATCAGTTTTCATTTCACAATAAGGCAAGAAATCTCTCAAGATAGAAATGACATTCTGACATCAGGCTGCCGTCAACAAGCAATCTTATGCTGCGGTAGCTGTATTTAGAATGCAAATTCTACAACGCTGTAATCATCTTCAAAGTATCTCTTCCGAAGTATTGCTGCGAGTTATGGGATCGTTAATAGATAGGACTGATTGAGGGCATCGAAAAAGAAAGACATTGAAAAGGTTCAAAGGAGGGCAGCTCGTTTTGCATTCATCGCGAAGCAGAGGAGAGAGTGTCACAGATATGGTTAACGAGCTGAGGTAGCAGTCATTAAAACAAAGGTATTTTCTCGAAATTTCAGTCAAGAATTTTCTCCTCTGAATTGCCAAAATTTTAATGGCTCCCACCTACATACCGAGAATTTCGAGTAAAAGTACAAGTTTTCCTTTTCTTTTTATTTTACAAAACACAGCCTGTTTCAGCTTCCATGGCCATTGGCCAGTGGCTATGGGTCAGAGGTTCTGAGAGAGACAGAAACTGTATCAGAATGCTGGGCCGAAAACAAGAGAAATCAAAGCTCGAATGGAGAGATTTAGCTGTTCATTTTGCCCACATGTTATTCAAGAAAAGACTGGTCGAGAAATTAAAGTAGTTCTATGAACTGTGTTCCAGACGCGCAAATGTGAATTGCAGAGTAATTGTATAGATGCAGATCGCGCAGTGGCTGAAGAACTTATTGGTGTGTAGAATGGTCGCTGCTAAGTCCTCTCATTTTGATCGGTGTCAAGAGCATAATCGATATTCACTTATTCATAGAAATGAAACGTTACAGGCGGCTGAAATACACACACACACACACACACACACACACACACATATATATATATATATATATATATATATATATATATATATATATATATATATATATCTCGGGAGGGTGGGAAGGAGGGAGGGAGTGAGGGAGAGATATGATATTGCACGATAAAAGAGGTATTAGCCGATAATTAGTATTAGCTTAACCCTGACAAGAGTGACACGCGTCCGTTTTACGTGAGTGATGTGGCGCATTGAGTTCAAGATAAGCAGGGTGTAAATCTGCATGTGGTCTCACTAAATTAGAAAATTATATGACTCGTTGTTTCCCTAAATAATATCATATAGATTAAAGAACAGATTCCTTAACTAGCTCAGTACCGATTTGCTTTTACATATTTGCCAAACTGAGACATGAGAGCGTCCCTAACGACACCGTTACCGCCCCGACGTTACGTCAACCTGATTGCAGCCTCCCCCCCCGCGCCCCAACCCCACAGCTCGCAAACCATTTAATGCTGAAGCCGTATCACACCGAATGCCACTCCACTGACAAGTGGACAACGCGGATGTTGTGCTACAGACAACGTCACGAGAACACACAGCTCTGAACAGACAGTTCATCATCGGTAGCGAATGAACGTGGTTGAATCACTATTAATTTTCTTCGAATCAGATCTCTATGCTACCGTAACTATCGTGAATATAGTCGCTAGTCCCCTAAAGCAAGATTACGAAACAAACTCATGGAAAGAGAACTTTCCTGCTGGACACAAGCAAGTCATCGTGAAGGACTACGGGATGATTTCTTTTGTAAGCGGAAATGTAAGCACTTTAAGGTCGAATAAATTTACTCTATTAACAAGCAAGTAAATTAAGTAAATGCTGAAAAAAATTAAGATCCACAGGTAGCCTGCGCAATAAAGAAAAAAAACTGACCGAGTGCGAGTACGAATCGCGCACTGAGGGTGCCGTAGAAACGTAATCATGTATATACGGAGTTCATCCATCCCGTGTACCGAGAATCTCGCTGATTTTTGGCTATTATCGATACGGACACTGGCAAGATATCGATCCTGGGAATTCCAACAAATTACAAAAATCTCTACAGTGGTTCCTGAGACTAGCCCGGACGTACAAATAGAAGCCAGCAGGGAACTTAATTCTATACGTATAGAGAGAGAATATTTAATAAAATACTTTTTATTTACTTACTAAAATATGATTAAAGCTTCCATTTTATGTTTGCATGCAGCAATATTTGTCTATCATGCTGTTGACAGATGGCAAAAAGATATTTTTATGTGATATAATTACAGCTTAACAATTTTCGGACTCTTTTTACAATGACGTGCACCGTGAAACCTTGCTTCTTGCCAAATTCCATGAATCTGAGTGTACGGGAAGTACCCTATAGGTTGTGATGAATGAGTTTGTGGATATCAAAATATGTGACATGGGTGGCCGTATCTCTCTATTGCATTGACCTAGTGGCTTACATCTTTTACACCGCCAAGGGATCGTTGACCTTAGTACGTGACATCAGTTTCAACGTGATATGCTTATCAGTTATCGAGACAAGGGTTCTTAACAGGACGGACAACAAAGCCTTTCTTTAAGGGTTCCGTTTTTACCGGCTGAGGCACGGCACTCTAAGGAGAATTGGAACTAAGCTTGAATTAGGAAAATCTGTAAGAAGGATTGAAAGTTAAATGCTCAGTTGATTCTGGTCTTGGAGCACTAGTTAAGTCGGAGAAAGAACACAAAAGATTTGTTCACAGACTGTGTAAGGGACCATCCTAGCATTCACCTTGGGAACCCTGAAAAACGAAATCGGTTTGGTTGGACTCAGACGTGATCATCTTCTGTGAAATCCAAGTGTTTTCTCCATTGAACAAACTTCATTCGATTGCAGAATCTTTATAGAGTCATTTTTTAATCGGTTCCTTCCGTCGTACGTAAGCCATCGGCCGAATTTTATGCAAGAAAACGATCTCTACATTAAGAGTTTTAGTCACTGTCAGCTAGGCCACCTCCAACAGCACTCGTTTTCACGGAGTAAAGCTGAATTACATCTCACGACAGATTTTCATACCGTGCAATGTTTATGCTCAGATGGGATTTAAATAAGTTTTATTTGGAGACTCACTTGATAAACATGTTTAGAAAACATAATTTAAACTTGTGTGTAGTGTGGCGTGGTTTTTTATCTGAACTTCGTGTGTAAGAACGAATCTGGTTGTGTATTAAAAGCAATTCATTTGGCAGCTGGCGCCGTGCCTGTAAATTATGAGCTTCATACAGAACTTACCAACTGCAGACCACCACTTTAGCAAAAATACTTCATATTCTGTAAACATTGCAGTTGGCGTTGGGAAAAAGTGACGACAAATATGCTCACGTCACAAGACAGTTTTTTTGCAGACCTTGAGTGGAGAAGTTCTTACTTGCCTTCGCACAGTCCAGAGCTCGAGAATGACTCACACTTGTTTACTACACGGGATAAATATTTGCTGGCAACAGACTGCGCCATGAGGACGGGTCACCACGATGAACTCACTGACAACTTTCTCGCTCACGGCGTCCATTACAATTGTAGCGGCACTGATTTACTTCATTATTTTCTTTTGGTTCTCGTTTCTGTTTCTACCTCGAAGAATGACAAGGACTTGTAGCTAAAAGTGACAGGCAAAGCCCGCGCGGGATTAGCCGAGCGGTCTCAGGCGCTACAGTCATGGACTGTGCAGCTGGTCCCGGCGGAGGTTCGAGTCCTCCCTCGGGCATGGGTGTGTGTGTGTTTGTCCTTAGGATAATTTAAGTTAAGTAGTGTGTAAGCTTAGGGATTGATGACCTTAGCAGTTAAGTCCCATAAGGTTTCACACACATTTGAACATTTTTGAACAGGCAAAGCGACTAAATAATCATTGGAAAGCAGTTATCACAGAATGTACTTAACTTTGTGTTCTGCCTTACGGCAGACCTTGTCAGCGGGGAATCCTCGTCATAGAGGTCCACCGCATGAGCGTATAGGGAAGTGATTCCAGTGGCGGTTTCTCGTTGCCTTCCACTAATGATGATGATAAAACGATAATGAGAACAACAAAACACCGAGTCCCTTCGCGGAGAAAATCTCCGACCCAGCCGGGAATCGAACCCGAGCTTCTTGGCGTGGGTTGGGTTGTTTGGGGGAGAAGATCGGATTAGGCAAGGACGGGGAAGGAAGTCGGCCGTGCCCTTTCAATGGAACCATCCCGGCATTTGCCTGGAGCGATTTAGGGAAATCACGGAAAACCTAAATCAGGATGGCCGGACGCGGAGTTGAACCGTCGTCCTCCCGAATGCGAGCGTGAGTAGAAGACGGGCTATAGGTGTGCGAGCCCGCAGTCCAGTGTTCTAGCCACTGCGCCACTACGCTCGGTGCCTTGGCGTGACAGACCGCCGCGCTGACCACTCAGCTATCGGGGCGGACACTGGGGACTGAAATGTATAAGAAAAATATAGTAGTGTGCATTAGAAAAACTTCTACGTACCGCTGTAAGAAGAGGTTTAACATGACCATCTCGCCAACCCATGTAATTAAACTCCAATACTAGACGTCTATCTTACTTAGTGGTCGACGCTACTGTCGTTGTAGAACCTTGGCCTCCTTCGTGACCTGACTTATTCTTCTCTGACCATCGCTTTTCTTCTCCAATACCCTACTCCCATTCCTTTGAGATCCTCATCCATATGTTTCATCTAATTTGAGATAATTTTCAACGTGCAAAGAGATCTGTCTGTGAGTGTACTACACACGCTGCGTACAACTACTTATAGCCGTAGTCTACAAAGCCGATTACAAGTCACTTGATAATGGTTTACTGCGAAAGAAAAATTTAAGTGGCAAGCTCTGAATGGTAGACTTCATGAGAAATACAACCCTTGTCATTTTTTTTATCGTTTTTCCAATTTCAGAGTATTCTTGTAGCCTCCTTCAAGACTCACGATTTGTTGTAATCAGATACGGCAGAAACATACCTTGTCCTGAGTTATTTCAGCTTACAAAATTTGATCATTATACAAAAACTGCCTTTGTCAAAACAATTTGTGACAGAAACCCAAGTGTTCATTGTCACCTTCGTAGTACTTGTTGGATTATTTCAATCTACTCAGTGTCTGCGGTTCTGTAATGAAATCCGTAGACAGTTTCCAATGGTCTAAACAGCAGAAACGTCAAGAAACAAAGGAAATGTAAAAAGAAGAGAAAGCTGATGGACGAGGAACACATGAATTTGGCCGGCAAAATGGCTCCCGCCGAACGTGTTGGAGGTGATTGCAGGAAGCACTGTTTACTTTTTTTTATTTTCACCAGTAATTTTCCATCTGCTCTTCTCGCCGAGTAGGTACGTATGTGACCTGACCTTCGCTCTCTCTGGCTGCAGATGCAAAAGACTGCTGTGCTTTCAAAGGGCAAGAACTGAACAAAGTCAGAGATTGCGCTCCGCTTGTGCTAAACTACCCTCAACACTTCTACCTATCTTATTGATACCTACCCGGGATGAGTTTATAAGCATGTGATTTACATTTCTTCTGAATATCATCCTACTGTTCATCACAGTTCTATGGAATGAAGTCAAGAAATACACAAGGCTCCTATTTGGCTGGTCTTATCACTATTGATAATGTGAAACAAAGGTCGAGCAAAGTAGTGAGTGAAGAGGGAACATGTGGTGATAATGGCACCGGTTCACAGTCCTGTACCCGTTATGCATACAACATTTCTTTTTAATAAAAGTCCAAGTGACTGCTGATCCACTGCAAAAGAGGTACCTGTTTGTACAGAGGCGTCCATGGCTTCTTCACGCAATCTCTCGAGGTCGACTACGCATTGTGTAACAGCATCCCATCTCAAACAACGGTTCTCCAAAGAGTATGAGCGGCAAGCACAATAAACGACATCGTGCAGTTTCCCGGCCACTCAGAGACCTTGCTGAACAGCACATACAATTATGTAAACTAAGAGTTTGTCCATTGCATTACGTTTCACCTGACATTCATTTAGTGCGAAATACAAAATGTATGTCATCAGCTCTTCATGGATTGCTAGCGATTTTTAAACTCATGGAAAATATAAAACAAAAGTAGTTGCAATGTCGGAGAGGCCGGAACTCCTGGGGCCACTAGGTGGGATGTCGTCAGTCCTTCACCATGACAATTGAATATGTAAACAAGACACGAAAGCAGCATATTCAGTAGTAAGCAAATACGAAAAAAATTAATCATAGTTGGTATTCGCGAGACATCCTGAGTCTCGCTTTTATCTGTGATAATGTTGGAAGCCAAAGCAACGAATTAAAATTTGTACCACCACCAAGATTCGAACCTGGGACTGCTTGCTAGGCAGACGCGCTATCTTACTGGCTCTACCGATATTGCAGCTGCATCGATTACCTAGTACATCACCCTCACTGATGCAAATTCCAACTCACGCCTCAGCCCTTTGCTATTCCCCTTCTGAACTTGCATCAGTATTGGCAAGGTTCTCTGATATTCGAGCAGCACCTTAGCAATGAGAGAAATGGAGTTAATCGTTGTCACAGATAAAGGCGAGACTCAATATGTCTCATGAATACCAACTATATATGATAAATGTATCACTTACACCCAAGTTACAGTCAGAATTAACCCATTTCGCTCGTTGCCAATGTGCTATCCCAATATGGGAGAGCCTTGGCAATATTGATACGAATTAGAAGCGTAACAGCAATGGGCTGAGGCACGAACTGGAATTTGCATCGGTGAGTGAGACATACAAAAATAGTTCATGCAGCTGTCGTATCTGTAGTTACAGTATGGCGTAAATGATAGTGCACCTGCCTACTAAGCAAGAGACCTGGGTTCGGATCCCAGTGTTGGTACACATTTTAAATGATTGCTTGACATCCATCATCATCAAAGAAAAAAGGAGAAAGATAGAGGGTTTAACGGCTCGTCGGCAATGAGGTCATTAGCGACAGAGCACGAGCTGATTAGGGAAGGATGGGGAAGAAAATCAGTTATGGCCTTTCAAAGGAACCATGCTGGTATTGGCCTTAACCAATTTAGGGAAATCGCAAGAAATATCAACCTTCATGGCCATATGGAGGTTTGGACAGTCCACCGCCTGAATCGAGTCCAGTGTGGGAACCACTGAGCACCTCGCTCTGTCTGCCACATTGAGAAGGCCCGTAGAATGCGACACTCGATCTCAAAGGTAGTTCAGCTATAAGGATATTCACGTACCACCGAGTCAAGTGCGCACCATGAGTACTTCCATTTCAGAACGAATCTTGGAAAGTCAAGATCAGGCTAGCAGCGCGAAGTTAGTTGATCTATCGATTAAAGAAATAGAACACGTTCGAGAAATAAATGAATTGCACTAAGATACGCCACACTGGTTTTACTGTCGCCTTCTGCTTTCAGTACGAGGAGAGATCAAAATGTACGGTTATAGGCAGCTTTGTTACTGGTTGGAAACAACTAATGGATTTTCGGGTAATGTTCGATAGTTTAGTGGTCTGGTGACACTGTGTCCACCCTTTTAGCAAGACAAACTGCCTACCACTGCATTCGATCTACAAGTGCAGTCTTCATGAACTTCCCATCTCTACCCTAGGTACCGTAGTACGGTAGTGAAACATCGCAAGAATGGTGTTACTAATACGCGAAGCCATGCTTTCCTGGTCTGCTGCGGAAACTGCTTATGCAGACTGTTAAAACAATGCGCTCATTGAGGTCTCCGACATTTGAAATGCAGACTCACCAGAGCGCCGTGACACACATCAGCAACACAAAGGCCTCTACACTACGTGTCTTCTTTTTCTACTGGACTATTGTGCTAGGAACCAGATATTGGACTGCCCTGTACATCCATATGTGCGTATGGATTCGGATCTAAAACAAGACGGACCAACTCCTTTCTCTCCGCCAGAACAGGCCTCGGAAGGCCCCAATCGTACCGACCGACCGCCGTGTCAACCTGACCAGTGTCACTGGATGGTCATACGGAGGGGCATGTGGTCAGCACACTTCTCTCCCAGCCGCTGTCAGTATACGAGACGGAAATTGCTACTTCTCAGTCAAGCGGCTCCCCAGTTTGCCTCAGAAATGCTGCGTGCACCCCTCTCTCCAGCAGTGCTCGGAAGACCCATGTCGTCACCCATGCAAGTGATAGGCTAGCCAGACACTTAACTTTGGTGATCTGATGGGAATTGGAGTTACCACTGAGGAAAGGCCTTTGGTTAGCTGTGATTAACAGTAGGCTGATATTGAGAATAAATGTAAATCACATGTTTGTGAACTCATCTAGGGTAGGTATGAATAGGACAGGTATAAGTGTTGAAGGTAGTTCACCCCCCGGAGCGCAATCCAGACAGTCCATTCACATTAATGTGACCACCGCCTATGTTCAACATCAACGTTCAATAATTATTCACAGACGGCAGGCCCAGCACTAGCAGAGGAGGGTATATACGATTAAAGCCTGTCGGGGGGATGGGGAAAACAGTGAAGTCACTGTCGCTATTTCAAGTCCAAAAGCACATGATCTTTGGCTTTCGGGCCAAGGATGGAAGCATTTCCGAAACGGCTAAGTCCGTAAACAGTTCGCGTATCGCCGTAGTTAAAGTACACCGTGCATGACAAATTGGCGTTATACAAAAACCGAGGCCGAGACAACCGTGGTGCACTATGGGCCACAGATCACAGGGGTGAGTGGCGACTGCGGAGATGTGTATGGGTGAGTAGAGGTGCAGCTGTTGAGTAACTGACCACCGAGATGAACCAGAGGGCTACTAACGATGCCCCCTCAACGAAAGCTCAGCGAACCTTGCTACATATGGACCTTTGTAACGGGTACCTGGTTAATGTACTCATGCTGACTGCTGATCATCAGCGACGAAGGATGGAATTTGCACGCTACTACAACGAATGGACGCCCGCTGAATAGCGACAGTTTGCCTTTTAGGAATCACTTTTTGTGCTCCATCTAACAGATGACCGATGGTGTGTATGGCATGAAACGTCTGAAAGCAAACTGTGGTGTCACCGCCAGACACCACACTTGCTGGGTGGTAGCCTTTAAATCGGCCGCGGTCCGGTAGTATACGTCGGACCCGCGTGTCGCCACTGTCAGTGATTGCAGACCGAGCGCCACCACACGGCAGGTCTAAAGAGACTTCCTAGCACTCGCCCCAGTTGTACAGCAGACTTTGCTAGCGATGCTACACTGACAATTACGCTCTCATTAGCCGAGACGATAGTTAGCATAGCCTTCAGCTACGTCATTTGCTACGACCTAGCAAGGCGCCATTACCAGTTTATATTGAGATTGTCATTATGTGCCGTCAAGAGCGATGTACACCAATTATGGATTAAAGATAAGTATTATACCAGTTACCTCCTGTTTTGCTAGTCTTTATTTCTCTGACCTGTTCCAGACTTCACGGCAGCCTGCGTGAGCTTAAACGCGTGCCTTTCGGCTACCGGTCATAGTGGATTGGCTGTCTGGCCAGTCCACTACACAAACATCCTACAATAACTAATGGTCTGGGGAAGGTTTTCACGGCACCCCTACGATCTTATTCTGAAAAGCACAATGGATCAACACAAGTATGCATGTATCTTTGGGGACCATGTCCACCTGTCCATGCAGTATGTTTTACTCGGCATGATGGCATCTACCAGAAGGACAATGCAATGTGTCACACAGAACAGAATTAGAATGATTTTACCATATTCCCCAGATTTAAACTCATTCAGGCATCTGTGCTTCTACCTCGATCGCCATGGATCATAAACCCGGAAGCATAGGGCATCTGGTCACAGCACTGGGGTCGATATGTCTCTACATCCCTGTTAGTACATTCCGCAACCTCTCTCACTCACTTCCTGCTCGTCTCTCAGCTCTCTACGCAGTAAAAGATGGTTGTTCATGCTTTTATCAGTTGGCCACAGTAACGTGATTGGACAGTGTAACAAAGGAAACCAATCATGCTTGAGGCGCGACTACGGATATCTCTAACACAGACGTGGAAAAGTTTAGAATAATCAATGAAATTTTGCAGACTTATGACTTCCATAAAGGTCTTCATGTAAATGCTAATCCGCGCTTTTCTTTTTCTCGTCGTACGTACCGGACTGGGTAGCCGTGAGCGTTGAAGCGTCCATTTCCGGGACCGGGAGATGCACCGGCTGTAGTTGGAATTCGCCCGGCGGATTAACGACGATGGCCGGTGTGCCAGCCAGCCTGGATTTAGTTTTTAGGCGGTTTCCCACATCCTACTAGATGAATACCAGGCTGATACCCTCAGTCCAGATCAAGTACACTCTACGCTAACATTTAGAAAACTTTCTCACACTTGCACAATAGTACACTACATGCAGACAGACGGTATACGCAGCTTGCGTTCAGAGGAGTGTGCTTGGGGTAGAGTTAGGGGTGTGAATAGAAGACTGATAACCTCAGATGTTTAGTCTCTTTAAACCGATATTCAACAGTAGCAGCTCATCGTACACTTCAATGTGAGTAATATTTTCTATCTCCCCCCCCCCCCCCCCCCCTCTCCTTTTCTTCGTTTTCCGGTCGATAAATAAGTTATGAATAGAATATATGATTTTCAGCGTACTATGACCTATTGAAAACATAGTTTTGATACATTGAACCGTTTTACAACGTTATGAATTCCAACGTTACGTGAAAAATCCTTCACACTAGATCCAGTTGTGAACTCAGTGTCGAACTGAGGGGGACACTGTTAATAAATTCTCGGTAGTCATAAAATTATAAATAAAACCATTTTGTTTGTTAGTCACTTGCTTATTGTACCACTACGCGTTTCGATGTTTCACACCATCATCTTCAGGTGGAGTACAGTATGGTTACGTTCTTGGTGTTACTGTAGAAGATACATGCCTTTTCATACCTGCAGTCGAAAATAAAAGTGACTGGCACAGTTAATTGTTTTATTTATACGAAACTTTCAGTCACAGTTCTTAAGAGTCCGTCCTTTATGGACGAAATAATTATTAGTCATAACATTAGTCCTGCTGTCAACGGTAGTTCAGTTGAAACGTCCTGGTAAATTAAAACTGTGTACCGATCGGCTACTCGAAGCAGGAAAATTTCCTTCCGAGAGTAATACTCTTAATGCCTAAGATACCCAGGCACACTTCGCTGAAGTATCACGGATTCATTGTGGTAGTAGTTCAGTTATGTAACATCAATTCTTTTTCTTTAATCTTTATCTGCAACATCTCCTCTTTTGTAAAAGAACGTCACGATTTACACAGTCAAATCCTTTACACAGACAACAGAAAATACGACTGGCGACATTTTTGTGATTTAAGCCTTTTATTGTTCGGTCGGTGAATACGTAAACACGTGCATAAGAAGACAAAAGCTGTTTCGCAACTAAACGTAAGAGTCTACCTGCTACAGCAGCACAAAGCTAGGTTCTGAATAGAAGGGATTGTCGTCGTTCTCGTTCCTTTTGGAGAAGGCGGGTGGAAGAGGTAGCAACGCACGGCGGGACGCGTGCAGCGGGCAGCATACGAATGGCGGTGCGTTTGTACTGCATCGGTGTCCTGAACGGCGGTGGGCGACGTCTGGCTGACGCAGGAGATTACGGATGCAAACAAGGTTATTTCCACTGGGGAGGCAAACACAGCGGTGCAATGCCCCCACTCTGAATCCAGCTCTTTGTAAGGAAACGAGAGCAGCAAGTCCGTGGCTCTAAACTACGTAAATACCACCGCAAACAGCTAGCTACCGTTCTGAGCGCTTAAGCGTTTGCGACGCACTACCAACAGCTGCATACGTCAATTACGAGAATCGCTTCACGCTCCGGTGGTGGAAGGGATGGTCAGGTAAGGGAAAGCAATTCAGGAGAGTTCGGTTGATCAGATTGTGTGACGTCCCAAATCTTTCCATACTGTCTTCCATGGTGTGTTTATTACGCTCGTAAAATTAAAAATTAAAAACAGAAAAAGTCATGTTGGAGATTGACGTCTTATCTATAGTGGCATCATAGAGAACAGTTACACGCAGAGCTCGCTACTGTGTCAGTAGTTACAGCTTCCTGACAAACTGTATATCAGAGACCAATAGCTTTCAGCCTATATGCCCGAAGACCTGCAGCGTTAAGTCGCTCGCATGGTCGTACAAGGACGGGCCCGTTTGTACATCTACGTCTACAGGTTCTCCCAGAAATGTTGCGATACACTTCTGAGGAAGGTGGGGCACATCTTAAGGATTGAGAGTTGCATAGCAATCCATGGCGGCAAATATCGTCGTACGCCGCTAGGAGGTGTACGAATACACGAGGGTACTGTTGGGGAACGTGGCAATTAGCTCATTCGGGCGCTAGCCAGCATACGAGGAGCATGGAACGGCGAGCTTGCAGATATGCACTTAATGTACGCAGCAGCTGAGTGCAATGGACGAACCGCTGGGCGCATTTACTGAGGTCGATTCCCACACAGGCATCAACCGCACCGCAGTTTGTTTGCACCTTTGCAGAGAAATTTGTGCGACTACGGCTCGTTAAGAGGTGTCGGGGCTAATCAGAGCAGGCCACTATCGGTGCGTTCGGTTGTTATGGGAAAAAGTGTGTTGGATGCCGTGGGGACTAATCCAAGCACCATCATAGGTACCATCGCGCCAAACTTAGGTATGTCTCATAACTGCGTCTAACGTGTTTCGAACGCCGAGTGCTTACATGTCTTTCATCTCCACGACCATCCTGCCAGTATGTGTTTCACACAGTGCTTTCTGCAGCAAAGCGAGATGTGCGTTTCCTAGCTAATGTGTTGTTCACTGACGAGGTCGCATTCACTAGGGATGCAGTATTCAGTCACCACAATGAGCATTTGACAGCATCGGAGAACCCCAAGGTGTGCACAACATCGCTTCACAGTTAATGTGTGTGTGAGTGTGACCGGCGACTGCTTAGTCTGGCCGTACCTTTTACCGTCCAGCTTGACCGCCGCGAATTACAAGACCTTTCTGGAATAGGACATGTCCGAAAGTACAGATGCCATCTACATATCGTTTAAGGCTAGCCGGCGGATGACCTCCTTTAGTGCGGATGCACACGAATTGCCTGATCTCTTACGGGACTCGGTGGATTGTCGCCGTATGTAATGGGTATAATGGCAGGGACACTACGAATGTAGTGTGTGGACTATAAGTTGAGAATGTGGGTCTCACGGGGAGCGTAGAAGTGATAAGCGGGGAGCGTAGAAGTGATAAGTCCCTGCAGGCGCACTATCCTCTGTGCCCTCGCTGGCTCAGATGGATAGAGCGTCTGGCATGTAAGCAAGAGATCCCGGGTTCGAGTCCCGGTCGAGGCACACATTTCAACTGTCCCCGTTGATGTATATCAACACCCGTCAGCAGCTAATGGTATTGATTTAATTGTAATTTCGTATCCAGTGGACTCTTAAATGGATCTCATGTGCAAGAATCATCTGTGCAGCTGCTGCAATCAAAGAAACTCCTGGGGCGTTCGAGCGTTTCCGACATGTCTTGGATATCAGGCATGCGTGGCGCCTGTTGGTGCAAACTTCGAGCATCTATTGTAGCGTCATTATTCACGTCGTACAACATGTATATTCATTATGTCCTGTAAATTTTTCAAACGTATCACTCTCTTGGGTCATTTCTCATCTTCGAACTGCTTTCGTAGCGTCTCACTCTCCTGGGTTGTCAGTAATTATTGAGGATTCTTCCAGTGTCTATGTCTGGCGTCTGCCTCTGCTACGATTGTTTTTATGCAGTTATTAGTTATTCCACTTTAAATCGTTCCGTATCCACATTCCCTGATATTTAATGGCTGTGACTGCTTCCAGTGACTGTTTGGCAATTGTGTAAATAAACACTAATGGAGATTTTCGGCTATTTACACTCAGTACGCTAGCTTTGTTTATGTCCTTGGTCAACTACCACTCCCTGGTTGTTGTGGTAGGATCAGCGAAGTACAGAATTAACGAAGTGCGGAATGCTCTTCATAGACCCCTTTAGTTTACTGAATGATTCTCATTGTTCATTCTTTCGGGAGGGGGGGGGGGGGGCGGGTGCAGTGGGGGGTAACTTATCCAATACTAAAAACACCTCGGAAAGATGGCGGTTGTGGAGTCTAGACACGAGAACTCAACATGTTGGCTGCCCATTCGGAGCTTCACGTCTTTATTATTGGTTGGAGCAGTTCTGCTATCACCGACGGGGAAAGGAATGAATCACTGCAATCACATGTGCGACTTTTTAGACACACAGTTATTTACAGTTATTTCACACTTCTTCACGAACGACAATGTAGGTCGATTCTGGTGGATAAACTAAGGGGTTTATGTATATGTACTGTATGGCAGGCCATACAGCGAGACCTTGGTGTTATATACCATAATTTCACCATATCTAATAAATGAAAAGCACCACATCTACATGACGACTCTGCAGTTCATACTTAAGTGCCTGGTGTTACTCGAATAATAATATTCTTAGACAACACTAGCTGTTATGTGACACAAAAAACTGTACAGCAAACACCAGCCGCTAGTTTTGTTTATAAAAAAAAGCAAGTCTTTTTTTAATGAAGGTAACCAAGATCAAATGATAGATGGTT
The DNA here is from genome assembly GCF_023864345.2 of Schistocerca serialis cubense. Taxonomy (NCBI): domain Eukaryota; kingdom Metazoa; phylum Arthropoda; class Insecta; order Orthoptera; family Acrididae; genus Schistocerca; species Schistocerca serialis. Next base: position 217,497,621 of record NC_064641.1, read on the forward strand.
GCTGCTCTATACTATGAACATCCCGCTACTCAGCTGTTTAGGATGCACTTGGGAATTAAATTGCAGTTCGACAGTCGTTACCATGGGTATGTTCAGATCTCCGCACGGCTTGTCCTCAGGAATGGGGTCGGCTGCCAATGGAGGTCTTAAGCTACATCATAGAGAATATTACACATCACTGTTAAAGATATGTGGACTAGCAGGGAATCATGATCACTGTTGTTTTGTTGTGCTCGAAGAACTGTCTGGGTTTTTTCTTATATTTTCTTTATCTAGCCCATTCAAAAAGCACGACAAATGTTGTTAGTTGGACAGATAATTTTCGTCCATTGTTTCGGTTTCATGACTTTTTTTTTATTTTACTTACTTTGTGTCTTCGCTTTCTGAGCTTTTCTATACCGTTTGGCTACTAAATGTCTATCGATGAAGCTTTACCTTGTTCTTTAAGTCTTCTAAAACCTTAGTTGCGTTTAATTTGTGGACACGACTGTATAACAACTATGAAACAATAAACATTGGGCTCTTTTCTGAAGGTTGAAAAACTAGATGCAAACGAAGAGCCAATTTATCTAATTTACCCTAGGTCTCTGATGAGCTCCATATCGACCGGACGTTAAATACTTCCTTTAACCAATCTCTATTTTTCACTCAGAATCAACTAAAACCGATCAGCTGCTCGAACATGGAAGTATGGCAGAATAAGTTGACAAAGATTAATTTTTCGTGGCTGGACTTAACAGTAATGCAAATTTTTTTTAAAGACACCATGGTCACCTATGGCCGTTTTTAGATGATGTAAGAATTTTAAAAATATCTAACATGTACATATATCGTTGTCACGTCCGTACTCTGTGTATTTAATGTTGTTGCCTTCATTTTAATACATAACATTAAACCACTAGGCATAACACCTGCCATCATGACAAATACTTCTCCGATTGATAGCAAGTGATGGAAGTGTGCGGTAACATAATAAGTGTCATGGAAAACAGTATAAAAACATGAGTTCGTCTGTGGTAGGCCTGTCTAAATTAATTTTACAGAACACGAAACATGGTCACGTGGCCGCAAGTGCAACTCAAGATTGTGTGAATAAATAGTTTTTAAACTTGAAGGTAGCCATGATGACCGTCAAAAAAGTGAACAAAGCGTTCTATGAGTGCGCGCTTAGCAAGCTCATACAGTACCACTCAAAAGTATTTCGTAGTCGCAGTGTTGTGTTGTCGGTACTGTCTGCATGTAGTCACAATACAGCAATGTGTACAACTGTCACTCCATTAAGGTCTTGAAACCGCTGCGGTTACACACCTAATGAACAAGCAACGTCATACAGTAACAACGTAGGTATATATTCCTTTAGTTCAATAGTAAGCTCAATCGTATTTTGAAATTTGCTTTGGTGGTACGGTATTAATCAACTATTGTTACTGAGGAATTCAGACTGTGTTTACTTGTGTAGACAACTAGAAGCATCCAAAAACATAAAGAACACTCGGGTGACGTGAGACAAGTTGTTTTGCATGCTTTAAAGATGGGAAAGTCGTAGTTTATCGTTGCCAGAGACTGTGGCACATCACAACAACTAATAAGTGTGTGGAGCCGACGGCAAAAAACAGGAGCAGTAGCCAATAAGCTAAGATCAGGTTGTCCTCGAAAAACAAGGAGGGAGAACAGAATGACTTCCAAGCAGTCAGCTGCTGATGCAAGAAAATCTCCTCGATAAATTAGGGATGATCAGGAGCAGCATCATGGACTGAACTTACATGTCTCTACTGTAAAAGGTCGTCCGTTAGCCGGTGATGATAGCGACCGCCACACAAACTACTCACAAATTCAAAAAAAAGAAAAGGAAGAGGTCAGGATAGAGCATGCAACGAAAAATCATATTTGTGGATTGGTCTAAGGGTTTATGGAGTGATGAAAGTAAATTGAATGTATTTTCTTCTGATGATGTGCAGTATATACGTCGACCAAAAAATCAAAGGAGTAACAAAATTACCTAATACTGATCATTAAGCATGTTGGTGGAAGCGTCGTGGGGTGAGGAGGCTTTTCAAGACGTGGCATGATCCTCTATTTCAAATACGAGGGTTGGAACTTAAATAGTGGCAACTATATTTATTCACAACCGATACTAAAGAGCTACATGTTTGCACCTGTTACTGTCCTTCAAAGTAGTCAACACCGTTGTGTAGAACCCGTCGCCAGTGATGTGGAAGACGCAGTATATCGTTAGCAGATCCTGTTCTGTTGATGGTGCGAATGGAGCGGCCTACTGCCTGTAGAATCTCTGGAACAGTTCTGAAGCGAATGCCACGAAGTGGTTCCTTCATCTTCTGAATCAAATCAAAGTCACAAGGACTTAAGCCCGGGGAGTATGGAAGATGGCCGGCCGCCGTGACCGAGCGGTTCTAGGCGCTTCAGTCCGAAACCGCGCGACTGCTACGGTCGCAGGTTCAAATCCTGCCTCGGGCATGGATGTGTGTGATGTCCTTAGGTTAGTTAGATTTAAGTAGTTCTAAGTTCTAGGGGACTGATGACCTCCGATGTTAAGTCCCAGAGCCATTTGAACCATATGGGAGATGGTACAGTACTTCCCTGTCCCATCGACTGAGCAGAGCAGCCACAGCTTGCGCTGTATGCGGCCGCGCATTGCCGTGCAAAATGATGGATGGGTTGTGCAGAAAGTGTCGCCGCTTCTTTCGCAGAGCTGGTCGCAGGTGATGCTCCAAAAACGAACAGTAATACGACTAACGGTGTACTACGCCTTCCACATCGCTGACAACGGGTTCTACACAACGCTGGTGACTACTTTGAAGGGCAGTAACAGGTGCAAGCATCTAACACTTTTGTATCGGTTATGAATAAATAGTTGACACTATTTAAGTTCCAACCCTCGTAGAAGGCAAAAATGGATCGTTTCATGTAAAGTGACATTTCAGAAAAGAATATAATTCCACATGGTAAAAAGAATATGCCACGTAATTGGACATTTCAGCAGGACAATGATTCAAAAAACTCTTCCGGTCATTTAAAAACATTATTTTCAGATAGAAAAATCAAAAATTTGGAGTGTCCAAGCCGGAGCAAGGATCTATATCCAACAGAACACCTCTCTGATGTATTAACTCAAACAAGGATCAATTTACCGCTGCTTTACTGGACGAATGGTCAAAACTCCCACTTCATGTATCAGAAAAACTGGTTCAAATGGCTCTGAGCACTATGGGAGTTAACATCGGAGGTCATTAGTGCCCTAGAACTTTAGAACTACTTAAACCTAACTAACCTAAGGACATCACACACATCCATGCCCGAGGCAGGATTCGATCCTGCGACCATAGCAGTCGCGTGGTTCCGGACTGAAGCGCCTAGAACCGCTCGGCCGACGATGTATCACAAAAGCCTATGGATGCAGTACCAAACAGATATGCAGCTGTGATCAATGTCCACGGACATGCAAATAAATCCTGATCTGTTGTTCGTATTTCAAAATGGTTTTGTTTTATTCTTCCCTACTTAAACCTGTGGTATCGATAGTTCCGGTGCCACAGCGTAGGTCGGCACTACGAGAGTGGAAGATCTTCGGCGACCACAGCGCCCTCTAGCCGACGCTGCGCAGCTCTAGGAGCGCCGCTCCAGTTTCGCGCAGTTCATGAAGAGCAGACGGCCGAGAACCATCGCTTTAGCTTAACTTGCTATTGAGACTTTCTTATCTGGACTTTGGCTGCACACCTACGTGCTCATCACCTAATGTTATGTAATATTTTTGCATATGTTTATACTATAGTAAAACCACTTTTACTTTATTTGCAGTACCGAAAGCTTTACCTCACCTGCTCCTACTCGCTTCCTTTCATTCGGCCTCTTTGTCAAATTTCAGGAGCAGACCCACGCGCCGCCTTCCAGACGGGATACAAAAAGAGCTACAAATTACTTTTGAGCCAGAAGAACTGTTCGGTTCGGTTGTTTTGCGGGAGGAGACCAAACAACGAGGTCATCGGTCTCGTCGGATTAGGGAAGGAAGTCGGCCGTGCCCTTTCAAAAGAACCATCCCAGCATTTACCTGGAGCCATTTAGGGAAATCACGGAATGCCTAAATCAGGATGGCCGGACGCGGGATTGAACCGTCGTCCTCCTGAACGCGAATCCAGTGTGCTAGCCACTGCGCCAGAGGAACTGTTATTTCTCTTTTGGTGTAAGATAATTTTTTTAACTACGAGGGGCATTCAATAACTAATGCAACATATTTTCTTCTGAAAGCAGGTTCGTTTTATTGAGGATTCCAATAAACGATACTATTCCCCAGTCTGTTGGTTACAGAACGTTATTTTTCAACGTAATCTCCGTTCCATGCCACAGCATTACACCACCTTATTGGGAGGAGGTCCTGTACGTCCGCGTGGTACCACTCTACTGGTGGACGTGGGAGCCAACGTCGTACTGCATCAGAAACCACCCCCTCGTCCACCTACTGCTTCCCGCGGAGTGCATTCTTCAATGGGCCAGACACATAGGAGAAGCGAGATCCGGGCTCTAGGGTGGATGAGGAAGAACGGTCCAATAAGCTTAATGAACTCCTCTCGGGTGTGCAGGCGTGTGTGAAGCCTTGCGTTGTTATGCAGAAGGAGAAGGTCGTTTGCATTCTTGTGGTGACGGACACGCTGAAGTCGTTTCTTGAATTTCCTGTGGGCAACACGATACACTTCATAGTTGATCGTTGCACCATGGGGGAGGACATCGACCAGGACGGTCGGAGTGGCCGTGCGGTTCTAGGCGGTACAGTCTGGAGCCGAGCGATCGCTACGGTCGCCGGTTCGAATCCTGCCTCGGGCATGGATGTGTGTGATGTCCTTAGGTTAGGTAGGTTTAGGTAGTTCTAAGTTCTAGGGGACTGATGACCCCAGAAGTTAAGTCCCATAGTGCTCAGAGCCACATCAACCAGAACAACCTCTTCAGAATCCTAGAAGACCATCGCCTTGACTTTAATTGCTTTGAACGTTTTCTTCTGAGGAGAGGTGGTGTGGCGTCTTTCTGTGGATTGCCGTTTTGTTTCCGGTTCGAAGTAGAGAATCCGTGTTTCACTGCCTGTGACGATGTTCGACAAAAAATCGTCACGGTGAGCCTCGTAACGCGCAAGCAACTCCGCACAGATGGTCTTTCGTTGCTCTTTACGATCTTCTGTTAGTCGGCGAGGAACACAACTGGCACACACGTCTGTGTACGCCAGCTAGTGGACGAGTGAGTCAGCACTACCAATAGAGACGTCCAGTTGAGCAGCGAGGTGTTCGATTGTGATTCGTCGGTCACCTGAGAGAGTCCGCATGTTCTAAGATTTGAGGAGTCATAGCTATGTGCGGCCGGCCGGATGGGACAGATTTGCTCGATCTTGTTGCGAGGATGACAGACGCCTCGTTCAACAACTCACCGTGCTTTTGTTCACAGCCAGGTCTCCGTAGACGTTCTACAACCTCCTATGAATATCTGCGACTCTCTGGTTTTCCGCCAAAAGAAACCTCTCTGCTCGGAACGCGCTTCCGTTGCAGTTGCCATTTTCGAAGCTATGTATAGTGCTGCCTCCTATCGGAACTTCATGTAATTATAGCGGGGGATGCGGGAATATTCCACGATGTCCCACAACAAAGCATTTTTTCAATCGAAATTGGCCGAGAAAAAAATATGTTGCATTATTTTGGGATGCTCGTCGTAAACGTAGCTCTGCACTAAATGGATTATAATTACATAGTTATAAATTATTCACTGGCAGTTTTTCCTATTACACACTTGTGTTTCTGTAGTTGTAACTATTGCTTTTTACAAAATACCTTTGATCGCTATTGTAGCAGGCAGCAGGATGGAAGGACTTGTGGTTCCTCTGTAGCGGGGGATCCCCGCACAACGTCAGTGCAATGCACAACGCTTTGGGGAGTGCAGTACTCTGTTCAAGGAAAGTCCCTGGCGCACCACGGTGCTATTTTAAGTCACGTTGCGCATGCGCAGTGTCCGTGTTATAGCTGGCGCTTCCTGCTCCCTCTGCGACTCAGCGACTCCCAGCAAGCCACTCCACGTCTGCAGGGAGATGATGTTCCGAGGCACTCGCACCAGAGGTCTACTGCTGCAACGTTCCGAACGATTTAGCACACTTACCACCTTCTCCCCGCTGCACTCCTCGTTAGACGGTATGAACTGGTACGCCTCTTTCCGACTCGTCCTCGACGCGGCCGTGTCGGTCGCGGCCGGAATCGCACACATAGTGCTGCGTGGCGTTGCGTGCGAACCGAATCTGGACAGTACGGGTTTCGAACGGAAACTCATTGGTCGCCCCTGAAGGTTGCTTAGGAACAGGGCTTTTAATTATTGACTTTTGATTTGTGTAGTTTAATCCTGTCTCGCAGGTCACTGCCGGGCTGTTGACTCTTATTTAAAGTGGTTGGGTAGTGTGTCACAGTAGACAATCAACCTGGATATGCCATAACGTTTCCCATGAAATCCATCACCAAGAGCTCGTGGCCGCTACCGCCAATGAGACTTCGGGCGACTCACCAGAAGGTTCTAAGACGGACGATAGACACGTTTCAAATGCGCTGGAAACCACCAACCATCAAGAGAAAGAGACTAGCCCGTAAGTCAGCATAATTGGCCACAATCACAACCCATTTAGAAGGAATATAGAATGACTGACCCATCATTTCCAGGCTGGACATAGCCTCCTTCGTCTAGATACTAGAAATTGTCCCTGGCATCCATCCACAGTAGTCAAGAGGACGAGCACACTGGTACAGTGAAGAATGGTACGTTACAGGGCACCGAACGAATTGATGCTTGGTGAGATACTGTTTCACTTGTTTACTATCCATCTTAACCATAGATCACCAGCACCAGCAGCGTAAGAGTGCATCTGTTGCTAATGTCGTCGAGGATGTTTCATAACAGTGACTGCACTACGGTATAATTATACAATATTTGATCAGAAGAATCTGAACATCTACATGTAATGCACAATTGACCACTACATGTCATCAGAAGCACACCCTCCAGTATAAAATGAAGTATGCTGTCAGTAGAGAAGTTCCAACAGCAGACTGAGTTAGTGAGGAGAGCTCAGTGAGTTCGAACTTGGACGAGTCACTGGATGTCACCCGAGCGCTAAATGCATGAGGGATATTTCAGCTCTTGCCCTCCTGGTGTTTTAATGATGTGATTGCGAAGTGGAGACGCGAAGTAACAACCACAGCTAACCCGAGTCCAGGTAGATGCCATATACTGACGGACAGGGACCATCGAGTATTACGGAGGGCGACTGTAAAACATCGGATGAAACCAGCAAAAGGAATCATACGTAGCTCCAAAGCGCTACCAGCTGTCCAGCTATCGCAATGAGCGTGCGCAGGAAATTAAATAGAATGGGGTACATTGCTAGAGTAGCTCGTCATAAGCCACACATATGTGTAGTCCAAGTTAAGCGATGCTTGAGGTGGTGTAGAAAGAGACGCCACTGGACAGTGGACCACTAAGGAATAATTCGAGAATGTTGAACCACGGTTTTCCTCTGTGGCAATACGAGGAAATGGTTTGGATCTGACGAATGCCTGGAGACTGCTACCTGCCATCAGAGGTACTGTATGGGCATCTTTTTCGTTGTTGGAGTGTGATCCCCTTGTTGCGAATCTGGAAACGCCAAATGCCGAAGAACAAGAATACATTTTACTGTATCGTACACTGCGTAGAGTAGAGGAACATTTCGGAGACGATGACTCTATCAGCACGACAATGCACCTTTTCATAAAGCAGCATGTGTAAGGCAGTGGTTTGTGTAGAAAAACTTTTTTGAAGTGGACTGGCCTGCCCAGAATCCAGACCTGATTCCAAAGGAACACCTTTGGCATGAATTCGTCGACTTCGCTTCAGACTCCAGCATCAAACATTACTATCTTCGCTGGGTTGGGCTCTTCAGTAACAATAGGCTGCCTTATCTCCACAGACACTCAGACACTTCATTGAAAGTGTCCCCTGCAGATTTCAAGCCGTCATAAAGGCGATAGGTGAACACAGACCATGTTATCGTCCACGAATAGCTGTCCAGATACTTTTGGTCAGACAGTATATACACTCATGCTCATATATTAAGGATAATTGTAGAATGTGGTGCCACACAACGTGGCACTACACAAAACTGACGCTAATAGCATAGGCACATAGGGAACACACACGACACAGACCTGTAAGTCCATGGTATTGGTGATAAGTTGAGAAAACTGTCCCGAAACACATGTGCTACAAAACGCCACTGCTCCCTGCGCGTGTACCCCGACATCAATATGACATATGATCACCATGCATACTCTGGATCATGTGGTCGAGCAGCTGCTGCGGTATAGCCTCCCATTCTTGCACCAGTGCCTGTCGGAGCTCCTGAAGTGTCCTAAGGTTTTGAAGACGTGCAGCGATACGTCGACCGAGAGCGTATCAGACGTGCTCGATGGGGTTTATGTATTTATGTCTGGAGAACAGGCAGGCCACTCCATTCGCCTGATATCTTCTGTTTCCAGGTATTTCTCCACGATGGCAGCTCGGTGGGGCCGTGCGTTATCATCCATCAGGAGGAAGGTGGGACCCACTGCACCACCGAAAAGGCGGAAAGGCAAAATGACGTCCCGATACACCTGACCTGTTACAGTTCCTCTGTCAAAGACATGCAGGGGTGTACGTGCACTGTCCACAGCTCGTGGTCGTGCGGTAGCGTTCTCGCTTCCCACGCCCGGGTTTCCCGGTTCGATTCCCGGCGGGGTCAGGGATTTTCTCTGCCTCGTGATGACTGGGTGTTGCGTGATGTCCTTAGGTTAGTTAGGTTTAAGTAGTTCTAAGTTCTAGGGGACTGATGACCATAGATGTTAAGTCCCATAGTGCTCAGAGCCATTTCAACCATTTTGTACGTGCACCAATCATAATCCCACCCCACATCATCAAACCACGACCTTCGTACTGGTCCCTTTCAAGGACATTAAGGGGTTGGTATATGGTTTCTGGTTCACGCCAGATGAAAACCCGGCTAGAGTCACTCGTCCGTGAACATAACCTGGGACCACTGTTCCAAGGATCATGTACTGTGTTCTTTCTACCAAGCTTTACGTGCTCTCCTGTGACCAGGAGTCAGTGGAATGCAACTTGCAGGTCACCGGGTGAATAAACCATGTCTGTTCAGCCGTCTGTAGACTGTGTGTCTGGAGACAACTGTTCCAGTGGCTGCGGTAAGGGCCCGAGCAAGGTTACCTGCAGTACTCCGTGGCAGTCTGCGGGCACTGATGGTAAGATATTGGTCTTCTTGTGGTGTTGTGCACTGTGGACGTCCCGTACTGTAGCGCCTGGACACGTTTCCTGTCTGCTGGAATCGTTGCCATAATCTTGAAATCACACTTTGTGGCACACGGAGGGCCCGTGCTACGACCTGCTGTGTTTGGCCAGCCTCCTGTCGCCCTGGTATTCTACCCCTTATAACGTCATCAATAAGTGTTCTTTGAGCCATTTTCAACACACAGTCACCATTAGCACGTCCGAAAACGTCTGCACACTTACACGCTGTACCGTACTCTGACATGCACCAACACACCTCTGCGTATGTGGACTGCTGCCAGCGCCACCGTGTGACGACCGCAGGTCAAATGCACCGTATGGTCATACCCCGAGGTGATTTAAACCCGCAAACCACCCACCAGAGCGTTGTTTCACCATGTACCAGCATTATCCTTAATTTATGAGCATGAGTGTATTTTACATTTCTAGGACAACTGTGGACAAAAGGGCCATCGAAGCATAATCCATCCTTTCTACTGGCAGTGTTCTATCTACTGCATCATCCGAGTATGCCAGAAAGACAGAAAGACTCGAAGATTCACCTTACGACGAGTTCTTCTCATTACCTTCCAAGCACCGTAGGGGCTCTTCCGCAACGATCAGGATGAGCGTCCTCGGACTGTGGTTTACTCGGACTCTCCACTAACCCGATACACGGTATCCATCATATGCAACAAGCTGGATCTGTGTACTTGAACGCCGACACGTGCAGACAGTGATTCACTAATTGAGCTCCCCATCGTGCCTCACAGACTGACTCAAACCAGACTAATGCAAACGAGACTGTTCGCATTACTGAGGAACTGTTTTTAGTAGCGTCTTATTGCTTGGTTGGTTTCCCGAGGTCGAACTTTGTTATGTGTGTATACCCCAGCCCGCCGAAATGAATTCTTGTTATGAAACTTACGATATTTATTTATTAACGATCCATCCTGTGTTAGCAGCGCTATTACACACGCAGAAAAGCATACAAAAACACTTAAAATAATTTACGTTACTAAGACTATTAACTAAAATATCTGTAGTTGTCGAGTCGCCAGGGGTTTCATTAGGTTCACATCGTATGCCTTCTGTTTCGCTGTGATGAAATTACATCTGTTATCGTTTTGTGGCACATCTCAACACTATTTTGCACTATGTTATTAAAGTTAATATGAAGTACAGCGTATGCTATACGGAATGATGCAGCTGCCACTGATGCTGGGTTTTATACAGCCCACGATGTCTTCAAATACCACATGTAAGATTTCATATTCGCTCGCTCGCTACGTGCAAACTGTTAGTCCTACAGAAAAAAAATGAAAGTCCTTTCTGAAGGAAATTTAATATAATTAAATTTTGTGATGGACTGTGTTTTTCGATAGAGGCAGCAGTTTTCGAATTATTCGAGCAAAACCTACAACAGTGAAATTCAAATTCATTTATCTTGAATAACTCGGAAAATCTTGGCCTCCAGCGCAAATTATTCCAATACAAAATTTAACTACATTAAATTTCCTACAGAAGGTGCTACTCATTTTTTATGTAGAAATAATAGTTTCTGCACAGCGAGCGAGAGAACATAAAAATCCTGCGTATGGTATTTGAAGATACTGTAGACTGCATAAAACTCAGAGGTAGGGGCAGCTGTATCACTTCGTATGTAACATCTCTTTGTATATGTGATCGTTACTGAAAGTTAAGATATTCGACAGTAGCGAGCATCACAACATGCCCACAGAACAACTTATTTATTAAAGGCATAACACTATGACGAAAACACAATGCCGCCAATATGGCAAATCATCGTCTTGAATTGTGTCTGTACGCTGTGAAAAATTTCATCTTGCTCCATCACTAAGGGGGAAACCACATTTCCAGTTCTTTGATTAATGGCCACAATCTGACAAAGAAAATGTATTCACCAATGAACGAGCATCAGCACAAAATGGCTCTGAGCACTATGGGACTCCCCTAAAACTTAGAACTACTTAAACCTAACTAACCTAAGGACATCACACACAGTGTCCTCAGTCTCAACATCAACTGAGACATCACCGTAGCGGTCGCGCGGTTCCAGACTGAAGCGTCTAGAACCGCTCCACCAACCCCGGCTGTAGCATCAGCACACTAGAATATATTAGTGAAGTCTGCTATGGCGGTGGGTTGCAATAAATTACACAAACATTAACTGTACATCTATTCTGTAGCCAAATTCACACCTCGGTTCATACGAGTGCTTGTTTTAATGTATTAGGCCTTGCATTCGTTTATTGGTCATCGCTGCGTTGAGAAAGTCAGTTGCAAGAGACCAGCAGCGCAGGTGAGGAATGAAACATCCATAGAATTCCTTTGCCTTCTGCCGGCGCGCTTCTACCCTGGATTCCGTCCAAGGTCGCTCAGCCGTTTCCAGTCAAAGAAGCTCGTTTGCTGGAGACGCCGTGTTTACTGATCCTCGGCGTTCAGGAAAACGTGGGAAGTGCGGAGTTTCTAGATTCACCAAAGACGAAGCACTACTGATGCAAATGTCTGAAATTTGTTACTTACTGTAAGGTGGACTTTCGCAATTTCTTGCTATTTTTTTCAAGTAAAATTTACTTCCTGCACTCACACGCAAATCTCTACATCAGATAGACGGTCGACGGTTTACATATGTGGATTAAATGTTATTCATCTTGTTTGTGGTTCCGTATTCCATTTCTTCTCAGCATTTCAGATCCTTCTATGGTGGAACAGTGTCCTCAATCTTTTAACATCAACTGAGACACTGCTTTACACTGTAGAACACTCTAATACTACTGAAACTGAAATACGAAATCTTGTTTACATTGCTTATTACCGTCGTGTTACATCCTTTTTACTGATTTTCTACCTCTTTTAGTTTCCTTTTATTTCAGAAAAGAGCTGTCAAAAACGTCTGTGGTCTTCGGAACTGTATAATTGTAGCAGTACGAACACACAAATTTTATCGTTGTGAGGGAACAAGTTGGAAAGAAACGCATTTAATCGCCCATTCAGTGCAAGATACAGGAGATGATCTGCACTTCGATAATATTTACTTAGCCGCTGCGATTCACACTCTTTTATAGGTCCTATTTTAACCAAACTTTCAACAGAGGGATTCAACTACCGTGGAGAAATTTACGCTAATCTGTAGGTTTCATTTTGGAACTATACACTTCGAATATTTAGGCATAAGTCGGAACGTTTTCATGCGTAAATGAGTTTAGTCTGTACACCAATTCCTACTGATGTACCTACGCTACGCTAAAAGTCTTGTTTTTCGTGTTTTTTCCTCTTTATAACTAATTTGACGATAAATTCACGCAAGTCAATTTGTAATTCCACAATTTATCGTCATCATCAGAGATTCCCGATCTCAGAGATGCGTCTTATGACTTGTTTTCGCTCCGAATTTGTTTTTAGGACGAGTGATAATTTCTCAATACTGTCTTGCACTCCCTTCCGCCGTAGACGTCTCAGTGAACGAATGGAATGAAAGGTGGTGTCTTATGATGTTATTTTAAACAAGCTGAATTACATTAAAATAAATATTTACTTTATTGATTTTTATTATTTAATCAATTCCTTGTCCTCATCTCATAATTTTTAATATTTTCAGCCAATAGTCGTTGTTTGCCTTCTTAACACGATGACGCGATGGATCGGCCGCCACTGTCACAATCTTAAGTGCTCCAAACACGTTGCAGAAAACGAACCTATCTTCATTCAGCTGCAGGCTAACGAAGTCCGATGCCGATTTATAAGCATCATTTTACTGCAAAGTGAATTCTGACGCACAAAACGGATTGCTCATCTTTCCACGATCACGCATTATAGAGTTAAAGATATGCTTATAACACAGGTTTCGCCGATTTCAGTCGTTCATCTCGTCATCATACTTTTTCTCTCTTTTGCCTTTGATATTCACTACAACCAATATTAAAAACTTAATAAATGGAAAGAGCGATTCTAACATGCAATTCGCATTACATTTCTATGACGCTAAATGCTTATCCTGCTTTTATTCTTCGATCTGCATGATAGGACGCGTTTCATGGATTTAAGCTTTGAGTTGCGTAGTCCATCGCAACATGAATAAGCTCGTCAGGAGACAGGCGATGTAGTCAAAGAAAAATGTGAGCGATATTATTCCTATTTTTCGTATTCAAAACTTCCAGTCTGCAGGAACATTAACCGCAGGTACCGTGAATTGTATATTCCTGTTGGAAGAAGAGACTGAGGCCAGACTCAGTGTCGCGCTGCATTCTCTTCGCAGTCTCCTATCACCGGTTCCTTGCGTGTCGCTATCACCATAACATTCGCCAAAAGGCTGAAATATTCGTGGCGAGTGGAACAGTATATAAACTGATGTGTGTCGTAAGTAACGAAAAATTCGTCTTCTTTACTTCGTGAGCAGCAACATCGCGCTTTACATACACCTAAATATATCATACAACAGTTCTCGCAGCAAGCATTCCGGGCGAATCGGAATAAAGAAAAACAGCATCCTGCAGGATCTAAAAATATAAAAAGAGAAAACTATATTTGTCGACACGTGCTGACGAAAGTGAAGGTACGCAGCCAACAGGTTATACAGGTTCCGGGATTGGTTCTGTCCTCTGGTCCACAGCTGGGACCTGCTTTCTCCAGCCTCTATCTCTGACACGTGTTTGTCTGGCTTCTTGTGCTTAAAACAGATTAGTAGCATTATAGAGGCAGCTTGCGGTTAGTAAATGCTGTGAAGCCTAGAGCGCAGAGCTAAAGACGTTACGCAATGCGAAAGCAAGAGCTAGTTTGCAAAATACCACGCCCAAAGGGATCAGAGCAAGCACTACGCGGAAGATGGAAACTTTATCTCACTGCAGTCATTACTCGGTTAAAAGTATCACACACAACGGCTTCAGACGATAATGTCTGAGTAAAATTTCACTGTTTTGTGGTTGGTACTTGAACTCCGTTCGTTTAGGTTTCTTCTTAATCGGATAATTAAGGACCCTTGCCCTTCTGTAGATTACGTGACTCAGTTCCGTCTCATCTGCTCGATTCTTTTCCTCCAGTATTTATTTCATCTTTCCAACATGGCAAATTTTTATTTCTTTTGATCACTTTACATTTAATCTGTTACAACTTCCACCTTTTTCTTTCTCTCACCCTTTCTTTGAGTATTTCTAAGTGTTTTTAACTTCTCTGATCCAGTTTGTTAATTTCTATTCCCATAGACACTTGAAAATCTGATTTGTCATCTTACTGTCTTTCGTCCTTTATATATGCTCAAATAATTGCAGGCTTCTTTCCTTGTCGTTTCTGCTATTTTATTGTATAATTTGGCACAAAAGATGCGTCTGTAGAGTTTGGTGAATGGTCTCAGAAAATAACGGAGAAAAGAGTTAGAAACAAAATACCTTTACTGACCTTCAAGGTAATCTTTATTAGCCACAACACACTTCTGATACCGGCTGTAAGGCCGTTGCAAACCGTCAGGAAACACTTGTTGAGGAATCGATCGAAGCACTGTAGTCACTACTTGTTGGTTATCCGCAGCGTCTGCGAATGATCGTTAACAACAGAGCTTAGACTGTCTGTGCTTGTCTTTAACTCTTTCTCTCTCATTCTCAAAGACAACAGCCGATCATCCGCAAGCATCTATCGCATTAGTGGCATTGCAAAATGGAGCAACGCATTAACATATTATGATCAAAATATCCACGGGTATGCTGCCGGTCTATAGTGTCCAACGGGCACAATATTTCGGCGATCATACATGTCGCCATCATCAGGTGAACTGACGGACTGAGCTCCTGTGAACGTGCCGGCACGGAGATCCGTACGCTATGGCTGCTCAGAGGGAACTGGGTTCGGTCGCGCCGGCGGCCGATTTAAATACCCTCCGCCCGCGGCGCGCTCCCTCCGCCGTCCGCGCCCCGCGCCACGGTCGCGCGGTGGAACAGATTGCGACGGCGTCTGTGATGACGTCGGTGTGATGGCTCTGTCCGCCGTGGTCGTCACAACTATACGTTTGCTCGATTTACTCTTGATTAACCCAATCGCTGGTTCCCAAGCCTTGCTAAGATTATAACCACAGTCACGGTTTATGAGGTCGTCATTGGTGCGAATTTCGATGGCCTCTCTAACAACGCTGTCCCAGTATCTCGACGTCTGTACCAGAATCCTCGTGCGGTAATACTCCACGGCGTGATTTTCCGACAAACAATGTTCAGCGACGGCCGACTTGCTCGGATACATCAGTCGAGTGTGCCTCTGGTGTTCACGGCATCGATCCTCGACGGTACGCATCGTCTGACCAATATACGACTTGCCACATTGACACGGAGTCTGGTACACGCCGGCCTTCCTCAAACCGAGGTCATCTTTGGCGCTCCCCACCAGTGCACGAGTTTTATTTGGAGGACAAAACACAGTTCCGACCCGGTGTTTCTTCAGAATGCGGGCGATTTTCCCCGAGAGTGCGCCTGTGTATGGAATAAATGCAGTGCCTACCTCCTCCCTCGTGACTTCATCCATCTCAACAGGTTGTGCTGCAGTGGTTGGGCGGAGAGCACGTTGAATCTGCCACTCTGAGCACCCATTTTTTCGAAATACAGTTCTCAGATGTTTCAATTCCTGGGGTAGACTCTCTGCGTCAGAGATAGTGCGCGCCCTATGTACTAGAGTTTTAAGTACCCCATTCCTCTGTGAAGGGTGGTGACAGCTGTCTGCGTGCAAATACAGATCAGTGTGCGTAGTCTTCCGATACACCCCGTGACCTAGGGTGCCGTCAGCCCTTCTCTTGACCAAGACGTCAAGGAAAGGTAATTTACCCTCCGTTTCAGTCTCCATAGTGAATTTGATGATGGGGTGTATGGAGTTTAGATGTGTAAGGAAGTCAAGGAGTTTATCCATACCATGTGGCCAGATGACGAACGTGTCGTCCACGTAACGGAAAAAGCAAGTAGGTTTCCATACGGATGACGACAGGGCTTCCTCCTCGAAGTTCTCCATGTGCAAATTCGCTACCACCGGTGAGAGTGGGCTACCCATGGCGACTCCCTCCGTTTGTTCGTAATATTTTGATTATCAAATACGCCGGGAGAAACTCAAGAATCATAGCATATTATGCTTCATAATGTAGGAAAAAACACCGGATATTCAAGGAAAGTTAGTGTAAGTGTACAGTGTTGAAGCAGAGAGTAAAAAGTGTTCGTTTGAGTGGTTTAAACACTTCAGAAACGGAAAGGACGAGTAGAGGATGAGCCGCGTTCAGGTCAACATACACAATCTAGACAACGTCGAACGAGTGCGACAGATGCTTGCGCGTGATCGGCGGGAGTCTTTGAGAATGAGGTGGAGATAAACAAAGACAGTGTAAGCACAGTTGTTCATAAAAATTCGCAGATGTTGTGGACCACGATGCTTTGAGCGATTCCAAAATAAGTGTTTGCTGACCGTTTCCCGTAGCTTTACAGCCGATATCATAAGTGTGTTCTTTCTAATGGTGATTACTTTGAGGGCCATTAAAGTAATTTTGTTTGTAACTCTTGTTTCTTTTGTTTCCTGAGACCATTCAGCGAACTTTTCACCTGCATCTTCTAATTTCATCATTGCTTCGTAATTTCCAGACTTCTTTGCTTCATATTAGAAAATTAATTTTCTTCATAATTCTTCTTTCTAGTATTTCTGGTTAGCTTAATTTATAGTTGAATGCAAGGCAATGACTTGCTTAGAGGCGTTCTAATTCCACTACTATCTTGTAATGTCCTGTTTTCGCTTATCTTGACCCTATGCCCTTTCCATTTTGTATATTCTTCCGCTTATAGCAGATTTTTCTCAAATTGTCTTTTATAGATATTTTAACTTAACGAATATTTCTATTTAACATTTTGGTGGAAGTTTTATGTCAGTGGCAAATTTGTTTTTCTCTGCAGAGATTCTTAAAGCTACACCTCTATCTGTACCAAGAGGCAGAGTTGTTAGGACCTCCAATAAATAGAGTACAGCTGTACTAGCTATTTTATTTTTAAGTGCCGATTTCGGTCAATTTCTGATCTTACACGGGACATAAAACACATTCAGCCGCATATTCCACAACTGCAATGATGGCTCATTCTGAAATATTCTATTAAAGTGTACCAGGTTCTCTGTCTTGCAGCTAACACTGAAGTGTTTTACTGTTTACATTGTAAGGCAGAAAATAAGCTGTTTATACCACGTGGTATACTACGAGGGACAGACAATAACTGAAGAGACCACTGATGTAGAAATGACAGAGTTTTCCGAAGAGTTTCATACTTTCATGACTTTCGGTTAGCATCACTGGGATGAGCTAAGAATATCGGATGGATAAAAATAGTTTTATTTACAATCACAATATTGCATTTAACAATCGAGCGTCCGCTTGAAGTTTCCACATTATTTTAACAACGTTCAATGATCCGATTTCTGGAACCACGAAAAATTTTAGAAGTGGGTAGATTTTTAAAAGTGGGTCGAGCCTCAGTGACTGACGATCAACCTCCTGGCCGTCCAGCTGGAGTGTCAACTCCTTCGGTTGGATCCCGCATTGACGACAAGATCAGCGTGCAATAAACGATGCCTGCTACTCAGATATTCGGATGAACAAAGTGAAGCCACCAGCAAAAGAAAGTCGTCACGAGTCTATATCGAAAAGGCGCGATATTGCTGCACGACAATGCTTGCCCTCACACCGCCCAGCTGACCCAACATACCGTTGAAGAAATGGTTAGGGAGCAGTCGAGAATCCCGGCTGGTTGAGAAAGGGGGGGGGGGAGAGGAGAGGGCGGCTACAGTGCTGAAGGCGCCCCCCCCCTCCCCCAGATATTCTCCTGTTCCACAAACACAGAGGAGAAGATTCTTTACAGCACAGGTATCAGACTTAATAGCCTCGACAATTTTCTCATTGTTTGGTATGATACCAGATTAAGAAAACCTCTTTGTTTTCTGTAGAAAATTTGGAGAGGGCACGATCATACAAATTTTCCCCCCTCTAAAAAAAAAGTCTTCATTTCGACTGTGGTTGGGAAATACTACCTCATCCCCCCTACGCTCCAGATTTGGATTCCTCCGATTTTGACTTGTCTGGTGAAAGAACTTGTGGGAAAGTGGCTCAAACAAAAGACGAATACTTCTTTGCATTCGGTATACAAAAAAACCTTGTTCATAGTTGAAACAAGTGTATTCATAGTGGTGCGGATTATTTTGAGAAATATTAAAAGTCTCATTTTGTAAAATTACACTTACTTTTTTACAACAATTTGTCTCTTCAGTTGTTGAATGCGCCTCCTATAATAGATCATTTCACAACGAGTAGTCATTGCAAATATGGAAATGCGCTGTTGAAAATGTCCCGTGGATGGTCTAAAATTGAACTTCGGACAGTTGCTGCATAGGTTTTACTGATACTGACATTCCACCTTGTTTACAAGTTCTGTGTTTTGATCTGATGTTGGCAGTAGCGGAAAGAACGCTGTAAGTGAAGGCATATATGAAGGGATCTAGACTGTTTTATTCATAAAATATTCACAATGATCGCTGATTCAACAGGATATTTATTTCCATCTTTAATTGTTTGTGGTCACGGACTAAAATTAAAGGAAGAAATTGTGTCGGCTGGTTGTAATTGAAGTGCAGCTACTTACAAGGATTCTGCGTAGGCTACAATTATCGAATGATAGCGAAACTTGGTAGTTATTCTCATGCGTTAATGCTGAACCGATTTACGCCGGGAAAAATTAGTTCCAATTTTTGGCCATAAGGTGCAAAACTGGCGCTGTGAATCAAGAAAAACGTATAGAAATGTTTCCATATGTCACGGAATAGGAACGGGACGTCGGCAGAAAATGTGACACAAGTGAGAAAGGCATAATTTCGATTTAAGTATTAACAGCCGCGTACACAGTTTGTTTAGTATGACAACCGGACACGTCCATGAGATGCAGCCTCTGTAAAACCTCGTGATCAACAGTTACTCGAAGCAATTCCCAAGGAATGTGAGCAACGTGTTCCTATGTACTGGCCTTCAGATCAGGTAGAGAACGAACTTGTCCCGATATTCCCACTGCCAAAAGTCCCTTGGGTTCAGAACTAGTGACCTTGCAGGCCATGCATCTGCGAAACCTCTGGAAATAACATATTCGTGGCAGGTTGCACTAAGCAGATCTTTCACTAGACGAGCGACATGAGGCACTGCCCCATCTAGCATAAAACAGTGGTTTCCCCACAGTCGCGCTCTTCCAAAGCAGGGATCACGTGCCCAGATTTCGTGCAAAATCGCTTGACACGCCCTCCGATTGTATTCTTGTCAAAGAAGAGCGAACTGAGAATAAGAGAATAAAGGTGTTTGTGAATCCACACCACACAGTCACATACGGCGAGCGCAGTGGCTCCTTGTGGACAAAGCTCAGTTTAACAGCACCCAAAATTCAGCAATTCTGTGGCATTCACCGCATCCTGTACCGTTAAATGCGCCTCGTCAGTTTTCAGAATACCGCCCGACCACACGCCATCAAATTCGATCCGTGCCAGAAACCGAAGAGCAAACTCAGAATGTTGCTGTGGTCCTTGAGGTTTCAGTTGCTGCACTGTCTTGATCTTGTACAGGTACCAGTGTAATATAGACCGCAAAACTATCCGCACTGTTGACCGTGGTACGGACATGCCTCGTGGCACTGCACTACTACTAGCACTAACCGGGGCACGTGCTGCATGGTCAGTTACAGCAGAAGCAACCTTGTCCTCGCCCATGTGCCACACCACTCTCACATTATCATCTCCTTTAAACTATTTAATTACATCGGGCCTCTCCTCGGACACCTTTCAGTCGGCGATACAATCCCAGTGCAGCACTGTAATTGCTGCCTTTTACGTAAAAGAGTTTCACGAACAGCGCACTGCCTCTCTTCTCGATAGCCATACTGTTCACTTACGTTAGGCCGCATCAAACGATACAGTGTACAGCGCCAGATTTGCACCTGGTGGCTAAAATTGGAACTTTTTTTTTCAGCGTAAATCGGCTCCCCATTAAAGCATTGGGAAACCGACGAAGTTTCGCTACCGTACTATAATTACAACCCACACCGGTTCTCCATGAGTAGCTGCACAGTAATTACAATCACACGCTGTATGAACACCGAATGAATTCTCAACTGCCAAGATCGCTAAAATTATTTATTTTTATAGATGAACGTTTTCGGGAATTCTGCGCTGCCATCTTCGGATCCACACTACTGGCCAAAAAATTGCTACACCACGAAGATGACGTGCTACAGAAGCGAAATTTAACCGACAGAAAGAAGATGCTGTGATATGCAAATGATTAGCTTTTCAGAGCATTCACACAAGGCTGGCGCCGGTGGCAACACCTACAATGTGCTGACATGATGAAAGTTTACAACCGATTTCTCATACACAAACAGCAGTTGACCGGCGTTGCCTGGTGAAACGTTGTTGTGATGCCTCGTGTAAGGAGGAGAAATACGTACCATCACGTTTCCCACTTTGATAAAGGTCGAATTGTAGGCTATCGCTATTGCGGTTTATCGTTTCGCGACCATGCTGCTCGCGTTGGTCGAGATCCAATGTCTGTTAGCAGACTATCGAATCGGTGGGTTCAAGAGGGTAATATGGAACGCCATGCTGGATCCCAACGGCCTCGTATCACAAGCAGTGGAGATGACAGGCATCTTATCCGCATGGCTGTAACGGACCGTGCAGCCACGATCCCTGAGTCAACAGATGGGGACTTTTGAAAGACAACAACCATCTGCACGAACAGTTCCACGACGTTTACAGCAGCATGGACTATCAGCTCGGAGACCATGGCTGCGGTTACCCTGCATCACAGACAGAAGCGCCTGCGATGGTGTACTCAACGACGAACCTGGGTGCACGAATGGCAAAAACGTCATTTTTTCGGATGAATCCAGGTTCTGGTTACAGCATCATGATGGTCGCATCCGTGTTTGGCGACATCGCGGTGAATGCACATTGAAAGCGTGTATTCGTCATCGCCATACTGGCGTATGACCCGACGTGATGGTATGGGGTGCCATTGGTTACATGTCTCGGTCACCTCTTGTTCGCATTGACGGCACTTTGAACACTGGACATTACATTTTAGATGTGTTACGACCCGTGGCTTTACCCTTCATTCGACGCCTGTGAAACTCTACATTTCTGCAGGATAATGCACGACCGCATGTTGCTGGTCCTGTACGGGCCTTTCTGGATACAGAAAATGTTCGACTGCTGCCCTGGCCAGCACATTCTCCAGATCTCTCACCAATTGAAAACGTCTGGTCAATGGTGGCCGAGCAACAGGCTCGTCACAATACGCCAGTCACTACTCTTGATGAACTGTCGTATCGTGTTGAAGCTGCATGGGCAGCTGTACCTGTACACGCCATCCAAGCTCTGTTTGACTCAATGGTTCGACTCAATGCCCAGGCCAGAAGTGGTTGTTTTGGGTACTGATTTCTCAGGATCTATGCACCCAAATTGCGTGTAAGTGTAATCACATATCAGTTCTAGTATAATGTATTTGTCCAATGAATACCCGTTTATCATCTGAATTTCTTCTTGGTGTATCAATTTTAATGGCCAGTAGTGTACGTTTACATCATAGATCACAGAGAATCACCGAAACCGGTCATCTACTGGTTTTTGCGATCTTGGCAGTTGTGAATTTATTCAGTGTTCATAATACTACATGTCGCCCGCACGCTGACGATATTTCCAGGGTCACTGTCTGTAATTGCGACTACATCGGAGCTTCTTAAAACAGAAAGGCCTTTTCCCGCCTTGCAGTGGTGAGTTTCCACCTTCCGCGGGGTGCGCTGAGCCGGTGCATACTCTTCTCTTGGGGGTGTTGTCCTTCATGGCGGGACAGCGCCGGGCGGCCCCGCCCCCGTGCAGACGCTGGGCTCTGGAGCGGCCCCCGGCATTCACCCACGCCGCCTCCGCCGCTGCCGCCGCCTCCGCCCTGCAGACCGTGGACCGCCGTTTCCCGGCCTCGCCACGCACCGCGCGCCACGCACCGCTCAACGCGCGCCTCAGGAACGCCGAACCGCACGCCGCCCGCGTCCCTTGCCCCCGTGCCTGCTCCTGCCGGGCACACGGCCAACAATCTCGTCACGCCGCGCTGCTTGCAAACAAGCGACGGCAACAAACACTTGGCGCTGCTGCTGCTGCCGCTGCCGGAACCTCTGCTGCTGCGCTGACGCCACCACTCTTCGTTACGCTGATGGCTTGTCTGGCAACGCTGCTCAGGGTCAGACTGTTAACGAAGGTGCGACCACATAGGACAGTTTCCCGGCCATGTGACGTCCATTAATTTACGTGAGCTCAAAATCGGCGGGGGGGGGGGGGGGGGGGGGGGGGAGGGTCCACCTAAATCTCACCAAATCTCACTTAAAGGGAGGGGAGACAATGAAAATCTCAAGTCAACTTTTAATTCGGAGAATATAAATTATTCAAATGGACAATATTTTATCTCATGTAATTAATCCTGAGCAGATAATACTAAAGTGCTCACCAATATTTACAATTACAACCTCCTCTTTCTCTCTTTCTTTCGCTTACGCATTTTCCCGCAGGGTCGGTAGGGTTACAACAGATGGGGCATGGTGTTGTGTACATAGTTCTGCGTAGTCAGCGCGTACACAACTTTCGCACTAGAGCGCGCCCCGCTAAGCACAACAGCGCAGGCGCAGCGCTCGTCCGTCTCCGCACTACGAGATGGCGCTGCCTTAGAGATGGACCAAATTCTGCTTCCGCCGATCCGCGTATTAATATGTAACGCAGCCAATGAGATTGCTGCTAACGTAGAACCTTTTCTCCTCGCGGATCACACTCGCGCAATGATACATGAACGCGCGAGGTATTATAACGAGTGTAAAGACCTCCGATTAGTCAGTCTGCATTTGTCTGCACCAGTCTGTACCAGTCTGCATTAGTCTGTACCAGTCTATAGTCAAGTTTCAGTCTGTGCCTAATAACATTATCATATTCCTGTACTTAGCCATGAAGATAAATGTATAGACACTTTGTCAAGTGTCAGAGATATGTGAGAATAAGATTAACGTACCAAGACCAAAGGAACTTCAGATTGTCAATTGTAAATAGCATCCAGAATCAAGTTAAGTAAGGTTTATGCTTGTTATTATTTTAATAAATGTGTGCGAAAATTAATCAAGTTCTGTTTAAGGTTGGTCACCGTCAATCTGCTACTCTAAGCGTGCAAGTGGCATTTCTATTGTCTGACCTAACAGCAGAAGATAAACACGCCACGATAAGACCACGAGACATATTGCTGACACTCGCCTACTTCGTTAGAGCGACGAGTCAAATAATCTGATGGTGTGTGTACCGAAGGTCTTACAGTACGTACACCACACAAGGTTAACGGAAAGGGGTGGCCGGATGCCCCTCCTGCCGCCACCCCATACCCCCCCAGGACGGAATCACTGTACCCCAGCTGTCTGTGTTTAGTTTAAGTCAGGAAAGAGTGGTAAAGTTTTCAAATGTCTTTGAGTCATGTAACTGAGGTGGAACGTGGGTTCAAAAAATGGCTCTGAGCACTATGGGACTCAACTGCTGTGGTCATAAGTCCCCTAGAACTTAGAACTACTTAAACCTAACTAACCTAAGGACATCACACACATCCATGCCCGACGCAGGATTCGAACCTGCGACCGTAGCGGTCGTGCGGTTCCAGATTGTAGCGCCTTTAACCGCTCGGCCACTCCAGCCGGCCGCGGAACGTGGGGACCAGCCCAGTATTCACCTAGCAGGATGTGGAAAACCGCCTAAAAACCACATCCAGGCTGGCCGGCATACCGGCCCATGTCGTTAATCCGCTGGGCGGATTCGATCCGGGCCGGCGCGACTACCCGTGTCCAGGAAGCAGCGCATTAGCGCTCTCGGCTACCCTGGCGGGTCAATATTTACAACCTCTCTGTCACATGATTTATGTGTGTTCATGCCGGGATTCCCTGATTTGAGACAAGTATCGCTCAAGTGTCAGAATTCATTCGGGCAGTTTTCTGCCGCACTGGTCGAAATCACTACGTTTCAGTTAGTGAGTCAGTCGTGATATACTGCAACAGACATAAAGCCGAAATTATTGTGTTCAACATGAATTTGCAACAAAATTTTTACAAAGTGTCTGTTGAGCGGTATGCTGACAAGTCGAAACATATGTGCGAGCATGGAATTAATAATTTTTGGAAGGAAACTAAGCCAAGTTCGCTGACCAGGATTCTCTTGTGAACTATATAAATAAAGACATTGAAAAGTTACGTAATCGTACAGTTCAAAGGAAGATACAAACAAAGTTGTCTTTCATCTCTAAACTAAGTAAAGGTTCAATGACATTTAAAAAAGTGGAAATTTGTGGTAAGGACTATGGGACCAAACTGCTGAGGACATCGGTCCCTAGGCTTACACACTAATTAAACTAAGGACAATACACACACCCATGCCCGAGGGAGGATTCGAACCTCCGACGGGGGCAGCCGCGCGAACCGTGACAAGACGCCTCTTTTTTTTCGATATAGGTCGTTGCGTTATGTCTGGGAGGATGTCGCAAGACATCCGTTCAAGTTTATCGTTGATTCCTTGACTCAGTTTTTTTATTACAGAGAGCACGCAGCCCTCTGACCGAACACGCTGAGCTACCGTGCCGGCACTCAGACCGCACGGCTACCCCGCGCGCCTCAGTGACTTTTAAAGTTTATGTTATACACCAATAAAAGCTTAGTGTTCTAGGGATCCGTTAATGCTGCTTTCGTAGCGCCTTTTTGTCCTCCTCTCTCTGTCTGTCCGTCCGTCCTTGTCATGTTTAAAATAGTGCTTTTAATCACGTATTAAAAAGGCTATTTAACACACTTTATAAATAACACATGGTACTATTTAAGTGTTTAAAACAAATAAATAATTCATTTTTACGTATTTTTCCCCACTAGGGGGTAAATCTCACTTGAGGGGGGGCGTCTCACCAAAATCACCAATGGGGGAGAGGTTCAAATTTTAAAGAAGGCTCCTCACCTAATTAATTAACGTCCCCTTCTATATTAGAACCGAGTCCGTTGTCATCGACGGTGAGTGTTCATCAGAGACAAGGGTATAGTTCGGAGTGCCCCAGGGAAATGTGATAGGATCGCTGTTATTTTCTACATACATTAATAATCCGCCGGACAGGATGGGCAGCGATATGCGGTTGTTTGCGGTCGATGCTGTTATGTGCGGGAAGGCGTCGTCGTTGAGAGACTATAGAAGGACACAAAATGACCTAAATTTCTAGTTGGTGTGACGAATAGCAGCTAGTTCTGTAGAAAAATGGAAGTTAATGCTGATGAGTAGGAGAAACAACCCCATAACCTTCAAATACAGCATTAGTAGCGTGCTGCTTGACACAGTTACATTGTTTAAATATCTGGACGTAACGCTGCAAAGCGACATGAAATGGAACGAGCACGTAGTACGATTGTAGTACGGAAGGCGAATGGTCGACTTCGGTTTACAGAGCCATATTTGCACCTGGTGGCTAAAATTTGAACTTTTTTCAGCGTAAATCAGCTCCCCATTAACGCACTGGCATATCTACGAAGTTTCGCTACCGTACGATAATTACAGCCCACAATGGACCTCCGCGGTAGCTGCACTCTATTACTGGGAAAGTGCGCGTCAACCGTAAAGGGGACCGCAAATAGAACTCCAGTGCAATCCGTTCTCGAGTACTGGCCGAATGTTTCCGATAAAGGAAGACATCGAAGTGGTTCAGAGGCTGACTGCTAGATTTGTTATAGCTAAGTTCAAAAAACACACAAGTATTACAGAGATGCTTCGGGAACTCAAATGAGAACCCCTGGAGGGAAAGCGACTTTCTTTTCCAGGAACACTGTTGAGGAAACTTAGAGAACCGGCAAATGAAGCTGACTGCAGAATGATTCTACTGCCACAAAGGAACATCTCTTGTACGGACCACGAAGATAACTCATACGGAAGCATACATACAGTTGTTTTTCCCTCCCTCTACTTGCAAGTGGTACCGTAAAGGAAATGACCAGTACTGGTATTGTTGCTTTTGGAGTATCTATGTAGACGTAGATGAGACTACGGTTGCCGACCGTCCTATATAGTAGGGGATACCTCATACTGAGCGTTAAAAAATTATCCCCAGTGGACCTTTTCTGAAACACTAATATTGCCCATTCAATATGTTTCTGGTAATTCATCTTAGGTGTTTAATTCGTTTACCGAAATTACATCAATTTTAGGCCTATATATCTCTCATCAGTATACTGAAATACGAATTTGTCTTACAGCACGTTTGTCAGAATTACGATACAGTACGTAGCATTACTTATCTGTTATCAGACAATGCATTTAAGTATGAATGTGTTTTATTTAAACTGTAGCCTACATCACCATTTAAAGTAACGTTAAGTACTACGGTCTAGGTACTACCAAACAATGCTCTGAAGGTACACTGTAGGAAATACTGCAACCAGCCACAAGTTTTTTTAGAAATAATTTTATTGTACCGATACGAGTTTCGGGCGTCAGGTCATTGTCAGACGCTAGCGTTTATTTCTTGGCAAATTCATTGATTCTGTCTTCATGAAAAGTCTCCTATGTAAAACTTAACAAGACAATAAAATTGTTTCTAAAAAAACTTTTGGCTGGTTGCAGTATTTCCTACAGTATAATTTACGAAAACAGCTGCGGTGTTCTCTAATAATAATAGATAAAACAATACTTTGAAGTTTGAAAAGTAGCGACAGCAATGGACGATGCTTTATTTAAACGCGCTAATAATAACTCAGCTCCACTTTCGCGTAGAAAATAGATGTCAGTCGCCAGCTGTTGACATCCGATATCAATCGCTCATAATATTAACGTCTGATTCGCCTCCTAAGCGAGTTAAACGGTTATGCGTTTACCTAGAAAAACGAGAAAAGAAATATCCACGCCTAGTAGGAGTCAGTAACAGTTCTTCCAAGTGGGAATGCGTAAGTTGTAACTTAGCTATATTTGTCAGGAATTTTTTTAAAAATTGTTAACGACAACAACGAAATGTTGACCACAGGAAAAGAACTACGTAAATATGATTTCGTCAGTGATTAGCCTCATGCTGGGCGAAATATGTTAATATTCAATGTCTAATATTTAGAATGATTTGTAAGTGCTTAAATAAGCTCTAGTACTTACATTCAATGTAAACACAGTATTTTACAATAAACTGATAAATATAAGTTTACTGGTTACAACAAGGGGCAGTCAAATGAAAACGAGACAGATGGAAAAACAGTAGGTAAACTGTTTATCATTTCAAAAGTAATCTTGGTAACTGTTAATTCATTAATCCCACTGTGAGGCAGGACGGTCAATGTGTTCATTGAAAATGTTTGGGGTTGCCTACAGAGCCGGGGTTGTAGCCATGGCGTGCAACTGTTAGTCCGAAGCAAATCGACGGCGACTATGACTTTCCTCATAGCTCTGAAAATATGGAAATCGCATGGGCAGAAACCGAGACTGTATGGAGGATATGTGGGGCTTCCAAGCGAAACTTCTGCGACCTATTCGAAACAGACTTAGCAATATGCTGGCCATTATTTTTTGGCAGGTTGTTTCAATTACGCTTGAAATGTTTCGCTGGGAAGCGTCCACAGTGAGTAATTTCCCGGCGAGAGCCGCTTGTTTCCGATGCAGAAAAAGTTCTCTTCTTCCAGAAGGCAGCACGTTATGGAAGCGAGGAAATGGCCAATGCGGAAGCACACATTCTGTTCCTGATTCTATCTGGCTGAAACACCTACATGTTAAATAATTTTGTGTAGCGGTTTTGAAGCTCGATAAATTGAGAAGTCGGCCTCGTGGAGTGTAGAAGTAGTGTACCTTCTCGGGTGGCGCCGGACTTAAAAAGTATAAAATAATATCTCCTAGCCCTATACAGATTTCTAGCCCCATACAAATAGTACCGAAAATTTGTGTTTGTGAACTTTTAATAGCTACGAAAAAGCCTGTACAATTTAAAACAAAGAACGTGGGGTGCATGCAATACATAATGGATGCACCTCCGTGCTATTCTCTATTGCATGCGCGTCAGGTTATCGTTTTAAATGATTCTAAAATTATTCAACTACTATTTTCATACACCACTGGCCATTAAAACTGCTACACCAAGAAGAAATGCAGATGATAAACGGGTATTCATTCCCAAACATATTATACTAGAACTGACATGTGATTACATTTTCACGCATTTTGGGTGCATAGATCCTGAGAAATCAGTACCCACAACAACCAACTCTGGCCGTAATAACGGCCTTGATACGCCTGGGCATTGAGTCAAACAGAGCTTGGATGGCGTGCACAGGTACAGCTGCCCATGCTGCTTCAACACGATACCACAGTTCATCAAGACTAGTGACTGGCGTATAGTCACGAGCCAGTAACTCGGCCACCGTTGACCAGACGTTTTCAATTGGTGGGAGATCTGGAAAATGTGCTGGCCAGGGCAGCAGTCGAACATTTTCTGTATCCAGAAAGGCCCGTACAGGACCTGCAACATGCGGTCGTGCATTATCCTGCTGAAATGTAGGGTTTCGCAGGGATCGAATGAAGGGTAGAGCCACGGGTCGTAACACATCTGAAACGTAACGTCCACTGTCCAAAGTGCCGTCAATGCGAACAAGAGGTTACCGAGACGTGTAACCAATGGCACCCCATACCATCACGCCGGGTGATACGCCAGTATGGCGATGACGAATACACGCTTCCAATGTGTGTTCACCGCGATGTTGTCAAACACGGATGTGACCATCGTGATGCTGTAAACAGAACCTGGATTCATCCGAAAAAATGATGTTTTTCCATTCGTGCACCCAGGTTCGTCGTTGAGTACACAATCGCAGGCGCTCCTGTCGGTGATGCAGCGTCAAGGGTAACCGCAGCCATGGTCTCGGAGCTGATAGTCCATGCTGCTGCAAACGTCGTCGAACTGTTCGTGCAGATGGTTGTTGTCTTGCAAACGTATCCATCTGTTGACTCAGGGATCGAGACGTGCCTGCACGATCAGTTACAGCCATGCGGATAAGATGCCTATCATCTCGACTGCTAGTGATACGAGGCCGTTGGGATCCAGCACGGCGTTCCATATTACCCTCCTGAAACCACCGATTCCATATTCTGCTAACAGTCATTGGACCTCGACCAACGCGAGCAGCAATGTCGCGATACGATAAACCGCAATTGCGATACGCAACAATCCGACCTTTATCAAAGTCGGAAACGTGATGGTACGCATTTCTCCTCGTTACACGAGGCATCACAACAACGTTTCAGCAGGCAACGACAGTCAACTGCTGTTTGTGTATGAGAAATCGGTTGGAAACTTTCCTCATGTCAGCACATTGTAGGTGTCGCCACCGGCGCCAACCTTGTGTGAATGCTCTGAAAAGCTAATCATTTGCATATCACAGCATCTTCTTCCGGTCGGTTAAATTTCGCGTCTATGGCACGTCATCTTCGTGGTGTAGCAATTTTAATGGCCAGTAGTGTGGTACCGAAAATCTGTGCTTGTGAACTTTTAATAGCTACGAAAAAACCTGTACAATTTAAAACAAAGAGCGTGGGGCGCATGCAACACATAATGGATGCACCTCCTTGCCAATATCTATTACATACGCCCCAGGTTTTCGTTTTAAACAATTCTAAAATTACTCTACTACTACTTTCATAGCTATTAAAACTTCACAAGCACAAATTTTTTCAGGACTATCTGTGTGGGATTAGCAATCTGTATGGGGCTAGGAGAAATTATTTTATACTTTTTAGTCTGCTTTAAAAATGCTTTATATTAAAAATGTTGGTTTAATTTAAATAACTTTTTCTTTTCGCCAGACGACAACAATATTTCGTCCGGTGAGCTTTCTTCTGTCGTTGCAAAAGTACCAACGTAATAAACACATAGTTTGACTGACGTATATTAACCGACTGGTACCTAGGCAACCCCTTGGTCGGACTGAGGACCGGCCTGCTCGCCTCGCAGCTAGCGCCCGGAGAGAGGCACTTAATTGGCGCTGTCTGCGCGGCGGCCCGTGGCAGTGGCCATCGATCTCAACTAGCGCGTCGCCCGGTGCCGCTTAGATGCGGCGCCGCGCACGGCGAGGCGTGCTCGAGAGGCGTCCCTGGGTTCTCCACTTGCCGAGCTGGCCGGACGCCGACCAGCCAGCGCTGCTGCACCGCACCGACACGGCGTGCACACGGCTACGGCGGCCACTTCGTTTGTGGCAGCGCGGATCGACCATTCCTCATCCACGACGTGTCGACATGACAGGACCAATAACGAATCCCATCTCCTCGTAAGCTCGAAGTTCGGTTTGTTTTAAGTTGGTAGCAAAGCTTTCCACAGATCATCTTCAGATATTTCTTGGCATGCATTACACGTAGACTGCCAGCTGATGGATGGCACGAAAGTTCCCATCACGTCTGCCAGACACGTTCTGCGTGTGACACATTGGGGACCCTTGCAGGTCAGTCAAGCATCTGTACATTCCTCAAGACTGCAGTGAAGTTTTGCGTTATCGTGCTGGAAAATGCCGTGTGGTACCAGGTTTGCCATTCTTGCCACAAATACTGGCGACAATTCATTTTCTGCAACTTCCTGGCAGACTAAAACTGTGTGCTGGACCGAGACTCGAACTCGGGACCTTTGCCTTTCGCGGGAAAGTGCTCTACCAACTGAGCTACCCAAGCACGACTCACGCCCCGTCCTCAAAGCTTTACTTCTGCCAGTACCTCGTCTACTACCTTCCAAACTTTACAGAAGCTCTCCTGCGAACCTAGCACAAATAGCACTCCTGAAAGAAAGGATATTGCGAAGCCATGGCTTAGCCACAGCCTGGGGGATGTTTCCAGAATGAGATTTTCACTCTGGAAACATCCCCTAGGCTGTGGCTAAGCCATGTCTCTGCAATATCCTTTCTTTCAGAAGTACTAGTTCTGCAAGGTTCGCAGAAGAGCTTCTGTAAAGATTAGAGGGTAGGAGACGAGGTACTGGCAGAAGTAATTCTGTGAGGACGGGGCGTGAGTCGTGCTTGGGTAGCTCACTTGGTAGAGCACTTGCCCGCGAAAGGCAAAGGTGCCGAGTTCGAGTCTCGGTTCGGCACACAGTTTTAATCTGCCAGGAAGTTTCATATCAGCGCACACTCCGCTGCAGAGTGAAAATCTCATTCTGTAATTCATTTTCTATTCGACTATTACCAAACCATTCTTGTTATCACATGTAGTACTGCCTCGCACTGCAGTTTAAGACGTACGCGTTCGAGAATCGCTGCTTCTTGTAACCTTTCACCAGGTTACGTAAACATAGCGATGTCGTTGGTGTGACCGCTACAAACAGAGTCGTCGCCGAGCGAAGCACTACTCAAGGTGTAAGATGACTCTGGCTCTGCACCAGGCAATTCTGTGTTTACCGTTGAACGTGTCAGGCTTCTCGGGGTTTCAGATATCTGTTTCGGATGGTTCGTGGTGACACTCCGCCTGTAACCTCTTCCCGGATTTCAGCTGTTACCATCTTTCTGGGCCGTCTGAACAATCGTACGATTCTCTTGTGGCATAGGCCTTTTGGAAGAATCCATGCCTATTGTGCTTGCCACGGTGTTGTCTTAACTCCATCTCTCCACCATGTATTCTACAGCAATTGCAGTACAAGCTGCCACATCTACATTTACATCTACATGGCTACTCTGCGATTCACACTTAAGTGCCAAGTAGAGCGCTCTTCGAACGACATTCAGCCTATGTCTCTACTATTCCTCTCTTAAACACTGCATGGGAAAATATAACACCTAAATCTTTATGAAGTTCCAACATGGAGGATAGGGCCAGCGACTTGGGTTCTTTATTTTCGTTCAATTCCATCACAGTTGCGATAATTTTAGTTTCTTTGTGGTGACTAGTCTCGTACAATCACGTCTATTTTCATACCATGGTCCTATATGTGCGTGTAATCAAACATTTCCGACCAGTGCACATGTGAGTAACAAATACACATTATTTCTCACCATAAACAGTTACATAGATACGACATGGTAAACCTCGAATGAGCATATAATTTGAATTATTTCCACTCGAACGCTACGCTGTGCTGCGCTGAACAACTCACGAGGACAACAAATTGAAGCACAGCTGCCATCTGATCAAGTTACGCTTGCTAAACCATTTGCTGTAACGGTGACAGATTTTGCTGGACCACTATTCATCAAAATGGGAAGAGAAATGCAGAAGTCACATATACCTCTTTTCACGTGTGCTTTCACGCGAGCAGTGCACCTCTACACTCTACACATTTGTCAACAGATAAGTTACGTATGGGACATCAGCGATTCGCCAGAAGGCGTGAACTACCCCATACGATTTACACAGACAACACGAAACCATTCCAGTCCGCAAACGTTGACCTAACACAACTTTGGAAGGCGTGAACCACACGAAGACTTACCAATTCCTTGCCCACGACGGTACTGCATGGAAATCATCACCTCACGAGCGGCTTGTTGCGTTACGTGGAGGGAAGGGTTGGAGGGCACTATATAGCTTTACCTGTGTGATGAACAACTCAACTCTATCTTAATTACTTCTGAATCCGCTGTGATCTCTAGGGCTATCACACAGGGAGCCGATGCAGGTGCACTGACTCTTTCCCGTTTTCTGACTGGAGAGAAACTCGTAACAATTCCAACAGGACCAGAACCAAGCAATGGAACTCCGACTGACACGGCAACTCCGACAGCTTTCGGAAAAGAGGACATGCGCCCACAACACATGAGGAGGAAGGCAAGAAAACACTATCCAGGAGAGAAGAAAATGACAATAAT
Source organism: Schistocerca serialis cubense (assembly GCF_023864345.2). Taxonomy (NCBI): domain Eukaryota; kingdom Metazoa; phylum Arthropoda; class Insecta; order Orthoptera; family Acrididae; genus Schistocerca; species Schistocerca serialis. Next base: position 217,530,848 of record NC_064641.1, read on the forward strand.
CCTCCGCACACCACAGGTTCACACTATCAGTCGTCCTGTGCCGACGGTCATGCTCTCAGAGTGGGAAAGATGTCGCTGAATTAGATACCTGCTACGACTGAGAGACTATCTGATTATTCTTTAGAGAAGTATCTCTGACTTGCTTGTATACGTAGTTCTGTGACGAGAAACAAAGTTTGTTGCGGGTCTACTATACTGTTGCTACGATACTTTCACGACACAACAAACCAATTGAAAGCTGAGTGAAAGACGAAGGAATTGCTTGTCAGTACCCTCTTACTAAAAATTTGCAACCCAGTAGACGGGGTAGCAGCAATAAAACTCTTACCACTACACCATTGACAGCCACAAGGACTGACGAGTGATTGTTTCATGGTATAGTCTGCATGACCATCAATCTCCGCTCAATTAATTGTTTTGAGTACGCGGCCCCTTCCGCCGGAGGTTCGAGTTCTCCCTCAGATATGGGTGTGTGTGTTGTTCTTAGCATAAGTTAGTTTCAGTTACTGCTCGCTGTGTAAGTCTAGGGACCGACGACCTAAGCAGTTTGGTCCCTTAGGTATTCACACACATTTGAACATTTTTGAATTAATTGTTTACGTTAAGTTTCAACACAATTATTTGTTAAGATTTCAATGCATTTTAAGGTGCAATTTTACTGTCTACCTTTCGATACCGAGAGAAGAAAGTGTATTCCCCCTTTTACCTGACGATCGACTCAAATAGTTTATTTCATTTTATTTATTTTAATCTAGGATTTCGTTAGTTTTGGTACGATGTTACAAAGCAGGCTCTGAATGGCTCCCTCCCGCTAGAGTGGACAGATGAACTTTCTTAGGAGGCTCTTAGCGGTTGGGAAAAACAAAGAGTGGTAACCTTGCACGTATCTCCAGTTCGTAAAGATGGCTTGGGGATTTCCACAATAGGGTGGGTAAAAAAAAAAAAAAAAAAAAAAAAAAAAAGAAAGGACGTCCACTGGATGGTCTGCGATTTTCTTACGGCACTATGGAGGTAAGAAGTGACCTGCAAAATCTGTTTCTCATTCTCAGTGATGGCTGATTGTCCTGTGATAATGAGCTACAGCACACTAAATTTATGTCGTTTCACTTCGAGTTCGCGCCGGAAATGGGGCCCAAATTACACTATTTCTCTTCTAATGCATGCTGGTATTCAAATATAATGGATGGAAACATATTTTGTAGCGCTCTCTCCCCTATGTGTCGAGTACTGAAATGAAGGTTAGCCACACCACGATCAGCTCAGAGAACGGACGCATTTGTCTGTTTTCGACTGTGCATGCTCTGATGTGACGTCATCTCTTCCGGGTCGAGGCCCACGAGAAAGACAGGCCGCGGCGCTACGTTTAGCTTCCGTGTGTGAGGGAATTCATCTTTTTACGCTGAAGTAAATTAGTGCAGCAGTCAGATTAACAGCCTGCTATTCCTATTTTGAGCACTGAATTGTGTTCAAATATTGGGCTGTATTTCAATCGTTTGTTGGAGCTTCTGGCATGCGATCGCTGTTCTGAAGGATTTGGCCAATCTTGCTGTAGCGGCCTTTATAATAAATATGAAGATGCTCGTAACTTCGTTCCCGTTGCAGTTCCTATTTTCGCCCCAGGGTCGAAATTTGTAACTGTGATTGAAAATTCATAGTATTTGCCATGAAAAACGCAATCGGAGAGAAACAGGCTCTGCGTCTACATAGATACGCAGATCCATAAGTGACACTCATTTTGGAGGCTGAAAATAATTAGAAAACAGTGTTTATTCATGGCCTTTAAGTGGTTTGTAATAGTGAAAGCGTTTGGCAATGTAAGAATGGAAAAATTCAATTAAATTAATTGTATTATTGAGTTTGTGGGGGACGAATTTGCGAACACTTTTTTATTTCTGTTTTTGCAGTGTTAACATTTATGTCAAATACTGGTTTTAGTGCATTGCAACAATTTAGTTGCAACCCGTCTAGTAATGGTGAAAAACATTCAGGAATGTATACACCAATTTTTAGCCTTTTCAATAACCTTTCAGACAGGTTTTGACCTATTACGGTGCCGAAAACAGTAGAGGAAGACAGAGATTGGAATACGTCAAGCAAATAATTGAGGACGTAGGTTGCAAGTGTTAACCTCTTCATCTCAGAGGAGCACTTGCAACCTACGTCCTCAATTATTTGCTTGACATATTCCAATTTCTGTCTTCCTCTACAGTTTTTCCCTCTACAGCTCCCTCTAGTACCATGGAAGTCATTCTCTCATGTCTTAGCAGATGTCCTATCATTCTGTCCCTTCTCCTTATCAGTGTTTTCCACATATTCCTTTCCTCTCCGATTCTGCTTAGAACCCCGTCATTCCTTACCTTATCAGTCCACCTAATTTTCAACATTCGTCTATAGCACCACATCTCAAATGCTTCGATTCTCTTCTGTTCCGGTTTTCCCACAGTCCATGTTTCACTATCATACAATGCTGTACTCCAGACGTACATCCTCAGAAATTTCTTCCTCAAATTAAGGCCGGTATTTGACATTAGTAGACTTCTCTTGGCCAGAAATGCCTTTTTCGCCATAGCGAGTCTGCTTTTGATGTCCTCCTTGCTCCGTCTGTCATTGGTTATTTAACTGCCTAGGTAGCAGAATTCCTTAACTTCATTGACTTCGTGACCATCAATCCTGATGTTAAGTTTCTCGCTGTTCTCATTTCTACTGCTTCTCATTACCTTCGTCTTTCTCCGATTTACTCTCAAACCATACTGTGTACTTGTTAGACTGTTCATTCCGTTCAGCATCTCATTTAATTCTTCTTCACTTTCACTCAGGATAGCAATGTCATCAGCGAATCGTATAATTGATATTCTTTCACCTTGTATTTTAATTCCACTCCGGAACCTTTCTTTTATTTCCATCATTGCTTCCTCGATGTACAGATTGAAGAGTAGGGGTGAAAGGCTACAGCCTTGTCTTACACCCTTCTTAATACGAGCACTTCGTTCTTGAGCATCCACTCTTATTATTCCCTCTTGGTTGTTGAACATATTGTATATGACCCGTCTCTCCCTATAGCTTACCGCTACTTTTTTCAGAATCTCGAACAGCTTGCACCATTTTATATTGTCGAACGCTTTTTCCAGGTCGACAAAACCTATGAAAGTGACTTGATTTTCCTTTAGCCTTGCTTTCATTATTAGCCGTAACGTCAGAATTGCCTCTCTCGTCCCTTTACTTTTCCTAAAGCCAAACTGATCGTCAACTAGCACATTCTCAATTTTCTTTTCCATTCTTCTGTATATTATTATTGTAAGCAGCTTCGATGCATGAGCTGTTAAGCTGATTGTGCGATAATTCTCGCACTTGTCAGCTCTTGCCGTCTTCGGAATTGTGTGGATGATGCTTTTCCGAAAGTCAGATGGTATATCGCCAGACTCATATATTCTACACACCAACGTGAATAGTCGTTTTGTTGCCACTTCCCCCAATGATTTTAGAAATTCTGATGGAATGTTATCTATCCTTTCTGCCTTATTGACCGTAAGTCCTCCAAAGCTCTTTTAAATTCCGATTCTAATACTGGATCCCCTATCTCTTCCAAATCGACTCCTGTTTCTTCTTCTATCACATCAGACAAATCTTCACCCTCATAGAGGCTTTCAATGTATTCTTTCCACCTATCTGCTCTCTCCTCTGCATTTAACAGTGGAATTCCCGTTGCACTCTTAATGTTACCACCGTTGCTTTTAATGTCACCAAAGGTTGTTTTGACTTTCCTGTATGCTGAGTCTGTCCTTCCGACAATCATATCTTTTTCGATGTCTTCACATTTTTCCTCCAGCCATTTCGTCTTAGCTTCCCTGCACTTCCTATTTATTTCATTCCTCAGCGACTTGTATTTCTGTATTCCTGATTTTCCCGGAACATGTTTGTACTTCCTCCTTTCATCAATCAACTGAAGTATTTCTTCTGTTACCCATGGTTTCTTCGCAGTTACCTTCTTTGTACCTATGTTTTTCCTTCCCAACTTCTGTGATGGCCCTTTTTAGAGATGTCCATTCCTCTTCAACTGAACTGCCTACTGCGCTATTCCTTATTGCTGTATCTATAGCGTTAGAGAACTTCAAACGTATCTCATCATTCCTTAGTACTTCCGTATCCCACTTCTTTGCGTATTGATTCTTCCTGACTAATGTCTTGAACTTGTGTCTGCTCTTCATCACTACTATATTGTGATCTGAGTCTATATCTGCTCCTGGGTACGCCTTACAATCCAGTATCTGATTTCGGAATCTCTGTCTGACCATGATGTAATCTAATTGAAATCTTCCCGTATCTCCCGGGCTTTTCCAAGTATACCTCCTCCTCTTGTGACTCTTGAACAGGGTATTCGCTATTACTAGCTGAAACTTGTTACAGAACTCAATTAGTCTTTTTCATTCCTTGTCCTAAGCCCATATTCTCCTGTAACCTTTTCTTCTACTCCTTGCCCTACAACTGCATTCCAGTCGCCCATGACTATTAGATTTTCGTCACCCTTTACATACTGCGTTACCCTTTCAATATCCTCATACACTTTCTCTATCTTTTCATCTTCAGCTTGCGACGTCGGCATGTATACCTGAACCATCGTTGTCGGTGTTGGTCTGCTGTCGATTCTGATTAGAACAACCCGGTCACTGAACTGTTCACAGTAACACACCCTCTGCCCTACCATCCTATTCATAACGAATCCTACACCTGTTATACCATTTTCTGCTGCTGTTGATATTACCCGATACTCATCTGACCAGAAATCCTTGTCTTCCTTCCACTTCACTTCACTGACCCCTACTATATCTAGATTGAGCCTTTGCATTTCCCTTTTCAGATTTTCTAGTTTCCCTACCACGTTCAAGCTTCTGACATTCCACGCCCCGACTCGTAGAACGTTATCCTTTCATAGATTATTCAATCTTTTTCTCATGGTAACCTCCCCCTTGGCAGTCCCCTCCCGAGATCCGAATGGGGGACTATTTCGGAATCTTTTGCCAATGGAGAGATCATCATGACACTTCTTCAATTACAGGCCACATGTCCTGTGGATACAAGTTACGTGTTTTTAATGCAGTTGTTTCCATTGCCTTCTGCATCCTCATGTCGTTGATCATTGCTGATTCTTCCGCCTTTAGGGGCAATTTTCCACCCCTAGGACAAGAGAGTGCTCTGAACCTCTATCCGCTCCTCCGCCCTCTTTGACAAGGCCGTTGGCAGAATGAGGCTGACTTCTTATGCCGGAATTCTTCGGCCGCCAATGCTGATTATTTATCAAAATTTAGGCAGTGGTGGGGATCGAACCCGGGACCGAAGCCGTTTTTGATTATGAATCAAAGACGCTACCCCTAAACCGCGCAATACTGCGTGATATGACCGCAGAAACTAATGTGGCACGCATGAGGAACGTGCGCCAAAATGTAGCGTTTGTGGGCTGTGGCAGCAGACGACCGATGAGAGTGCCTTTAATAACAGCACGACACATGCTCCTGTCCTGGGCTCGTGACCATATCGGTTGTTCACTAGACGACCGGAAAACCATGGCTGGTCAGATGACTCCCGATTTCAGTTGGGAAGTGCTGATGACAGGGTTAGAGTGTGGTGCAGACCCAACGAAGCTATGGACCCACATTGTCAACAAGGCACTGTGCAAGCTGTTGGTGGCACCATAATGGTGTGGGCTGTGTTTACTTAATGAACTGGGTCCTCTGGTCCAACTGTACCGGTCATTTACTGGAAATGGTTATGTTCGGCTATTTGGAGACCATTTGCAGGCTTTGGACTTTGGACTTTGTTAAACAACGATGTCATGTCACTGGGCCAGAATCGTCCGCGATTGCTTTGAAGAACATTCTGGACATTTCGAGGGAATGTTTTGGCCACCGAGATCGGCCGACATGAAACCCATCGAACATTTATGGGACATAATAGAGGGGTCAGTTCGTGCATAAAATCCTGCTAGTGCTACACTATCGCAATTATGGACGGCTATCCATGTCTCATGGGTCAGTATTTCTGCAGGGGACTTCCAACGACTTGTTCAGTTCATGCCACGTCTAGTTTCCGCAGTACTACGGGCAGCGGAGGTCCGACACGATATTGGGAGGTATCTCATGACTTTTTTTACCTCGATGTACAATAGGTGGCTCAGTGTTTGAGATCCACACTACAGACCAAACGAAAAGTCTGTTCGGTTCGAAGTCTACATTAAACAATAAGCTCTCCTCTAATTGGTTGGATAAGTTAGTTCAAAGATGGGAAGAAGGCAAGAGTATACTTTATCAACAGGATGATCAAAGCGTTCCTATACCGATTTAGTAATGTAGCAAGACCAACACTTAAAGAAACTACACTCGTAACTTTTTCTTTTTCTTTTACTTCCGACATGCGAAGACACCAATTTTTGGTCAGAAGACGCGTTGCGATGTTAAGCACTTCCACGCGGCAGAAATCAGATATCGACTTATGGCTGTAGCTATGACTGAAAGGAACGTGAGGCAGTCTGAGCACGTATGAATCTGTCGATGAATGTCTGAAGACTAGAAGCATTCCAACACTCTACGCGCCGCGGCTGTAAGCCTCGTGTGCGGCGGAGCTCATGCATAATTCAGACGGTCACCGGAGTGTTTCAAGGCCTTCCTCGCGCCCCGTGCACAAGAAATATATGCAACTCACTGTTTACGCACAGACCGGAATGAAGAATAATCAGATACAGAAACGTACGATGCCGAAGGTCTGCGTGTTACCGTGTCGCAGATTTTGCAGGCAGCAGACACCTAAAACATTTTCGCAAGAAAGATTTTTCAGAAACTCATATAGCAGTAAGTAAGGACATGGTTGACAGATGTTTCGAAGACAGACTAAAAGAATACTGGGAAGTAAACCTAAATTTCTCGAGAGATTTGGACTAATCTGCAGTGACAACAAAACGAATGATTTCCTCTTCAGCGCAGTGTTTGCTCGTTCTAAACATACAACCACCTCAAAGTGGTCCCTCAGCCGTAGCAGTGAGCAGTGTGACGTGATGCAGAGCGTTGGTAGCACGAAATCATATCTGCTTGTTAACTTCTTTTACTTCACAGAAGATTTTTTTCTTTTTTAAATTTGAGTAAGTGTATGTATGTGGAGAAACACTGAGATTTTTCGTCATATTTTTCGCTCATAATGCTACACTCTCGCAGTTGTGGAGCGCTATCCATGTATCATGGGTCAGTATCTTCCAACGACTTGTTCAGTTCATGCCACGTCTAGTTGCTGCAGTACTATGTTCCCGGAAATGTAGCCACTAACTCCGAGGGTCTTGGCGGTGCCACTGCCACAGCTCCGTCTAGTAAGGTCATCCGAAGACCAGTATCAGTTGCAAAGCGATTTAGAAAACATTACTGTATGGCGTCGCAGGTGGCAGTTGACGCTAAATAACGAAAAGTGTGTGGTTACCCACATGAGTCCCAAAAGAAATCCGTTGGAATTTGATTACTCTATAAATAGTACAATTCTCAAGGCTGTCAATTCAACTAAGTACCTGGGTGTTAAAACTACGAACAACTTCAGTTGGAAAGACCACATAGATAATATTGTGGGGAAGGCGAGCCAAAGGTTGCGTTTCATTGGCAGGACACTTAGAAGGTGCAACAAGTCCACTAAAGAGACAGCTTACACTACAGTCGTTCGTCTTGTGTTAGAATATTGCTGCGCAGTGTGGGATCCTTACTAGATGGTATTGACAGAGGACATCGAAAGGGTGCAAAAAAGGGCAGCTCGTTTTGTATCACGTAATAGGGGAGATAATGTGGGAGATATGATACGCGAGTTGGAATGGAAGTCATTAAAGCAAAGACGTTTTTCGTCGCGGCGAGATCTATTTACGAAATTTCAGTCACCAACTTTCTCTTCCGAATGCGAAAATATTTTGTTGAGCCCAGCCTACATAGGTAGGAATGATCATCAAAATAAAATAAGAGAAATCAGAGCTCGAACAGAAAGGTTTAGGTGTTAGTTTTTCCCGCGCGCTGTTCGGGAGTGGAATGACAGGGAAATAGTATGATTGTGGTTCGATGAACCCTCTGCCAAGCACTTAAATGTGAACTGCAGAGTAATCATGTAAATGTAAATGTAGATGTAGATGTACTGTAATTGTAAAACTGACTCCTTCTACATGATAGTGATAGGTTATAATTATGATCCACGTAACATGCAACTAACTAGTTAACACGTAGTTGTTGTAAGCACCATCCCATCTGTGCCCCATAAACGGAAACTGAGAAACTTTCTGGCAGATTAAAACTATGTGCCGGACTGAGACTCGAACTCGGGACCCGAGTTCGAGTCTCTGTCCGGCACACAGTTTTAATCTGCCAGAAAGTTTCATATCAGCGCACACTCCGCTGTAGAGTGAAAATTTCATTCTAGAAACTAAGAAGTAAACGCAAGCTGTCATCGATACATGTTATAACTCTGTTCCCGTAGCTTGCTCTCGATGGAAATCAGGGAAGTCTCTTATTCGTAATAATCTTCAACTAGCATACTGTGCGGCCAAATACGCACAGTGGAAGTCACCTACAAACACAGCGAGCGAATGATCAGTGTAACCACCTGAAAATAGCTGCAGTGTTTAAATGTGTCATTGTAACCATTGACGAACGTCTTACTGTTGAAAATGTTCCTCATGCTACCAAGCACAGGGTTTCCTTACTTCGGAAAGGGCTGCGGATGTTCTGAAAGTTTCCGATAAGTAATGCCAAGCAGAGGAAATATGTGAGTGTGTATATGTGTGTGTGTCTAGGGCGGGCTGCGTCACTGTTCCCGGAAACGCCACAGTCAAGGTAGCATGCCAGCGAACGACTCACAGAGGGATATATTGGCGCGCGTGCGGCCTGCCACGACTGCCAGACAATCATAGGACTCCTTAAGAACCCATTCACATTCCGCTCTGGTTTCTGGAAATGTAGCCACTAACACCGAGGATCTTGGCAGTGCCACTATGACACGTCACAAGCTATCTGTAGTGTCTGCCGTCGACTAACTGAGGAGGAAGAGGAGGAGGAGATTAGTGTTCAACGACTCGTCGACAACGGGGTAGACGGAGCACAAGCTCGGATTAGCGAAGGATGGGGAAGGAAATCGCCATGCCCTTTCAAAGGGACCGTCCCGGCATATGCCTTAACCGATTCATGGAAATTAAGGAAAACCTGAATCAGGATGGCCGGTCACGTGTTTGAACCGTCGTCGTCCCGTATGCGAGCGCAAAAGTCGCTGTTTCTTCATAACTTCAGGCAATCTGCTTTCGTTGGCAGAGCCATTCGAATGATGTATCTCTTGAAAAACCCAAGGAATGCTTTTATTGAAATTTATTGGAACATAATTGATTGTCAATGCCGTCTGAGTCACTAAGAATTTTAACAATAGTGACCAAGAAACATCGAAACCGCTGACGTACTTTCATACAAAAAATGATGAACTCTAGTGCATATTTCCAAAGCACTCAGTCATGGTAAATAGACGCGAATGTTCAGTATACAATGCGCAGGTTATACTGGACCCGAGGCGACGAATAATCGAAAGTAATTTAGCTGTACTCCAATTTAAATTATTTCGCGTCCCTCGTGCGCGACGGATATTGTCTGCAGCCGGCCATCACAGCGTCCGCGTTATATCTCCAGCAAAAACACACAAAAATTCTGTGATGCACTTGTGGTATAGAGACCCACGGCGTCTCCAACATTTCAAAAGTAAAATTTCTTCCACTCCATTAGGCCGTCTCGTACAGCAACCGCATGTAAAATATTTGGATTAAAAACAGTCTTGGTTGCAACTTACTCTTTTAGTAACTGCACGTTTCGCCTTCGTGGGGTGTCTTCAGATTATCTTAAGATATTCCTTTTACAGCATATTAAAATAATCAAACGGCTCTGTGCTAGACTGAAGCACACGTCGAATCAGATGAACTCGCCGACACTTGCTCGTACGACTTTATTAAAATCTCTGGCGTTAGTTAATAAAAGAGTAAGCTGCAACAAGGGCTGTTTTTAATTCAGATTTCAAAAATCGCTTCTTAATTTTAATTAGGGATAGAATTAGGTGCATTTTCTTGAAACGGGTAAAAATTTCCCATCTTGGGAACAGTTTCAAACTTATCACGACGTAACTCGTAATCTTCTGAACTCGCCAAAATACTTTTTTTTTAAATTACGAAAGTACCCCGGTTGAAAATGGTTCTTTCCTAAATCTCGTAACGGATTACGTTTGCTACGCGTGGGCTTCGGAAAATGGCTTTTTTTTTTTCTTTTGCAGATTTGTCGCTATCTCTTACTAAACACCAAATTTAAAATTTCTATCAGCCACATACAATTACGTAAAAATTCTTGAATTCACTTATAAATCTCCATAGACTCTCGAAGCATGTGAAAAAGCTGCCGGCCGATGTGGCCGAGCGTTTCTAGGCGCTACAGTCTGGAACCGCGCGACCGCTACAGTTGCAGGTTCGAATCCTGCCTCGGGCATGGATGTGTGTGATGTCCTTAGGTTAGTTAGGTTTAAGTAGTTCTAAGTTCTAGGGGACTGATGACCTCAGATGTTAAGTCCCATAGTGCTCAGAGTAGTTCTCAGAGCTATTTGAACCATTTTTTGTGAAAAAGCTGTTTTTAATTTTAGTTAGAGCTGTAGTTTTTTTTTCGCTGAAAAAGCGAAATTTCGCGTTCAGAAAAGTTTCGTACTTGAGAAATGGTGGCAGGCAGAATGCTTTGCGGAGTTTAAGCCAGTAGACATTGGGAGCCGACTGTGCTAGGATCCCATAGGTGTGTAATGGTGGTGGGGGTAGTCCAGCCCGCTGCCTGTCAAATGCCATCTGCTTTAAATCGAGCTAAACGTTATGTTGATTGTCACAGAATTACGAATACAACTATAAACGAAATGAGTGGATTATTATTTAACATTTATTCGAAAAACTGTGAGATCTCTTGGTCTGCGCCGACCGTTGTGGCCGAGCGGTTCTTAGGTGCTTCAGTTTGAAACCGCGCTACCGCTACGGTCGCAGGTTCGAATCCTGCCTCGGGCATGAATGTGTGTGATGTCCTTAGGTTAGTTAGGTTTAAGTAGTTCTGAGTTCTAGGGGACTGATGACTTCAGATGTTAAGTCCCTTAGTGCTCAGAGCATTTGAACCAACCTTGTTCTGCGTGAACAGATGTGGGTACGACGGAATGGCCGTTTCAGCGGTTAATTGTTGCTGTGGACAAAGAAGTGCTAAATCAGGCGCTGTCTGGTTCTGTCCCGTTAAGTTGAATGTAATCTGTGCACTCTTCACTGATAAGCTACTTTCTATCAAGAAAAAGATAACATTACAATGTCTTCTTATCGCACTTTAACCGTCTACACAGATTTCGGCGTTGGGCGAGAAAGCTCACAGCAAATAAAAAGCACCGGATTTCAGAGATCAGTTTTGAACGAATTGTGCCCTCGTTGTACGCTATTAACGTAAAATGTAATCATAACCATTTTCACATAAGCTGTTCGATTGATATAAATACTTTACTGAACGGCACTGGTCAATTTTCCACTTGTCATTGATCTAAGGTCAGTTGGACAGTAGAGCTGTTCAACCGAACATCTCGTGCACCAATGGTTGCGTCTTCCATAGAATTCATGAAGGCTGCAGTGCCCGAAAGGAAAATTCTATTGTTAGTAACATCGGCAGCGTGATTATTAGAGAAGGAAAAAGGGCTGAAGCACAACGACCTAGTGATTTGTTATTTGTTAAATTCAGCAGTCTGTTGCAAATGAATCTGAGGTAGCATGGGATCCCGAACCAGAATGTCAAATCCGTATTTTAGCTAGTATTTCGTATACAGCACGCCGAAAACTCATTTACGAAATTAATGTAACGTGAGTACGTAAACAGCCAACTGGATCATTAAAAGATTTGGTGAATTGCTTAGGGAAAACGTAAACCTCTCCATCGAATTCATAAAGCCCACCAACGATGGCAGATTACAGAACGGTAATATATCATGCCGTGTGCCCAACGCCGTCTATGATTAATCTGGCGAGCATTGTAAACAATTCCGACGAATTATTCGGTCACTTAGAGCGCCACAGATGAGGCCAGTACAGCATCTATCAGACAGGAACAAGCGAGCCATTCGTGCGACATAGCCGCCTGCCTACCATAATCATTAATGGCCCGCTATCGAGACAATACGGAGCTATAAGACTGAAAAAAAGTCATATAGTCTTCCAAATCTATCATCTGATGCTACTCGTGGTTCTACAAAGTTACGTCAAAATACAAAATAGTTGATAATTACAAACAAAACTATTCTCATTGCTTTCTTAACCTATAGTGAAATACTCCCTTTGAAAAAAATCTAATGACATTTTATGATACTTCATTTATTGTTTCTCAATACATTCATTATTTATAAGTGGTTTTGCCTTACGTTACGATAATCCCTCCTCTGTGATCTGATAGAACAAGATATTCATTTAGAATGGTTTTGGTAAACTACTAAGAAATTCAGCACTGTTAAAATATACTTTCTTTCCGACTGTGACATTCAGTTCAACAGGTATTCATCCCTGAGCAATATGTCTACATGTTTTTTGAAACAGTGTTCGTTAGTGTATTCAGATTATACACTGCCGGAAAAAATTTGTACATCATTTTCCAAGTTTCCAATTCACTCAACATTTATTGTTGCAACAGTACACATGCACACCGTATTCAAGCCACAAGTGGCTCTTCGGGACCATCCGACAGCCGTGCCATCCTCAGGTGAGTATGCGGATAGGAGGGGTGTGTGGTCAGCACGCCGCTCTCCCGGAAGTTATGATGGTTTTCTTGGACCGGAGCCGCTACTATACGGTCAAGTAGCTCATCAATTGGCATCACGAGGCTGCGTACACCCCGGAAAATGGCAACAGTGCATGGCGGTCTGGATGGTCACCCATCCAAGTGCCGGCCACTCCCGACAGCGCTTCGGTGATCTCACGGGAACCGATGTATCCACTGCGGCAAGGCCGTTGCCAACAGTACACATGGAGGACATGAAATGATTACATTTATAGATGAATAGCACAGGCAGTTCTGGGGTATCAGGAACCGACCCATGCTGAAACACCCATATTAGAACATAGTGTAGCCTCCACGGGCGGTAATGTATGCGCTAACTCTGTTATCTAGTCAATCGTATAAACAGCGAATGTAGTCTAGGGATAAGTTTTGCCACGCCTGCTCGACCTGTTCACCTAGTTCTGTAGAATTGTTGGTCGACAAGTCGGACAATTCACTCCTCTTCCAATCATATCCAATACGAATTCAATTGGAGACAAGTCCGGAGATCATACTGGCCAGGGAGGTTGCTGCACGTATTGCAGGGCACTTTCAGTTTCACAGGCAGTGTGTGGGCGAGCGTTATCCTGTTGGAACAACGCGTCACCTTCATGTTGCAAGAACGGCAAAAGAACAGGTCTAACAACAAATGGCTCTGAGCACTATGGGACTTAACATCTCAGGTCATCAGTCCCCTAGAACTTAGAACTACTTAAACCTAAGTAACCTAAAGACATCACACACATCCATGCCCGAGGCAGGATTAGAACCTGCGACCGTAGCGGTCTCGCGGTGGTCTAACAACATTCTGCACGTACCGAGCGCTGGTTCGCGTCCACTCCAGAGACACCAAAGGTGAACGAGAGTTGTAGCTTATCGCATCCTGGGGTGGGGACAGTGTATCTAGCACGAATACACTCTACGAGACAGCGCTCATCAGGTCAACGTAGTACGCGCGAATGACTATCACTTCCGTGCAGACAGAATCTGCTTTCATCGCTGAAGACCACGGCGCGCCATTCCATCTCCCAAGTGATCCTCTGACGGCACTAGTAGAGCCACACAGGTCGATGGTGTGGCTTGAGTGGAGGGGGTTTTGGGGGGTGGGGTTGGGTTGTTTGGGGGAAGAAACCAAACAGCGAGGTCGTCGGTCTCATCGGATTAGGAGAGGATGGGGAAGTAAGTCGGCTGTGCCCTTTCAAAGGAACTATCCCGGCAATTGCCTGGAGCGATTTAGGGAAATCACGGAAAATCTAAACCAGTATGGCCGGACGCGGGATTAAACCGTCGTCCTCCCGAATGCGAGCGTGAGTAGAAGACGGGCTATAGGTGTGCGAGCCCGCAGTCACGCCGCCGATAATCGGTTCGTGTTGTCACGTCTTGGCTCACAAGCCCTCTCACCAGTGGTAGCTGTACGATTTGCAACTGCTGACCTTACAATACGACGATCCTGGGGGGCGTCTGCGCTGCGTAGGGCCCCCAGAACCTCGTCTACGTGTGCGAGAATGTTCACTTGACCACTGATACCAGCATCGTTGTACGACTGACGCGGCACGTCCATCTTGTGTGGCAGTTCTCCGAAAGGACCATCCCGCCAGTCGTAAGGCCACAATTTGACCCATTTCAAATTTGCTCAGTTGGCTGTAGGAAGCACGAGTGTGTCAGCGTGGTGTGGTTGCCTACTTGCTTCACACGTTTGCACCACACTGATCCTCTTGGTTGTGAGCATCCACAGTTACGGGGCAAACACAGATGGCGCTCTGGTAGCTATGGTGAGCGATGTTGAAACTATTATCAGTATATGTATTGATCTCCAGGGCAACGGCCTCGCCGCAGCGGCTACACCGGTTCCCGTGAGATCACCGAAGTTAAGCGCTGTCGGGCGTGGTCGGCACTTGGATGGGTGACCATCCAGCCGCCATGCGCTGTTGCCGTTTTTCGGGGTGCACTCAGCATCAGGATGCCAATTGAGGAGCTACTCGACCGAATAGTAGCGGCTTCGATCAAGAATACCACCATAACGACCGGGAGAGTGGTGTGCTGCCCCCACGTCCCTCCTCTCCGCATCCTCCATGAGGATGACACGGCGGTCGGATGGTCCCGGTAGGCCACTCGTTGCCTGAAGACGGAGTGCTTTTATTAATCTCCAGGTGGCCTATGCCGTCATCTGAGTAAAACCGACGCCATCTTCCCAGGTGTGCTATTTTTTTCTGGCAGTGAATTTCTCCTTTGAGCATAATTATGGGAAGACTCCAACCTCTGGATATGTACGACTGTTTTTTGCGCTATGTGTCCGCCAATGACGTTGGTTCTTTCTTTTAAAATGTTTATATTCTGCATCTGCTTCTACATACATCCTCCGCAAATCACCGTAGGGTGCATGGCGGAGGGTGCCCTGTACCCTGTTAGCCATTTCCTTTCCTGTTCTACTCGCATATAGACCGTGCGAGAAACGACTGCCTAAAGACCTCCGTACGAGTCCTGATTTCTCGCATCTTATTTTCGTGTTCCTTGTATGTATTGTATTGTATTGTATTGTATGATAACCGGGGGCCTAGAAACGACAGAGAGGCTCCGTCCCCGCTGCAGCCGCAGTGGTCCACAACCCCACCACGGCTACCGCAGTCCACTTCTCCCCTCCGCCGCCACACACCTAACCACTCTTTTTTTTCAGAGCTATTGTGCGGTTCGGCCCCCGGTGGATCCCCCCAGGGAACGTCTGTCACCAGACGAGTGTAATCCCTAAGTTTGCGTGGTAGAGTAATGGTGGTGTACGCGTACGTGGATAACTTGCTTGCGCAGCAATCGCCGACATAGTGCATCTGAGGCGGAATAACGGGAACCAGCCCGCATTCGCCGAGGCAGATGAAAAACCTCCTAAAAACCATCCACAGGCTAGCCGGCTCACCGGACCTCAACGCAAGTCCACCGGGCGGGTTCGTGCCGGGGACCAGGCGCTCCTTCTCACTCCGGAAAGCCGTGCATTTGACCGTGGCGGCAGTAGAATCGTTCTGCAGTCGGCCTCAAATGCCAGGTCTCTAAATTTCCGCAATAGTGCTTTGCTAAAAGAACTTCGCCTTCCCTCCAGGGGTTCCCACGGAGTTGGTGGGGATCCCAAACATTGGAGAATGCATCGCACTAGCATGGTATGCGCTGTCTCCTTTATGAATGGGCTTTTCCTACACGTCCGCATTAACTTACATTGTGCAAGGCTGTGCGATTTCGTTCTGCACAGAGTCACACTCCGTCTTAATCTCTCAGCCTTTTTCAGCCGGGACAGCGGCGCGTTTCGCTGATACCGAGCTTCATCTAGAAAAGGAAGATAGCGAGAGCAGTACTAAACGAGTCATGCCCAGTTCTCAGCCTCGGCAGACAAATGCTGCAAGAATAAAAAAATTGAATCTCGGAGCTCGTTCTCGCGAAACATGTACGACGCATCTTTTTGATACGAAAACAAGCTGCGTCTTTACCAGATATCCGCTATAGCTGTAAAAGTAAAGCTGCTGACGGATATTAATATCTGACACAGCTTCGTTGAACTATTTCGACTGCTACAGCGCACAACCGAAAGGAGAACAATGAAGTGTCCCTCAGTCCTCCCTTCTCTGTAACGTAGAAATTCATAATGGATTAACTGACATTCACATCGCACACGACGCTACTTTGTTTTCGGTTCCCACAGCAACTTCCTGGTGGCCTTCGACGAAGCTGAGGTCGACAGGACGTACTTCGAGGACGCCGAGACTATAGATCTTTGTCCTTGAGGCCTGCGTCCCCATTCTATTACTATCGCATCGCTACTAAACAGGAAATTGCCTTGAGATGAGCTACTTGAAAAACAGAGAAATATTTTCGAACACCTATGATTGGACACTCGAAGAGATAAAGAGGTCGTTTTTTATATACAAGAGGCGATCAAAAATTTTGAGTTTGAGTGCGGTTTCTGCAGCGTATATGCAACCTAGCGCGACCTCGATGCAGGTGTAGAAGCATCGACATGTAGATAATGATTCAGTGTTCCATTAGCGTATTTCCAACGTGGGTAGGTAAATGCGGAAACGTGAACTATGGCGACGTTATTACCAAATGCGTCCAAACAGTACCAACGTGTTGTTATTTTTTCTTCTCTCCTTGAGGATAAACACTGTTAGACATCCATCGGAGACTGAAGAACGTGTATGTGGGATCAAGTCTGTCGAAAGTCACAGTTATGGAATGGTGCGCCAAGTGATGATAACCTATGTCCCCATATCGCAAATGTCGTAACTCAGAAATTAAACCAACTCAAGTGGGAGACAATCGAGTACTTGCTCTGTAGTCCTCATCTCTCCCCATACGATTATCGCGCCTTCGGTAGCTCAAAAAAGTATTGAAGAGTCGACGATTCCTGCTGGGCAATGATGTGCAGCAGGGCACAGTGTTTTACCTTACGCGTATCTTCAGACTGGTGTACCTATGGGGTGATTGCCTCAATGCTCACGGCGATTTTGTCTGATTGTCTTGCAGTTTCTGGACTGTACTGCCTTTGAACGGAAACTTTTTGATCGCTCCTTATAATGATATCGACTGAAGCTGCTTGACATGGATATTTATATACAGTCGTTCCGAGCTAGTATCTGAAGTGACATGTTAACATGAGACAGGATCAACAATCAGAAATATGTAGGCTGCATAAGATGCATTATACGTACGTATTTCATCGTATTCCACGAAAAAAATGGCGGGAGTGTACACAATGGCTAATGCAGTCGCGGCTGTCTGCAATTAGAATATTTCTGCAGATGGGAGTAATGCTCAATGCTAGTTGGGCAACACTGTAAATAAACGTTCATATTAAGCATTTTCATTCGATATTCTTATACCAAAAATGACGTTCATTCGACAGGAAATCGTCATGATCTTTTTTATACAGCACAAACACGATAAAAGTAGTCCTACTTTATAATCTGAAACTTCATTTCTTTTTTCCCCAGTTTCTTTTGTTTGCTTATGGCCTCTATGTTCATTTGAGAGATCCGCAGGTTTTGTCCTATTTCCGATGTTAGGTGATTATGAAAAGAACCTTTCTCTTCGTCTGTTGTGCTTTGTATGAGTTTTAAAGCCAGCAGTGAAATAAATGCAACGACTTTTTTTTCCTATGGTAAAAAGTGCGCAAGTCTTCTCACAGTTGTGGCGAGACACCCAGACCATCATACTCTGTAACATGCAGAAGACTTCCTGGCTGTGACTAGGCGTGCAAGTTATTGGATAGAGAAATTGAATTGATATTATATACTATTGTACCCCACAGTAAGTTATTTACATTGTATGTTTTATCTATTTTTCATTAGTACCATTGTTTCATATCTCTAACATTATGTGTAATAATACTGCTTTCTGCCACACGATAAATAAATAATAGGTAAACAAATCAATTTCTGTTCCCGACGGTGTCTCATAGATCCGTATATACAATTCGAATTACCTAAAAACGAGTATCGAGAGGCAGTAATCCCCGAGAAAATACAGCCATCTTTCCAAGCTCATTAACCTACAGAGCTACTCTGCACCTCCAATTCCGCATGGTATATGAATGTTTCACATATAAATACAAACACTTCCTCACGGAATCTCACATTATATATACGACAACCGCTTAATTTCGTAAACGAAAAATAGTAGTTGGAATTTGATGGTATATTTTAGTTTAAAACCGGGCTTCGCAATAAGACGCCTGGATTAGACTGTAAATAATGGTAATTTTTTCATAATTTCAATCACTATCCAATGCCCTGTTGCACCTGCCCGCTTTCGTAGCGCAGTGGTAGCGTTAGCGCCTAGCACGCAAGGAGGACCGGGTTCGGTACACGGGAGGGGACAGGGTGTTGTGTGTCCATCATCATTTTTATGATCATTGACACGCAAGTCGCCGAAGTGGCGTCAACTAAAAAGACTTGCAATACGGCGGCCGAACCCAAAAGGGGATAACCCGCTCAATAAATGCCATACGATTATTTCATTGTTGCACCAAACGCTAAAAACATTCTGGCACATTTATAAAGAGCCTTAATGCAAACAGAAAGTGTAAATGAGTAACATGGCTTATATAAGTGTCTTCTAAACTTGTATGACGACCTAAGACTTACGGGCGGGGGTCTTAGATACTGTCATGGAGGCCGTACGTACTGGGAATTTAGCACATATTTGAATAGTAAATTATTTGGATGCTTTTACTGATCTACAGGAAGGCGCTTAAGAGAAAATAAATACACCATTTCACTAAAACGTCTCCAGAGACGAATATAATAAATGAACGAAACCTATGTGATACTGTGATATGTTAGCCTAGGCTGAAACACTGTGTCCCATTCTCAAGGGTGTTCGAGGGATACATTGAAATAAAGTAGGGTGCACATTCTATCCAAGTTGCAGGGTTCAAGCATTATGCGTTCTTATACAATCAGAAGGATGCAGAAGTTTGGAATATGTTGTTGACACATAAATATATATATATATCAGCTACAGACTTAAGTGAGTGAAGAAATAAGTTTCACTGGATTCGCCGGTTTTCTTACTCAATTAATTAACGAGATTGTATTCACAACGCACTAGATTGCGGTCCCACAATAGCATAAATTATTGTCTTCGTGGCGTATTAAACAGAAATTACTACGATAAATAGAAGCAAAACTGACACAGGATCCTTAAGCGAAGATAAAATGTCGGCGATTGGTAACAACTACATATGGTATATTCATTGATGAATAACCGTATTCAGTGTTAAGTAGCTTGTCGCAGAGAAATGTGATAGTACTAATAAAAAATTATTTCTCTTCCACGTTTACATGTCAGTCATACGTACTAAGGTTTTTCCTTAAAAAAAATACCCTTTCCTTGAGTAGTGTGTATTTGGTTAGTTCGTCCAAGAGCACTCTGAACTATTCTCATGAGTGCAACGATAATTAAATCAAGAACCTAAGCTGTCGACAGGTGTTGATATACATCAACGGGGACAGGTGAAAATGTGTGCCCCGACCGGGACCCCGAAACCGGGATCTCCTGCTTACATGGCAGACGCTGTATCCATCTGAGCCACAGAGGTCACAGAGGATAGTGCGACTGCAGGGATTTATCCCTTGCACGTTCCCCGTGAGACCCACATTCCCAACTTAATGTCCACACACTACATTCGTGGTGCCCCTGCCCATTGCACTCATTACTCGTGGCAGACAATCTTACCGAGTCCCGTAAGAGTTCGGGCAATGCGTGTGCATCCAGCACAGAAGAAGAGGTCAACGGCCGGTTAGCCTTAACTATATGAAGATGGTATCTGTTTTGTCCGAAAGAACAGATACCATCTTCATATATTCTCAAGAGGGCTCGCGAGACGTAGCGAGATACATTGTCCATTCAGATTAATGTGACCAACTGTTTAAAGCCTGAAAAACCGCTGCGAGATGAGCAGGTTTTAGAAAGTACCAAAAGGCATGTGGAGCCGTGTACGCTCCACTCCCGTGGACAACTGGGCTAGGTTTCTCGGTTGAGGTTTCATGGCACAAACAGCCCGATCGAGGTGGTCCCACAGATCCTGGGTAGTGTTTAAATCCGGGCAGTTTGGTGGCCAGGGTAGTACGTTAAACGCATTTTGCTCCTCTTCGAACCACGCATGTACTCTGAGAGTTGTGTAACACGTTGCATCGTTCTGCTGGTAGACGCCATCGAGCCGAGGAACAACGAAATGCGTTTCAGGGGTACACATGATCCCCAAGGATTGATGTATTCCTTTGGTCTTTCCTGTCGCCATTCGGTGGACGTCCAGTTGCGATACCGGCGTGCAGATTCCATTCTTTGTCGATGATCAACAGGAGTCAACATGGGCCTATTAATCAGGCGCCTGCTGCGGAGGCCCATACGCACCAACGTTCGCTGAACGGTCGTTGAGGAGACAATGATTTGCATGTACACATCTTAGCAGCCATCGCTCACCCCTCTCGTCTATGGATCAAATGGCTCTGAGCACTATGGGACTTAACATCTGAGTTCATCAAAAAATGGTTCAAGTGGCCCTGAGCACTATGGGACTTAACACCTGAGGTCATCAGTCCCCTAGACTAAGAACTACTTAAACCTAACTAGCCTAAGGACAGCACACACATCCATGCCCGAGGCAGGATTCGAACCTGCGAACGTAGCAGCAGCGCGGTTCCGGACTGACCTGTCGTCTATGGCTCATGGTTGTACCACAGGTGCCTCGGCGCCGGGTCTGGATACCGCCATTTTGCCATGCACGGTATACTTTAACCACGGCGGCACAAGAAAAGTTTAGAAACTTAGCCGTTTTGGAAACGCGTCCACCCTTGGAGAAAAGGCCAATGATCATTCCCCTGTAGACGTCAGAAAAATCGCCCCGCATTACGACATTATTTTGTTTAAAGTACTCCACAATCGCTGTTGACTGTAGAAACTATGTATTTCACTACTTCATTTCCAGCTTTTGGTCCATTTTAAACTGGTATTCCAAAAGATATTGTTTCAGCACATGTCAGACTTTAAAATCTTCCGACATCTATACATGTCATTTGTCAAAAATAGGCCTCTTCGCCGTAGATATACAGTAACATCAGGCGAGTGTAAAACGTCGTGAAGTGGTGTAAATTACGTGAAATGTTACATCATTTCACGACATACAGAGCTTCATACTCGTCTGACGTTGCTGTATATCTACCGTAAAAAAGACCTATTTTAGACGATGATATGTGTACATGTCGGAGAATTTTAAAGCTTGACGTGTCCTGAAGCAAATCTTTTGCAGTAGCACTTGAAAATGGCCCAAAGACCGAAATTGCGATAGTGAAATAAATAAATGACGTATCCTGAAGCAAATCTTTTGCAGTAGCACTTGAAAATAGCCCAAAGACCGAATTTGCGATAGCGAAATAAATAATTTCTACAGTCAACGGCGAATATGATATCTCTTAAAAAAATTTTAAATGACTGTGAATCCCGATTATCAGAAGTTAACGATTGCACTTTTTCCCGTAGCCTCCGGACGCGCTTTATATACCCTTCACTGCTAGTGCTGCCACCTGCCGTCTGTGAGTGGTTATTTTGCTCGATGACGTCGAGCATAGGCGGTGACCACATCAATGTGATTGAACCGTCTATTTTGGGAGTTTGCTGGACTTAGCGAAGTACTTCGTCTTTTCTCACGGTAGAGTGTCGCACGTGCTTTTTGTGTCGTGTGGATGACTGGCGAGTGTTTGTGTAGTGTAGCGTTGTTCCCTTTATAAGTGTGCTGGCGGGTACCGCCCACCTTAACGACTCCGTTCAGTGGATACATCACTGTCAATACGTTGCATTCTTTTAATCAACAAGACTTAATTTAACATTGGGGATCGTGTACATCAGTATCTCTCTTAGTCTTGCTGCCCAAATATATCTCTACCACTTCGAGGATTCCGACCGGCTAGCTCTGGGTCAGGCTCCGGTCCTCTTAAGAGTCCGTTAGTGACCTCGGTTGCGAAGGTCTTAGTAAAGAACTGTCCGGTAGTAAGTCGACAGAGGCTCACGCTTTTCGCAAGCACATGATGGTACACTCTCTTTCTATTGTCTACTGGATCATTTATGCACTACGCAAAACGGACGAACAGCACAGTCGAAATGTCTATTTCCTTACTCAGAATTGTGTATCTACGAATAAACAACGGTTTCAACTGCGAGAGTTCACAATGATTTTGTTGTGTCAGTTGCACTCGGGGTGATCTTTGAATAGACCGTAAGCATCTAGGAATCTTTTCCCAAAAAGACAGTTAAGGAAATTCCTTTTCAGTCGTTTGTCATTCAGAACGGGTTGGAGCTATCAGAGGATTGCATTACATCGAAGCACTTGCTACTATAATGCCAGTCGTAGCTATATAATGTAATCCAGCAATTAAAGTGAAAAAAATTTTCTCTTTATAAATGACGCAAGAGCTATTGTGAAAGTAGAACGTAATATAAATACTGCAGCTAATGAAGTAGTCAGTAACATGAACACGTGGCTTTCAGAGAATATACAGCTTCTGCCGCGGAAATCTTGTAAAAGCGAAATTTTATTATCCCACGGTGGTCAAAATGTAAGTGAAGTCGACCATTTTAGAATCTTAAGCCCAGGGGCAGATGGAAGATTTTCATGGAAGTATTAAGTTCAAGATCTTGTGCAGATACTAAATGTTGCTATCTGCAAGATTAGAATGATTTCCACAGTCTGTGACACTGAATCGCGAAAATATGTTTATTTTGTTTACTTTCGCTCTGTTATCTCGTATGGGGTTGTACTGTGGGGCAACTCTGTGCATTGATCAAGAGTATTCACAGTCCAGAAAAGGGCGATCAGACTGATTTGCGGTGTCAGTCCGTGAATTTCGTGTAGACCGTTGTTCAGGTATCTCTAACAGTGCCATATTTTTGCATAAATTCCATCATGAAATTTATTGCTGACAGTATTAACTCATTAAGAAGTAACTAAAATATTGATAAGTAAACACTAAATGGAAAAACGATATACACTTTGAGAACGTTATCTTCGATAAGTAGAAAAACTGAAATAATGAATTAAAATCTGTGACAAGGCTGGTCCTTTTTTTTTTTTTTTTTTTTAGAAAATTACCTCTTCCACTTCAGGCGTTGGCCCCTATCACCCATACCACCCCCAAAAATCTATCTATCTAGCCTAAAAACAAAAACAAAGCTAGTGCCACCGCCACTTTCATCCTGAAGCTAACTAGGACGGCCGTTCGCCGCCACTTCAGGTTCCGCCAACGAACAAAAATTAAATATGCCTCTGAACTTTGTATAAAAAAATAAAATAAAAGAAGAAAGGAAAGGGTATAATACTTTATTAAATTTTATTTGTTGTTCATTTTGTTCTTATTTTGTTCTTGTGTATTTATTTGGATTTGAAAGCAGGTCTCCTGCCCACGGTTTTTTTTTTTTTTTTTTTTTTTTTTTTTTTAAATGTGCGAACAGTCACCGTTAACCAATCCTGGAAAACTAAAACAGAATGAAGACGCCATCGAAGATATGAGACATAAAGAGCATGAAAAGAAAGCTACCACGTCGTAGTGAGGCTTCCCAGCGACTGCGCCCACTGATAAGATTGTTCAATATATGGTCGTTTGCAGTTCGTTCTGACCTCATCTGCCACTGCCTGGAACATTCCAGCTACACGGCGGGCTGTGAAAGGCACTCCATAGGTAGTTTGCGAACCACTGTCGATATCTGGTATGCCCGGAAATAGCATGATGTCTTTCTTGCAAATAGAGCCAGAAGTCAAGGAAATCCTTGTGTCCGTCACGACAGAGGTAATGGACGGCATGTCCACGTATCCAGGTGACAGAGTTGGTTCGAGTCTTGGGGTAAAATGTCTCATCCGGAAACAATAACGTGCGTGCAGATATATGCTCCGGCCTAACTCGCAAGAGATAAGCCAGCATCTGCCGCACTAGGTGCCAAACCGGTTCCGCCTCTCCACAGCTGAGGCGGTGCTCGTCAGAATCTACTGTATTACAACCCACACAATTGGGAGATTCTGTCATGTGGATATTGTAGAGACGTTCTTGCGTCACGAGATTCCCATTAACGACGACGTACCATTGAGAAACAACATCGGAATCAAGCATGGCATCGTGTACAGTCTTCCACACCACGCGCCACCGTACGTCAGGATATTTTAGTTCGACCACATTTAGGGGGCGGCGTTGCAGCATGTCATGATATAGGCGTCGAGTTGTGGCCATTTGTGGTGTCGTGAGCGCGACACTGCAATAACTTTGTTCTAAATAGAAACGTCCTATATAAAAGAGGGGCGCTGGGATGTCCTGTAGTGGCACCGGCGCTCTTAGTGAAGCAGGACGTAGCGCCGTCAGAAGCAGACTCGTGAGGCTCGTAGGACAACGGCGCAGCAGACTTAAATGTGAGCTAACATAGAGGGCAATGGCCCTATCATGGACGTTAACTAGGCCGAGACCACCTTTTTCCTTGGGGAGAGTAAGAGATACGTATCTGATCTTCAGTAACATACCAGTAGTGACGAAGTATCCCAGCGCTGCCATAATGCTACGAGCCAAGGGCTTCGGAATGGGTAGCGTTTGGGCGACATGCGGTATGCGGGACGTAAGGTATACATTGGCATAATACGCCCGCTGAACGATGTTGAGGGATCGCAAGTGCTGATTTGCAATTCCGGCCCTAATTTAGTTAAGAAGGCGTCGATAATTGAGCGTCGTCGCGCGTCGCATGTCGTTCATGAAATCTAAGCCCAAGCAGCGTACAGTATCACTGAAGCGTAAGGGGGCAATGTGTTCCTGCGGTAGCCCAATCCCGATGCTCAAGGCGACGGACTTGTCAACGTTGATTTGGCTACCAGAGGCTGTACCGTAGGTTGCAATCCAGTCCAAAGCCGCGGCCATATGGTCAGCTCCTCGTATGACGATCAGCAAATCATCCGCATATGCGGTGCAGCGATAGATGGAGCCGCCGAACTGTATCCCAGTGAGCCTGTCTCGGAGACCACACAACAAGGGTTCTAAGGCCAATGCAAATAACAATGTTGATAATGGACATCCCTGTCGTACTGATCGGCGGATCGGCATGGGTGCCGTCAGTCTTCCATTGACAAGAACTCGAGAAGTTGCACCATGTAGTAGGCGTGTCAACACTGTGATAAAGGGGTCGGGGTATTCCATGCGCCGTAGAACGGCCGTGAGGAAAGTGTGGCCCACACGGTCAAAAGCCTGGCTAAAGTCGATAGACGCGAGGGCTGCCGGCAAACGTCTCACCCGTGCAAGGGAGATGAGATCTCTGTAACGACATAACGCAGTTCTGATGTTGTTGGGTCCCCCCAAGGACGTCTGATCGCCGGACAAGACGTGCAATAGTGTGCCGCGAATACGTTCTGATAGCAGCCTCGAAAAGATCTTGAAGTCGCTGTTCAATAACGTTAAGGGACGATAGTCGCGGACATGATTCCGTCCCTTCGGCTTATGGATGGGGACAATCAGACCTTCCAAGAATGGTGCAGGCAATGTTATATCCGGGGACATCAATTCCTGGCAAATTTCAATCAAACACGGTAGCAACAGTTGTGTAAAGGCTCGATAGAACTCTAATGGTAACCCATCGATTCCTGGTGATTTATGGGGAGCACCTTTACCAATGGCGTCGAGCACTTCCTCTTCTGTCACTTCTCCCAGTAAATTCGGTACCATGTCTGGTGGAACTGTACCGTGGACATGTGCTGAAACGGTGTCTACCGTCGCCATATCAGGGAGCACTGCTGAATAAAGTTGAGCGTAATGCCCATAGAAGGCTTCTGCTATATCTGCTTGTTCTACCACATGTCGACCGTCGTCGGTTATCATGTCGGTTACCAGTGCCCTGCGGCGCCTCCCGCGTTCTATGAGCACGTGGTGCATAGATGGCCTTTCTGATTGTATCATGTCTGGAGCACGTGACCGTATAACAGCGCCTTGTAAATGATGGCGTGCTAAGGAGACGAGCTGCGCTTTCGCGCGATTGACTGTGATCTGCCTGTCAGGTGAGGGCTCCATAGCGAGACATTCCCGTAGGACGGTGTAGTAAAAGTTTTCCGTGCTCCTCCTCCATGCCGCTGCTTCCCGGCCGTAAGCCATGAAGGTGCGTCTAAGAGCAGGCTTCGCACATTCAATCCACCAACTGAGGGTCGATCGGTACCGACCACGACGCCGTAAGGACGCGTTCCACGACTCTTCGACAGCACCTTTACATGCCGGCTCGTCCAGATGGGCGACGTTCAGTTTCCAGGGGGGCCTTCTGCGCCACACACGTGCAGGTTTGAGGGCAATGGTGCAAATATAGGCTGTGTGGTCGGTGAATGCAGTGGGCCAGAGCTCTGCTCCTCTCGTCGCCGTCGAAAGGGTGCTTGTGACGTAAATCCTGTCCAACCGACTTGATGAATGGCTTGTATAATGGGTGTAACCAGGAGCTGGGCCATGGATGTGGCGCCACGTGTCAATCAGGTGGAGGTCACGCACTAGCATTTCCAATTCCGCACACGGGACGTGATGTGGCTGCTGATCAGATGGAGATAATGTACAGTTAAAATCTCCTCCGATCACCATATCGTCTATGTGGCCCATAAATAGACGCGTAATATCTTCCGAAAAAAAGCGGGCCCGATCTCTCCGTCTCCCTGATCCTGAAGGGGCATATACATTGATGAGTCGTACACCGTTGACAGTTACTGCCATGGCTCTTGCACTCGGTAAGTACAGTACGTCCGTAGCCGCCAAACCGTCCCGGAACAGAACAGCCACACCACAATCGGTAGTAGAGGCGTGGGAGATGTGGGCGGTATATCCGTAGAAGTCAGGGAAACTAGCGACACATACTTCCTGTAAGAGGGCCTCGTCGATGTCCGCCGCATCATTGTCAGTTTGTGTGGTGCCCTTATCGCGTTGATATTGATTGTGGCAAGGCGAAAGGTGTGCTGCCTAGCCTCTTCACCTAGGGTAGACGCCATGGCAATAAAAGCTAACCGCAAGAGATGCCGGACCCACCAAACCCGTTACAAATTATGAGTCGTTCACGCTAGTAGTGGCATCCCCAATGCCGCCCCCTCCCCTGTCACCCGTGCCCTCTTCAGGAAGTTCCTCAACATCGTCCGACCACAGTGGGTGCAACACGATGCTGTGTGGCTGATCGGCACCTAAATCTCTCTCACGTACGTCGTCTTTGGTAGGGGTAGACGGATCGCCATCCATCGACGCGACCTGCCACGTTTGTGGTGCAAGAAG
Source organism: Schistocerca serialis cubense (assembly GCF_023864345.2). Classification (NCBI taxonomy): domain Eukaryota; kingdom Metazoa; phylum Arthropoda; class Insecta; order Orthoptera; family Acrididae; genus Schistocerca; species Schistocerca serialis. The sequence goes on from NC_064641.1 coordinate 217,558,482, forward strand.
TAACTGGGCACTCGTAGTATGGGCAAGTGAACCGTCTACACCACTTAGATCCTCAGCAGGCGCAGCATCCATGCTGTCTGATGAGATGTCACCTTCTTGACCGGCCGTGTGTAGGAGGCAATCGTCAGAAGGGGTCCGCCGACGTCGCTTGCGTCGTCGGGGCGAACGTTGCTTTCGAACGTGGACATCCGTATCCGAATGTGGGAGGCAATCCAGCGTCGTATCACCTTCCGCTAGGAAAGCCGCGGTCGGGACAATGTTCGCGTCCACGTCCATCGCGTTCTGAGTGTTATGTTGCGTCTGGAGTCCGTGGGACTGTTGCTGCTGTTGTGGCTGTGGAGGGGGCGACATATGGGTTGGCACCGAGGGTCCTTCCTTTTCCTCCCGTGGTACTTCTGGCGTCGATGGATGTGTCTGATCGCCCGTTTCGTTCTCAACTATGGTGCGCATCGTCGTCTGAGCGTACGTGAGGGGCAGGATTGTCGTCCCTGTCGGGGAAACGGAGTCTCCCACTGGTGTCTGCGTAATTCTACGTTGTAAGCAGCTCGATCGAACATGGCCTTCCTGCCCACATCCGGAACAGGTACGCGGTTGACCGTCGTACATGATGATTGCACGACAGCCACCGATGTTCAAATAGGACGGCACATGTTTCTTGAGCTCAAGTTTAATTTGGCGCACACCATTGTAGACCTTATACGTCGAGAAAGTTTGCCACTTTTCTGCAACGTGGCTGATAACATTGCCATATGGTCGGAAGGCGTCTTTGACAACTTCCTCTGGGACCTCGAAGGGGAGCTCAAAAACTCTTACAGTCCTTAGGCCCATGCCTGCATGATCCACCGTGACTGCACCGATATGCCCGTCAGAATGTTTGAATCGGAGAGAGTTCGAGTTTTTAGAAACCACTGTCGCGCAGACCTCTGCACTGGTCATTTTAACATAAACCACGCTCGCCGTTATAGCAAAATGTATTCCGACGACAGTCGCCGGAGCTAAACGTAGATCGTCGCGTATGAACTGTTCTATTTCATAGGCTCGAGGACGCGCGTGATCTGGTTGGAAAGTAATTTTGATCGTATCGTGGCGCCATGTGTGTGCCATAATCGGACTGAACTTGGAACAAATACACTCGCGCCGCGAGAAGGTAAACACAAGCAAGCGCTCACGGTCGCGCACGGCGAGGCGCGGCGGACGTCCTCGCCCCACCGCAGCCGAAAGCAGACTGTCCTTGAACTCAGTTCTCCTCCTTCCTACGCAGATGTGCTGTCCACTACACCAACCTGTCATTGTAGCCCTGAGCGCTGCAGGAAATACTGTAAACCAAAGTTCTCCCTATCACAAACTTCACACTTCAGCCCATCTTCATTTTTCCGTTCTTAAATCGTCAGAAGGCGTGCGCTGCTCAGCAGGTTTCATTTTCTGTAGGCCTCCAGGAGGACCGAAAAAAGATAGACCCCCAAGTAGTCGAATTCAAGTTGAGAGTTATCCTTCTATTCTACACAGTAGTTCCTCACAATTGCTGAGACGTTTCTCAGTAATGTTATTTATTCGTAGAATTTCTCACAATCGGATTAGCGTTTTTTGAAGGATATCATATTCGCCATTGACTGTAGAAATAATTTATTTCACAATTACAGTTTCGACCTTTCAAGTGGTACTGCAAAAGATTTTGCTTCAGCACATGTCAGACTTTAAAAACTTCTGACTTGTCTCTTTTTTTTGTAACTGACATGAGCTGAAACAAAATCGTGCGGAGTAACACTTGAAAATGGTCCAAAGCCTGAAACTGCAGCTGTGAAATAAATAATTTCTACAGTCTACGGCGAATTTGATGTCCTTTAAAAAGTTATACATGACTGTCAACTCCGACCACAAGAAGTTAATTTATTTAGTTTACAACACCGACTAGCACTTGTTCCGGTGGTCCCACAGAACATGATAGATAAATAAACGATGAAATAAATATATACATACACAATGTGCATGAACTAATACTCTTCATCGGCCAGGGTGGCCGAGCGGTTCTAGGCGCTACAGTCTCGAACCGCGCGACCGCTACGGTCGCAGGTTCGAATCCTGCCTCGGGCATGGATGTGTGTGCTGTGCTTAGGTTAGTTGGGTTTAAGTAGTTCTAAGTTCTAGGGGACTGGTGACATCAGCAGTTAAGTCCCATAGTGCTCAGAGCCATTTGAACCATGTTTAACAACTCTTCTTCAGTTCTAAGGTCAAATTGACAATTCCATTCTACGGCCAGCCTCGGCGTGTTCGGAAACGGTACGGTTTCCTTCGACTTAAAAACCGTTTCACTAATGTAAGTCATCGCACTACTGAGTATTTTTCGCTCAAATACATGGAGAATCACCTAAAACTTGCACCGCAAATATTTCGGACATCCAAGGCTCTATCGATACGCGATTTTCACAGAACTGAATTGCAGGCAAGCCGACACGTAGATTTTGGGACATTCACGAAAAGTGCAGTATTTTCAATATTTACAAATTTTTAAATGGGTCAGTGACTATTGACAGTAAACTCCTACATGTAGCGCAAATGAGAATATCAGTGGTGTTTTCTGCAGAAAGCTGATGCAAGCAGTTGACGAATTATCGCATTGTGAACATTGTGGCCGGCCGGGTTGGCCGAGCGGTTCTAGGCGTTACAGTCTGGAACCGCGCGACCGCTCCGGTTGCAGGTTCGAATCCAGCCTCGGGCATGGATGTGTGCGATGTCCTTAGGTTAGTTAGGTTTAAGTATTTCTAAGTTCTAGGGGACTGATGACCTCAGAAGTTAAGTCCCATAATGCTCAGAGCCATTTGAACCATTTTTTTGTGAACATTATAAACAGCGACAACTGTTTGTTTCATCCTATTATTTAGATGATAGACGACGACCTTATGTTTATTTACACGGTATCGTGTGTACAATGCGATTTCATTGCGACTGTTCTGTCACTTATTATGTGATAGAGGAGGACGCGGAGGGGATTAGCGTTTAACGTCCTATCGGCAACGAGGTCGTTAGAAACGGAGTACAAACTAGGATTAAGGATGGATGGGGAAGGAAATTGGCCGTGACCTTTCAAAGGAACCATCCCGGCATTTCCCTTAAGCAATTTAGGGATGGTCGCACGCGTGTTTTTACCGTCGTCCTCCCGAATACGAGTCCACTGTGCTAACCGCTGCGCCACCTCGCTCGGTTACTGTGTGAGAGTGGACGTAGTAGGACGTGCTTGGAAGATAGTGTTACCCAATGCGAAAAAAAGACGATATGCTTTTTGTTTATGGTGAATGTAGACAATTCGATGGACGTCAATCCCTTGAACTTCTTACAGATGATATGAAACGACGTACTACTGCTGCCTACGCTGCAGTTTCCGGTGAAATGCTAGGACGTGTGGAGCAATCGTTACATGGCAGACTGCAAGCTTCTATTGACGCTTGTGGTGGTTACTTTGACCACAGGCTTCGAGGATACATTGATTCTTTACGTGCCGGACTCCACCGGGTACTGCGGTCATCTTTGTCTTTTGTTTGTCATAGGGAATGTCCGATTTAGGAACACGACGTCTCCGGAGACTTCAAGCATCTGTGTGGTGTCGCACAGACGCACGCAAGTGAAATTCACATTCGTTTGTGCCACAACATGGAACAAACAAGTGTCGGTGTTTACAATGTTCAGACTAAGATACCTCGTAAACTGCTTGTGCTGGCCGCTGTGGCAGAGCGGTTCTGGGCGCTTCAGTCTGGAACCGCGCTGCTGCTACGGTCGCACGTTCGCATCCTGCCTCGAGCATGGATGTGTGTAATGTCCTTATGTTAGTTAGGTTAAGGTAGTTCTAAGTCTACGGGACTGATGACTTCAGATGTTAAGTCCCATGGTGCTTAGAGCCATAAACTGCTTGTGCTAGACTCCCCCACTGACGTTCTAATTTAATCTACTTTGATTGTTGTACTGTCAATAGGCATTGTTCCACTGAAATATTTGTATCTTTTTAAAATAAATACACATTTGAAACTCGTAACACTGTGTATGGGCTGCAGAAGTGGGCATCCGTCCTTCATTCCAATCTGTGAAATCCACGTAACAATGGCGCCTTCCATTATTGAAATATTTGCGTTGCAAGTTCTAGATGATTCAACTTTTACGCTGGGCATAATATGAAGGCCAGGCTACATCCTGTAATACAAAAACAAATTCTAGAAAGAACGAGGGATTCAGTCCTAAAGTTTAGGTTGCAACTCAAATATTTAATCAGATGAACTAGTAAGTCTAACAGTATGTTAACCTTTGCAGCCAGCTCAATGTTCGCCTTGACTATAGGGCAAAACGGCCTCGTATGTAAGCTGTCTTAGTTGACTACTTGTGGCATTTACTACAACGACCTCCGGTTTGTCTTTCGGCGGTGCTTTCGAACGAACCAGAATCGCTTTTAATGAGGCGGCCTCACAGTCACCAGCGCGCCTAACTGGTTTGTCGCGGAGCTGTCGGCTGCCCAAACGGCAGGTGGGAGGCGTGTCTCGATGCCGAGGAAGGCCACTTAGTAGCCGAGCGCCGGCGCAACCCGGACGCCGTTGGGGAAGGTCAGTGTGTGCGGCCTGCCACGGCAAAGAAACCGCTCGCGTTCACCGCTACATCCAGTCCGCAAAAAGAAGGTAACGGAATATTGGGCCTTGCGTAGCCTCGTCGGGGATACTCATAATGCTAAAACGCATAGAAAAGGATGATTTTCTTGATGCTGTCATGTTCATTTCTTATACAAGTAACACACATCAGAAACTTTAAATAAAGTACATCAGACAAAAAAAATCAGTGAATTGTCGCTTTTTTTTAGTGCGGCATAAAACATTCTGACCTTTGTAAAATCCTTGTAAAACATTTTCAAACTATTACCAAAGGGATCTGGAAGAACTTGAACTCTTAGTAAAACGCATTGGTACAGACACTTCAGAAAAGCATCCAGATCGTTAGGAAACATGTGTAGACGGTTTACAAACAGGATTTTCACATACTTTCGAGAGAAGTATCTACGCGCTCACACACACACACACACACTCAAAAGAGTAGTATCCATGTACACACCCCCGGAAGAGCGGTATCCACACACACTAGAGACAGGTATCGAGACACCCGAAACAGATACCGTAATCTCGAGATACACTATGTGATCAAAAGTACTCCGACACATGGCTGAAAATGACTCACAAGTTCGTGGCGCCCTACATCGGATGCTTTCAATATGAGGTTGGCCCACCCTTAGCATTGATGACAGCTTCCACTCTCGCAAGCATACGTTGAATCAAGTGCTCGAAGGTTTCTTGGGGAATGGCAGCCCATTCACAGAGTGAAACTTCCTGGAAGATTAAAACTGTGTGCCGGTCCGGCACTCCACGAAAATCACGACCACACCATAACACCTCCGCCTCCAAATTTGCCTGTTGGCACTACACACGCTGGCAAATAACGTTCACCGGGCATTCGCCATACCCACACCCTGCCATCGGATCGCCACATTGCGTACTGCGATTCGTCAGTCCACATAAAGTTTTCCCACCTTTCAATCGTCCAATATTTACGCTGCTTACACCAAACGAGGCGTCGTTTGTCATTTGGTTCAAAAGGCTCCGAGCACTATGGGACTTAACTTCTGAGGTCATCAGTCCCTTGAACTTAGAACTACTTAAACCTAACTAACCTAAGGACATCACATACATCCATGCCCGAGGCAGGATTCGAACCTGCGACCGTAGCAGTCGCGCGGTTCCTAGCGCGGTTCCTAGAACCGCTCGGTCACCCCGGCCGGCGTTTGTCATTTAACGGCGTGATGTGTGGCTTATGAGCAGCCGCTCAACCATAAAATCCAAGTTTTCTCACTTCCCACCTAATTGTCATAATACTTGCAGTGGATCCTGATGCAGTTTGGAATTCCTGTGTGATGGTCTAGATAGTTATCTGCCTATTACACGTTACGACCCTCTTCAACTGTTCGTCGTCTCTGTCAGGTCGGCCGATAATCTCCGTAAATTTACGAAAAACAGTAAGAGCAGCCTGTTTCACGGCACTTTTTAACCGTGTTCCACGCTCTTGTTTCACTACGGAACAGAAAGTATCCTCAGCCATTTTCATACTGCGCATTAACAGCGGGACAATCAGAGCACAACGCTGCAGAGGCTGTGACTGTACATCATTTTTGAAATAAAAACTACGTACTTAAGGAGTGATTAAGAAAAACGTTGATGGCTGTTAATACATTTCAATATCTTAAAATTTCATTTAACGTAACTTGGTAATAAGATATCTAATACATAAGTAGGACCTACTTCCAAGAGTGTAACAAAACCAGCGAACGTGTGCTGCGGCTTGTGACCAATCATGGCGTTTGTGTTTGTTTACATCTGGTTTATTCTTATGATGAACGGTTTTAGTTCTGACTGCAACTGCCCAGAAAGAATGGTTCAAATGGCTCTGAGCACTGTGGGACTTAACGTCTGAGGTCATCAGCCCCCGAGAACTTAGAACTACTTAAACCTAACTAACCTAAGGACATCTCACACATCCATGCCCGCGGTAGGATTCGAACCTGCAAACGTAGCGGTCGCGCGGTTCCAGACTGAAGCGCCTAGAACCGCTCGGCCACACCGGCCGGCCCAGAAAGAATGCATGTGGCTTCTGTTCAGTGGGTTAGTTTGGATGACAGTTATCGACGAGCAGCAGATTATGTTGTCTTTTGCTTCCAGGAATGACGAATGGCTCCTTGTTTGAAGTGTGATCTGTCACGTCGTCTGTAGCTGAGGGATATTTACTGACTTATAACAGTCTAATAATTCCACGCGCATTTAGAATGTCAGTGGCACTTGTCGTTGTGTCGGTGTCAATCATGAGTGTCTGGAGAACATTCTTCACGTTAAAGGAAGCAAAATTCCAGTTCACCTCTATCAATTTAGTGAAATCTGTTGGCTGGATATGGAGAGGCGCAGGTATACTGTTGGACTAGATTGTTTGGTGTGGGGGTGGGGGGGGGGGGGGTGGGGGAGGCTGCAGTTTGTTACTGCCTCTGCCTTCCCCTTTACTCAAATGCGTGTACTTGTCTAATAATCAAGCGAAAATGGTCCAATGCACATTTTGAAATGAGCGCAAGGGGAGCAAGTGCAGGAATCTCGCATCGTCGCCCTTGCCAAGGTCCTAGTGGAAGTGATTTGCCGTTGCCTCCCTCCTACCTGTTATGAAGTATCTATGTCGTGTATGACTGTGATAAGTGCGCGTACGGGGTAGTGTTGGGTCTGGGTTATTATGGATCAAGAGAACGGAGAGGGATGAAACTAACCTCCCCGTCAACAGTGTCACGCGCTCTCACTTCATGAAACACTGCGTAGAGGTTTGTACTATAGTCCAGGACGTAGACACAAAATCTGGCCACCACCTCTCCACCGCTTGCCTTACAAATACTGGTAGTGAGAATTCCATCCATCACTAGTATTCGAACCGGCTCGCGTCAGAGTCTAGCGCCACCGCACATGCGTGCTATGGCGACCTCGGGTATGGAGGTGGGTGATTTTAATAATAACAACAACAATATTTTACTGCAATAAAAGTAATGATTTATTTGCATATATGAGTTGTATATGGCTTTAGCGTAGCGTCCATGAGACTGCAGTTCAGAAAAATACAATCTTTGAAAAGCATACACCCGAAAATTTGAGAAGTGGTTCCGTCACTCAATTAATTTAAGAACTATAATGGCAACAAACTCTCACAATTTCGGTCCTTTACAGTATAAAACCGAAGTAAAATCACAAATAATGTCAGTATTTCACTAATCACTACCATAGTGAATATTGGTTGGCAGGCTATGGCTAGGCTATATGAGCGTGTAAGTGATGGGAATGTTGCATCTTTTAGTAATTTCTACCTATGTTCGGAAAGTCAGCCTTCCTATGTCCCTGCATTCGCACCTTAATGGAGACCTGAACCTCATTGTCTCAGTTTGCTCAGTGAAGGTGTGAAGGTGTCTGGTTATATACAGACTAGCCGAGGACCCAGCATTACCCGGATACGTATTTATTGCAGTCTTCTATTAATCCATCTCTTCCTTTCCCTCGCTCTGCCCTTTTTCTCCTTCACTCCATCTCCGTGCACCTCCTCCAACCCACTCACTCCCTGTCCATCTCCTCCTGATCCTCTCTCTCTCCACCTTCCCATCCCCTTCTCAGTGTCCATCTGCTCCTCCCTCCTTCTATCCACTGCACTGTAGTTCCTTCTCTAGAATGTCGCACAGATGACAAAATGGTAGATATCGTAATAGGCGACAGAGGGATAGAGAAACAATTAAAATCGCTCAAAAGAGGAAAGGCCGCTGGACCTGATGGGATACCAGCTCGATTTTACACAGAGTACGCGAACGAACTTGCCCCCCTTATTGCAGCGGTGTACCGTAGGTCTCTAGAAGAGCGTAGCGTTACAAAGGATTGGAAAAGGACACAGGTCATCCCAGTTTCCAAGAAGGGACGTCGAACAGATGTGCAGAACTATAGACCTATATCTCTAACGTCAATCAGTTGTAGAATTTTGGAACACATATTATGTTCGAGTATAATGACTTTTCTGGAGACTAGAAATCTACTCTGTAGGAATCAGCATGGGTTTCGAAAAAGACGGTCGTGTGAAACACAGCTCGCGCTATTCGTCCACGAGACTCAGAGGGCCATAGACACGGGTTCACAGGTAGATGCCGTGTTTCTCGACTTCCGCAAGGCGTTCGATATAGTTCACCACAGTCGTTTAATGAGCAAAGTAAGAGCATATTCTGTGATTGGATTGAAGAGTTCCTAGATAACAGAACGCAGCATGGCATTCTCAATGGAGAGAAGTCTTCCGAAGTAAGAGTGATTTCAGGTGTGCCACGGGGAGTGTCGTAGGACCGTTGCTATTCACAATATACATAAATGACCTTATGGATGACATCGGAAGTTCACTGAGGCTTTTTGCGGATGATGCTGTGGTATATCGAGAGGTTGTAACAATGGAAAATTGTTCTGTAATGCAGGAGGATCTGCAGCGAATTGACGCATGGTGCAAGGAATGGCAATTGAATCTCAATGTAGACAAGTTTAATGTGCTGCGAATACATAGAAAGGAAGCTCCCTTATAATTTAGCTACAATATAGCAGTTCAGCAACGGGATGCAGTTAATTACATAAATTATCTGGGAGTACGCATTAGGAGTGATTTAAAATGGAATGATCATATAAAGTTGATCGTCGGTAAAGCAGATGCCAGACTGAGATTCATTGGAAGAATCCTAAGGAAATGCAATCCGAAAACAAAGGAAGTAGGTTCCAAAAAAATGGCTCTGAGCACTATGGGACTTAACATCTGAGGTCATCAGTCCCTTAGAACTTCGAACTACTTAAACCTACCTAACCTAAGGACATGACACACATCCATGCCCGAGGCAGGATTCGAACCTGCGACCGTAGTGGTCGCGCGGTTCCAGACTGAAGCGCCTAGGACCACTCGGCCAGTCCGGCCGGCGAAGTAGGTTACAGTACGCTTGTTCGCCCACTGCTTGAATACTGCTTAGTAGTGTGGGATCCGTACCAGATAGGGTTGATATAAGAGAAAGAGAAGATCCAACGGAGAGCTGCACGCTTCGTTACAGGATCATTTAGTAATCGCGAAAGTGTTACGGAGATAATAGATAAACTCCAGTGGAAGACTCTGCAGCGGAGACGCTCAGTAGCTCGGTACGGGCTTTTGTTGAAGTTTCGAGAACATACCTTCACCGAGGAGTCAAGCAGTATATTGCTCCCTCCTACGTATATCTCGCGAAGAGACCATGAGGATAAAATCAGAGAGATTAGAGCTCACACAGAGGCATACCGACAATCCTTCTTCCCACGAACAATACGAGACTGGAATAGAAGGGAGAACCGGTAGAGGTACTCAAGGTACCCTCCACCACACACCGTCAGGTGGCTTGCAGAGTATGGATGTAGATGTAGCTGTAGATGTAGATCGATGTGGTTCTCCTCCCTCTGTCCATCTCCTCCTCCCCTTGATCATCTCCTCCTAGTTCCTTTCTCTCTTCATCTCCTCCTCCTCTCCTCTCCCTCCCTTTCTCTCTGCACTTTATCACGCTCACCTCAATGGGAATTGGGTCTTACCACCACTCTTCCCTACCAGTGTTTATTTCTAGACCCTGACTAACCTGTGTACCACATTTGGTTGAAATCATTCAAGAGGTTTAGGGTGAACTTTTTACCCGTTACTTTGCTCGCGTGTACATATGTCAAATATATGTAATATATATTTAACATATTTCATCCACATCTCTACACAGATTTCACCTGTATGTCTAGCGAATTTCGTTCAGCAGTTTCACTTCCACGCCGCTCAATGTTTTTGATGTCCGGTCCCGGTAGCTGAGCGGTTAGCGCGACAGAATGTCAATCCTCCGGGCCCGGATTCGATTCCCGGGGATTTTCTCCGGTCACGGAGTGGGTTTTGTGTTGTCCTAATCATCATCATTTCATCCCCATCGACGCGCAAGTCGCCGAAGTGTCGTCACATCAAAAGACTTGCACCCAGCGAACGGTCTACGACGTGAGGCTCTAGTCACACGACATTTACTTTTATTTATTGCGTTTGATGTTGTATCTGCTAAAATATGTGCTGTACGATGATGAAATTTTCCACGTACATCCAGTTTTATATCTGGCTACGCTCTGAGAAATGTGCTGTGAATAGAGTTATTAGTAAAGAAGTAAAACGTCTTGCTCCATGCGGCAGTTTTACTGCACGACAAGCGAAAAATGTAGTGGGTGATAAACGTTTTGTCTTGGGTTATCAGCGAGATAAAGTTTCGTAAAGCTTTGAAATTATGCGTAAAGTTTGTTCCAAGTCACTAAGTGCCGCCATTCTAAAAGTATGGGTATTCGCGTGCCGTGTGCTACACTGCATTATCAATCATGATTCAAACACCTTCGGTACGTATGTAGTTCTTAACTCCACCGCCATACTTTCCAGACAGTAAATGACATGTGTACTAAATTTGACTGAAATCGGTAGAGTGGTTTAGGAGGCGATGTAGAGGGTCCTTCAATAAATACTGCAGTAAATTTATTTCTGAAAGCAAGTTGGTTTTATTCAGGATTCCTACACGCCGTACTATTCTTCAAGCTGTTGGCTACAAAATTCTTTTTTCCATATAATCTTCGTTAAATGCGACGGCCTTACGCCACCTTAATGGAAGGGCCTGTATGCTCTCGTAGTAACCACTGCAGATGGACGTCGGAACCAACGTCTTGTTGCTTTAATAACCTCCCGATCATCCACGTACTGCTTGCCGCGGAGTGCAGCCTTCACTGGAGGAAACTCGTTACTCCATATTGTCTTCTATTAGGCGACGAGGAACCCGGCGGCCACACATCTTTTGAGTTCTGTTGTACAGCCATGTATTTGATTGTGATCCGTCGACCACTTCAAATGAGAGTGTCCGCACGTTCCAACACTGCAGGAGTCTCAGCTGGGTGCGGCCCCCGGCACGCGAGTGATCGGACAGCTTTGCGCGGCCTTGTTGCGATGATGACCGGCGCCTCGGCCGACTCGCCGTGCTTTTGTTCACTGCTAGGCCTCGTAGATATTCAAGAATTCGTTATGGCCATCTGCGGTGCACTGGTTTTCCACCAAAAGAAATTCAATGACAGTTCTCTGCTTGGATCGCACTGCCGTTACAGACGTCATTTTTAAGGGTACGTATAGCGCTGCCATCTACCGGAACGTCATGAAACAATAGGGGCTGAGGCGAGAATATTCCTCGATTTCCTACAGCAAATTCTACATTTTTTAACCGTAATTGGCCCAAAAAAGTGTTGCATTACTTAATGTATGTACATCAATATTTATACACTACTGGCCATTAACATTGCTACACTAAGAAGATGTGCAGACGATAAACGGCTATTCATTGGACAAATATATTATACTAGAACTGACACGTGATTACATTTTTACGCAATTTGGGTGCATAGATCCTGAGAAATCAGTACCCAGGACAACCACCTCTGGCCGTAATAACGGCCTTGATACGCCTGGGCATTGAGTCAAACAGAGCTTGGATGCCGTGACAGGTACAGCTGCAGATTCAGCTTCAACACGATACCACAGTTCATCAAGAGTAGTGACTGGCGTATTGTGACGAGCCAGTTGCTTGACCACCATTGACCAGACGTTTTCAGTTGGTGAGAGATCTAGAGAATGTACTGGCCAGGGCAGCAGTCGAACATTTTATGTATGCAGAAAGGCCCGTACAGGACCTACAACATGCGGTCGTGCATTATCCTGCTGAAATGTGGGGTTTCGCAGGGATCGAATGAAGGGTAGAACCACAGATCGTAACACATCTGAAATGTAACGTCCACTGTTCAAAGTGCCGTCAATGCGAACAAGAGGTGACCGAGACGTGTAACCAATGGCACCCCATAGCATCACGCCGGGTGATACGCCAGTATGGCGATGAAGAATACACGCTTCCAATGTGCGTTCACGGCGATGTCGCCAAACACGGATGTGACCATCAGGATGCTGTAAACAGAACCTGGATTCATACGAGAAAATCACGTTTTGCCATTCGTGCAGCTAGGTTCGTCGTTGAGTACACCATCGCAGGCGCTCCTGTCTGTGATGCAGCGTCAAGGGTAACCGCAGCCACGGTCTCCGAGCTGATAGTCCATGCTGCTGCAAACGTCACGAACTGTTCGTGCAGATGGTTGTCGTCTTGCAAACGTCCCCATCTGTTGACTCAGGGATCGAGTCGTGGCTGCACGATCTTACAGCCATGCGGATAAGATGCCTGACATCTCGACTGCTAGTGATACGAGGCCGTTGGGATCTAGCACAGCGTTCCGTAGTAGTCTCCTGACCCCCCGATTCCATATTCTGCTAACAGTCATTGGATCTCGACCAACGCAAGCAGCAATGTCGCGATACGATAAACCGCAATCGCGATAGGCTACAATCCGACATTTATCAAAGTCGGAAACGTGATGGTACGCATTTCTCCTCCTTACACGAGGCATCACAACAGCGTTTCACCAGGAAACGCCGGTCAACCGCTGTTTGTGTATGAGAAATCGTTTGGAAACTTTCGTGATGTCAGTATGTTGTAGGTGTCGCCACCGGCGCCAACCTTGTGTGAATGCTCTGAAAAGCTAATCATTTGCAAATCAGAGCATCTTCTTCCTGTCGGTTAAATTTCGCGTCTGTAGCACGTCATCTTAGTGGTGTAGCAATTTTAATGGGCAGTAGTGTAATTTATATGGGTACATCTGAAACAGCACGTTAAGTGCTAGGAAAACTTGTCCACCTGGAACCTCAGTCTGCAAGAAGCCCCTACCACTCTCCGAGCATAGTGCGTAGACGACGTGGGCGGCAGCACGTCCTCCAGCGCAGTCCACCTGCGGCTGCAGCGCGTCAAGTCAGCGACGAAGTCGGTACGTGAGCAGCGGCGCGCACCGGGGGCCCGCTCGTTGCTTAGTCAGCCTCCAAACATAGTGGCTGCCACCGCCGCGCTGCGTCACCCACCTCCCGCCTCACGCCTTTTTGCCGCGCCTCGTTTCATCCCGTCCAGAGGCTCTCGGCTCTCCCGGGACCTGCGCGAGGTGCTTAGCATCACTGCTGGCACTCAGCCACTTGTTCGCTCACTCTGCCTTCCACAGCGGCCGCCCGTCACACATACGCTGCGTCCGCTGCTCTCCGTCGAATAGAAAAACGCTTCTTGCAGTCACGCGCAGGGAGGTGTCGTTGCTTATGCGGATGATCGCGTAATTCTAGTGGAAGGTGACACTAGCAATGTGTTCGAAGATCGATCACGACTGGCTATTGGTCTGTTAACAAACTGGTGTGGGAAGACTAAAATGTCTATTGCACCACAAAAATCGCTATATATGCTCTTAAAAGGCAGGTTAAATAGGGACCCAATAGTCAGAATTATGGCCAGGCAGTGTCGCGACAGAGATATGCCCGTTACTTGGGGGTATATCTAGATGAGGATTGGAGTTTCATTCCGCATATTGAGCAAATAAGGACAAAGTCCTTAGCTCTGTTCAATAAGATAATATCAATTGGACAAAGAAGATTTCATTTGCTGTCAAAAGCAATAAATATCTACCATAACAGTATACTGGCTCCAGTAGTAGGGCACGCATCCAGTGTGTGGGTCCACAGGTTAGCTCTGGTGCGGCCTGCCGCTGCTGTCAGGCGAATACAGAGGAACGTTCTGTTGAGATGCATTGGAGCATTGAACACAAGTCCAACAGATGCACTGTTGGTAACTATGGGTCTATGTCCACTAGACCTAATAATAAGGCAGCACGTAGCCTTCTACTGGCTGCGCAAACAGAACATCGACATGGTGCAAAATATAATGGGCATTCCTCTGGTAAGCGTTAAAGCCATCCGATGCAAAAGTGTTTGACATTTGGCAGGACGAATGGGATGGGTCCAGTACAGGCCGTAGAGTCCATGGGTTTCTACCCACAGTAAGGGGAAGACTAAAGAACAAGATAATGAAGCCCTCACAGGGCCTAGTTCACTTCCTTACAGGTCACGGTCCCTATCCCACGTACCTGCATAAAATAGGGAAAAGGCCAACACCGGAGTGTGACTGTGGTGTCCTCGAAGGATCGCCAGAACACACAGTGTTTGAGTGCCCAATATACGAACAGGCTGTCTCAGTTGAGAGACAGCTTCTGCAAACAAGGAATAAATGATATACTGACAAACGGTGAATTGTTCAGCAATTTCGCAAAATTGGTGAATAAAATCTCAAGGGAAGCCCAGCGAGCCCACCTTGGGAGAGGGTAAATGCGCTTCAGATCTAATGCGCAATTGTAAATATGTAAATACTACGTTTGTTTAAGTCTTTGACTTGTAGTAGCTAGTAGTTGTAGTTAGCTCAGTACGCTGGTGGGGGGAATAAAAGAGCAGTATAAATGGAGTGGTTTCTTCTAGTAGTAGCGGCCCGCCTCCCCGTGGCTAGGGACGGGCAACTCTCTGGGAGGATTCCAGAGAGGCTAAGAGGCCGATCATTCACATATAGAACAATGTTGCTTATTAAATAGATAGTGTGCATGCATTAATAAACCACTTCTGGAGTACTAATAGTAGAGTTAGTTAGTCTTAATACACCCACTCAAAAGTGTCAGAAAGTGGGTTATGTATGTTTCATAAAATTGGAAAAAAAAGTCACGCGCAGTGAAAATCTAGTAACGTTTTCTCTGTTTACGGGAAATAATTGCTTCTCAGCCTTGTAAGAGTGCTTGCCAGTGGAAAAAGCTAATATTCTCTTGTTTTTTGACTCTTGACTGGAAAATGGGGTACCAGCTACCTCATTCTACCTTTCAAGCACCTTTAAAAATTTTCCCAGAAGTTTTTGCGTGCCAACATATTCGCAGTATTTTTAATATGCAACTCCCACAAGCCCCCTAAACTCACTAACACCCACTAGCCCGCAGATGTAGGTCGCTCATACCCATCCAAGCTCACTTGTCCATTCTCACTCACTAATTCAGCCCAGCTCATTATCATTATCTCTGTCACTGTCTCAATCTCCCAAGCCACAGTCTCCTCTATTCTGTCCTACTATTACTACTGTCTCTTCGAACTGTGACTGCCTCCATCTCGCTCTCTCTCTGTTTGAGTCATCACAGTAGCACTTGCAACATACTTTCTCAATTATTTGCTGGATGTATCGCAATCCTTGTCTTCCTCTACAGTTTTTACCCTTCATATCTCCCTCCAGTATCATAGAAGTTATTCCCTGTTGTCTTAAAAGATGTAAATTACACTGTAAGAAATACTACACCCAGGCACAATACTTAATGGAATTATTTTATTATACTATTATTAGTCACGTCGTAGTGTTGACTTCTTTGCAAGTCTCCCATTTATGTCCTAAAATATAACAAAGTTTTTGTGATGCATAGTTTACAAAAGGTTTTACATTTGCGTGCTAAAACATAACAACGAAAACATTGTAATGTTTTAGGATGCAAATGTAAAACTTCAAAAGTCAACGCTACTATCTGACGATGGGCTCACACTCATAACAATTAATGATACAATAAAATCTAACTTCCTGGCAGATTAAAATTGTGTGCCGGACGGAGACTCGAACTCAGGACTTTTGCCTTTCGCGGGCAACTGCTCCACCAACTGAGCTACCCAAGCACGACTCACGCCCGGTCCTTTACTTCTGCCAGTACCTCGTCTCCTACTTCCCAGACTTTCCAGAAGCTCTCCGCAATATCCTTTCTTTCAGGAATGCTAGTCCTCCATGGTTCGCAGGAGGGCTTCTGTAAAGTTTGGAAAGTAGGAGACGAGGTACTGGCCGAAGTAAAGCTGTGAGGACGGGACGTGAGTCGTGCTTGGGTAGCTCAGACAGACAAAAGTCCCGAGTTCGAGTCTCGGTCGGGCACACAGTTTTAATCTGCCAGGAAGTTTCATATCAGCGCACACTACGCTGCAGGGTGATAATCTCATTCTGGAGACAGTAGAATCATTTCAAAAAACTTGTGGCGGGTTGCAATATATCCTACAGTGTAATTAACGAAAAATGCTGCGACGTTCTCAAACCAAAGTGGATGAGAATATATCTTAACAAATGTCCTACCATCCTGTCCCTTCTTATTGGCAATGTTTTCCATACATTCCTTTCCTTGTCAATTCTCCGGAGAACCTACTTCATTCCTTGTCTTATCAGTCTACCTAATTTTCAATGTTCTTCCGTTGCACTACATCTCAAATTCTTTGATTCTCTTCTGTTTCAGTTTTCCCACAGTTCATGCTTCACCATGCTGTGCTCCAAACGTACAGTCTCCGTAATTTCTTCCTCAAATTAGGGTCTATGTTTGATACTAGTAGACTTCTCTTGGGCTGGAATACTCTCTTTGCTGGTGTCAGTCTGCTTTTGACCTCCTCCTAGCTCCGTCCGTCACGGATTATTTTGCTGCCTAGGTAGCAGAATTCCGTAACTTCATCTACTTCGTGATCACCAATCGTGGTGTTACGTTTCTCGCTGTTCTCATTCCTGTTACTTCTCATTACGTTCGTCTCAACCCATATTCTGTACTCATTAGACTTTTCATTCCATTCAGCACATCCCGCAATTCCTCTACACTTTCACCGAGGATAGCAATATCATCAGAAAATCTTATCACTGATTCCTTTCAACTTGAATTTTAATCCTGCTTTTGAACCTTTCTTTTATTTTCGTCATTGCTTCTTCGCTGTACAGATTGAACAGTAGGGGCGAAAAACTACATACTTGTCTTACATCCGAGCACTTCGTTCTTTGTCTTCCACTTTTATTGTTCCCTATTGGCTCTTAAACATATTGTATATTACTACTATTTCCCTACAGCTTATCTTTATTTTCCTCAGCATTTCGAAAATTTTGCACGATTGTACATAGTCGAACGCTTTTTCCAGGTCGACATTTCCTACGAGCGTGTCTTGATTTTTCTTCAGTCTTGCTTCCATTATCACTCGCAACGTCAGAACTGCCTCTCTGGAGCCTTTACGTTTCCTAACACCAAAGTGATCATCTAACACACCATCAATTTTCTTTTAGACTCTCTGTATATTATTCTTGTCAGTAATTTGGCCGCAGAGCTTTTAAGCTGATTGTACGATAGTTCTCGTACTTGTCGGCTCTTGCAGTCTCCGGAACTGTGTGGATGATGTTTTTCCGGAAGTCTGATGGTATATCGACAGTCTCATACACTCTACGCACCAACTTGACTAGTCCTTTCGTTGCCACTTCCCCTATTGATTTAAGAAATTCTGATGGAATTTTATCCACCCCCTCTACCTTACTCGATCTTAAATTTTCCGAAGTTCTTTTAAATTCTGATTCTAATACTGGATCGTCTATATCTTCTATACCGACGTTTTTTCTTCCCCCTCATAGAGGCCTTCAGTGTACTCTTTCCACCTATCCGCTCTCGTCTGCATTTAACAGTGGAATTCCCATTGCACTCTCAATGTTACCGCTCTTGCTTTTAATTTCACCCATGGGTGTTTTGACTTTTCTATGTGCTGAATCAATCCTTCTGACAATCATTTCTTTTTAGATTTCTTCACATTTTTCAAGCAGCCATTTCGCCTTAGCCACCTTGAACTTCCTCTTTATTTCATTCCTCAGCGACTTGTATTTCTGTATTCCTAAATTTCCTTGAACACTTTTATGCTTAATTCCCTCAGCGATCAACTGAAGTATTTCTTCTGTTATCCATGGTTTCTTCGCAGTTAACTTCCTTGTACCTATATTTTTCTTTTCAAGTTCTGTGATTGGAATTTTTAGAGATGACCATTCCTCTTCCGTCTAAGTGCCTACTGAGCTTTGCCTTGTCGCAGTATCTATAGCCTCAGAGAACTTCAAGCCTGTCTTCTCATTCCCTATAGTATATCCTTATCCCACTTCTTTGCGCACTGATTCTTCCTGTCTAATCTCGTAAACTTCAGCCTACTGTTCATCACCACTAAATTTTGATCTGAGTCTACATCTGCTCCTGGGTACGCCTTACATTCCAGTATCTGATTTCAGAATCTCTACCTGATCGTGATGTAATCTTCCTGTACCTCCCGGCATTTTGCAAGAACACCTGCTCCTCTTGTATTCTTGAACGGAGTTTTCGCTATTACTAACTGAAATTTATTGCAGAACTCAATTAGTCATTCTCCTCTCTGATTCGAAGTACCAAGCCTATATTCTCCTGTAACCATTCTTCTACTCCTTCCACTACAAGCGCATTATCCCCCTTGTCAATTAGATTTTCATCTCTCTTTACCCTATTGAATTGCCGGTTCAATGTCCTCATATACTTTCTCTATCTCCCCATTTTTGGCTAGCGACGTCGGCATGTATACCTGATCTATCGTTGTCGGTGATGGTTTGCTGTCGATTCTAACGAGAAAATCCTGTCACTGAACTGTTCACAGTAACACACTCAGTCACTTTCCTTTTCATAAAGGATCCTACTCCCGTTAAACCATTTTCTGTTGCTGTTGCTATTGTCTTACACTCATCTGACCGGAAATCCTTGTCTTCTTTCCGTTTCACTTCACTGACCTCACTCTATCTAGATTGAGCCTTAGCACTTCCACTTTCAGAGTTTGTAGCTTCCCTGCCAAAGACAAATACGTAGAAGTACCTTGACTCAAAAACCGCTACCGACAGCTCAATCAGAAACAGCGTTAGCATTTGTAGACTTAGAGAAAGCTTTTGACAATGTTGACTGGAATACTCTCTTTCAAATTCTAAAGGTGGCACGGGTAAAATACAAGGAGCGAAAGGCTATTTACAATTTGTACAGAAACCAGATGGCAGTTATAAGAGTCGAAGGACATGAAAGGGAAGCAGTGGTTGGGAAGGGAGTAAGACAGGGTTGTAGCCTCTCCCCGATGTTGTTTAATCTGTATATTGAGCAAGCAGTAAAGGAAACAAAAAAAAAATTCGGAGTAGGTATTAAAATTCATGGAGAAGAAATAAAAACTTTGAGGTTCGCCGATGACATTGTAATTCTGTCAGAGACAGCAAAGGACTTGGAAGAGCAGTTGAATGAAATGGACAGTGTCTTGAAAGGAGGATATAAGATGAACATCAACAAAAGCAAAACAAGGATAATGGAATGTAGTCTAATTAAGTCGGGTGATGCTGAGGGAATTAGATTAGGAAATGAGACACTTAAAGTAGTAAAGGAGTTTTGCTATTTGGGGAGCAAAATAACTGATGATGGTCGAAGTAGAGAGGATATAAAATGTAGACTGGCAATGGGAAGGAAAGTGTTTCTGAAGAAGAGAAATTTGTTAACATCGAGTATAGATTTAAGTGTCAGGAAGTCATTTCTGAAAGTATTTGTATGGAGTGTAGCCATGTATGGAAGTGAAACATGGACGATAAATAGTTTGGACAAGAAGAGAATAGAAGCTTTCGAAATGTGGTGATACAGAAGAATGCTGGGTAAACTGCAGAATTTTGTCGGTAGAGTGTAGGTTCCCCCAGTATGTGCACAGCAGACAGGAACAGTAACGGCACATTTGAAAGCGCAACCCAGTCGCGACCGATTGCAGCCCGCTATCTTGGGTGCTACAAAGTGGCAGCGGCAAGAGCTTGAAGGCGAGGAGCGCGAACCGGATATGGGGGCGCCTGCCAGTGCTACAGAGTCACGTAGGCTATGCATGTAGCTACCTGGCTGGGCTGGAATCGT
This sequence comes from Schistocerca serialis cubense, assembly GCF_023864345.2. NCBI lineage: Eukaryota > Metazoa > Arthropoda > Insecta > Orthoptera > Acrididae > Schistocerca > Schistocerca serialis. Next base: position 217,578,749 of record NC_064641.1, read on the forward strand.
GACGCAACGGCTAGCCGGGCCGAGCGAGCGGCAGGCCGTATTCGGCTGGGCCTGCGGAATCGCCCACGCGAGTCGGCCTTTCGAAGGCAGCTACCACTTGCCACCTAACTGGCGAACAAACTCACTTTACAGACTGACATAGGACGACCAACTCATCCGTTTTTCCCAGAACGTCTCGTATTAAAGCAATTAATTCTTTAGACCTCCTGGCTCATTTACTGACTGCCTCTTTCCCTCGTATGTATCAACAGTGATCTGTGTTATAAATATTAATCCCGTGAAGTACTATCGATATTTAAAAAGGCCTCAACGACAAATTTCGAAACATTTTCCTATAATTATCGATACTATTGTCGTTAGTTTGTAAAAGCGGAACACTTGTAGGATAGCTTTGTTATTGTCTGCCTGGCTGTACGTCCGACTGTCAACAGCCCTCCTTCTTAGACGTATCATGCTCAAATTTGTGACACGTATTAAGATCTATGGTTCCTTGGCGGTGTAAAGAACCTTTTTAAGTCAATGCAGTCAAAAGATTCGGCCATTTATGGCACATATTTTGATACTCGAAAACACACTCATTAAGACCTACAAGGTGCTACCCGTTTACCCGAAATCATGAATTTGGCAAGAAGCAAGGTTTCACGGAACAAGTAAACAGAAAAATCCGAAATTGTTACTTTTTAATTATACCAAACCAAAAAATATTTCTGTTGCCGATTGTTACCCGACTTCAAACTTGAAATAAACGTTCTCGAACGTCGGATTCCATAGGACCGATATCTTTCTAGTATCAATGTCTGTATCGGAATGCATTAATTGTCTATACAGGGTGGTCCATTGATAGTCACCGGGCCAAATATCTCACGAAATAAGCATCAAACGAAAAAACTACAAAGAACGAAACTCCTCTAGCTTGAAGGGGGAAACCAGATGGCGCTATGGTTGGCCCGCTAAATGGCGCTGCCATAGGTTAAACGGATATCAACCTTTTTTTTTTTTTTTTTTTAATAGAAACCCCCATTTTTATTACATATTCCTGTAGTACGTAAAGAAATTTGAATGTTTTAGTTGGACAACTTTTTTCGCTTTGTGACAGATAGCGCTGTAATAGTCACAAACGTATAAGTACGTGGTATCACGTAACATTCCGCCAGTGCGGGCGGTATTTGCTTCGTGATACATTACCCGTTTTAAAATGGACCGTTTACCAATCGATATCGTGTTGATGTATGGCTATTGTGATCAAAATTCCCAACGGGCGTGTGCTATGTATGCTGCTCGGTATCCTGGACGACATCATCCAAGTGTCCGGACTGATCACCGGATAGTTACGTTATTTAAGGAAACAGGAAGTGTTCAGCCACATGTGAAACGTCAACCACTACCTGCAACAAATGATGATGCCCAAGTAGGTGTTTGAGCTGCTGTCGCGGCTAATCCGCACATCAGTAGCAGACAAATTGCGCGAGAATCGGGAATATAAAAAACGATGGTGTTGAGAATGCTACATCAACATCGATTGCACCCAGGAATTGCATGGCGACGACTTTGAACGTCGTGTACAGTTCTGCCACTGGGCACAAGAGAAATTACGGGACGATGACAGACTTTTTGCACGCATTCTATTTAGCGGCGAAGCGTCATTCACCAACAGCGGTAACGTAAACTAGCATAATATGCACTAGTGGGCAACGGAAAGTCTACGATGGCTGCGACAAGTGGAACATCAGCGACCTTACCGGGTTAATGTATGGTGGGGCATTATTGGCCCCCATTTTATCGATGACAAGCTAAATGGTGCAATGTATGCTGATTTCCTACGTAATGTTCTACCGATGTTACTACAAGAAGTTTCACTGCGTGGCAGAACGGCGACGAACTTCCAACATGATGGATGTCCGGCACGTGCGGTTGAAGCGGTATTAAATAGCATATTTCATGACTGGTGGATTGGTCGTCGAAGCACCATACCATGGCCCGCACGTTCACCGGATCTGACGTGCCCGGATATCTTTCTGTGGGGAAAGTTGAAGGATATTTGCTATCGTGATCCACCGACAACGCCTGACAACATTACGGAAGGCGAACTACTCACTGTTGAGAGGAATGTCGTTACACGTATTGCCAAATACATTGAGGTTGACGGACATCATTTTGAGCATTTATTGCATTAAGAGGTATTTACAGGTAATCGCGCTGTAACAGAATGCATTCTCAGAAATGCTAAGTTCACAAAGGTACATGGATCACATTGGAACAACCGAAATAAAATGTTCAAACGTTTCTACGTTCCGTATTTTAATTTAAAAAACCTACCTGTTACCAACTGTTCGTCTAAAATTGTGAACCATATGTTTGTGACTATTACAGCGCCATCTATCAGAAAGCGAAAAAAGTGGTCCAACTAAAACATTCATATTTTTTTACGTCCTACACGAATATGTAATAAAATGGGGGTTTCTATTTTAAAAAAAAAGTTGATATCCGTTTAACCTATGGCAGCGCCATCTAGCGGGCCAACCATAGCGCCATCTGGTTTCCCCCTTCAAGCTAGACAAGTTTCGTTCTTTGTAGTTTTTTCGTTAGTTCGTACGAAACCCTCAGGGCGCGAGTCCCAGTCGCACCTGGACAATTTTTGTTTTGTTCGTACTTCTTCTGAGAGAAGACGGTTTGGCTCAAAACAATGCGAGGAACGGGGAAACAGTGACATAGCCTACGCGTCCAGTGCGGTTGTGAGAGGGGGAATGTTTACTTATTTCTCGGTCAGTACTGGCAAACAACGGAAGCGTTCCTCTCCTACCGACCAGAAGCTGTGTCATAAGTGAGGCACGAAAGTAACAAGAACTCGCGTCAGCATATTCATTTTTAAAAACACTCGTTGCCTTATTTACTTCTCTATATACTCACACAAGGTTACTGGGCGCGATATAAGCGTGGCTTTAGCGTCCCTAAAGTGGTAATGCAGGAGGGAGGAGGGATGCGATTAATGTTTAGCGTCCCATTGACAAGGAGGTCTTTAGAAATGAAACGCAAGTTCGTTTGACGGCAGGATAGAAAAGGAAAGCAGCAGTGCGGCTCCGAAGGAACCATCCCGGCATCTGCCATAAGTGGTTTAGGGAAAATCACGGAAAACGAAAATCAGAATGACCGGACGGGGGTTGGAACAGTCGTCCTCCCGAATGCAAGAATAGTGTACTAACCACTGCGCTACCGCGATCGGTAGGGGTAATGCCGAATGCAGCCCGCATTCTTATATAGAAGTTCATAAACGGAACGAAAAAGAAGTGTTCATAATCGGAACGAAAAAGAAGTCAAGGCGTCCTGAAATTTACTCAAATAATTTGGTAACGGCAGCAAGGACATTAACATCTTCGCAGGTGAACTAGAAATAGCTTTTCGTAGTGTCAGACATAATATCACCTATAGAAATATGGATTGCGGAAATAAATTATCGAAGGATGTTTTCTATGATTCTAAGCTGGGTAAGATAACATGTGGTCGAACTAAGTCAGAAGTAACTACGAAAAGGTTTTGGCTCCAAAAATGAATCATTACTTCATTGATGCCATGCGGCTGCTACGCTCGCAGGTTCGAATCCTGCCTCGGGCATTGATGTATGTGATGTCCTTAGGATAGTTAGGTTTAAGTAGTTCTAAATCTAGGGGACTGATGACCTCAGATGTTAAGTACCATATTGCTTAGAGCCATTTGAACTTCATTGATGTCTTAAAAGATCCAGCTAAATCAAGAAATTTTTTTCTCTACTGCAGCCGATTCTCCAACCACAAAAACAGATAGATGTTGCCTCTCGTTGTCAGGCATTTTGATCCTGAAAAGGTAATAAGAAGTAGCCTTCTGTACTTCACTGAACAGGCTGATGAGACAGCTAATAGTGGTCACAGTCTGATCAAGTCTTCAGTGAATTTTCAAAATTCACATGTGAAGAATATCTATGCATACTGTGCTCATAATGTAAATGTAAATCACGGGAAGCACAATTCTGTGTTTAAACTGCTTCATGAAGACAACAGCCTTTTGGTGAAACCAAATGCTCAAATCACATACTGCATAATGCAACAAAACATGCATGTGATACATTCAAGTAGATGCCGAAATGCTTGTCTTGAAAATATATGGACATTTATCTGTGTCATCCATTCCAAGAAAATGCGGTGTAGCTGTGCAGGTGGAATTTATTGCGATTAAACCTCTCTTGATTTATGGCCAGATGTAGGCCGTCTCCGTTAAAATGATCAAATCTTGGGCCGCACACACACACACACACACACACACACACACACACAGACACACGCCCCACCGATATGTTCCTATCGTCTTCGTCATCGTTGTTGTTATTGTTGTTGTTGTCGTCTTTATTCCAAAGACTGGTTTGATGCAGCTTCCTGTGCAAGCCTCTTAATCTCCGAGCCGGCCGGTGTGGCCGAGCGGTTCTAGGCGCTACAGTCTGGAACCGCGCGACCGCAACGGTCGCAGGTTCGAATCCTGCCTCGGGCATGGATGTTTGTGATGTCCTTAGGTTAGTGAGGTTTAAGTAGTTCTAAGTTCTAGGGGACTGATGACCTCAGAAGTTGAGTCCCTTAGTGCTCAGAGCCGTTAATCTCCGAATAACCACTGCAATCTACATCAATTCAAATCTGCTTACTGTGCACGTCTCTTGATTTACCTCTCCAGTTTTTGCCTCCCCCCCCCCCCCTCCTACCCACTTCCCTATCTTACTAACCTGACGATTTCTTGATGTCTTAGAAAGTGTCCTTTCAAACGACCTCTTCTTTTAGTCAAGTTATGCAACAAATTTCTTGCCTCCCATTCAGTACCTCCTAATTAATTACCCGATGTACCCATCTAATCTTCAGTATTCTTCTGTAGCATCACATTTCAGAAGCTTCTATTCTATCCCTCCCTGAACCGCTTATCGTGCATGTTTCACTTCCATACATGGCTACACTCCAGACAAATGTCTTCAGAAAAGACTTCCTAACACTTAAATCTATATTCGATGTTAACAAATTTTTCTTCTTCAGGAATGTTTTTCTTGCCATTGCCCGTCTGCATTTTATATCTTCTCTACTTCGGCCGTCAGTATTTATTTTGCTGCCCGAATAGCAAACCTCCCTTACCACTTGTAGTTTTATTTGCTAATCTAATTCCCTCAGCATTGCCTCATTTAATTACACTACATTCCATTACTCTTGTCTTGCTTTTGTTAATACCTAGGTTCGAACTTAAATAGTGGCAACACTGCTGTGGAGACACTATGCAATGGAATCTACTGTTGTCGCTGATAGCACACGTTGTTGACATACCTATCTTCCCTCCGAGCAAATGGACTCGCCCGTCCCACGTCACCGGCGTGCGCACAAGCGAGGAAAACACAGTCACTTGTGAGTGAGCGGTCTAGCGTAACGGTGGCACTATGTTATCGAAACAGGAACAACGCAGTTGGATCAAGATTTAATGTGCCAGAGGTCGTACAGCACGACAGTGTCATCAAGGTCTTCAAGAGGCGTGCGGGGAATCGGCATTGCCGTACAGAACAGTGGCACGTTGGGAAAAAGTCTTCAACGAAGGTCGGCAAACTGTGGCAGACATGCATCGTGCAGGTCGTACTAGCGTCTCTGAACGCTGTTGCCGCGTTAGTGGACAGTGATCGACGCTATACGATTCTTGAGCTCGCTCACGAAACCGAATAAGCGCATACGACTGTGCTTCGCATCCTGAAGGAGCGCCTGGGCATGAGAAAAATTGCATCACGATCGGTTCCGCATGACTTGACGGAAATACAGAAATGGATGCGTTACGACGCTGCACAGACGCACTTGGAGCGCTATGAGAGCGAAGAAAAGGCTTTTTTACGCCGTATGGTAACAATGAGACATGGGCCACAGCGTACGAGCCAAAACTGAAAGCCAATACAATGAATGGCGTTATTATGGGTCGCCGCAAAAGACGAAAGTGCGTTAGAGCCCCAGTATGGTGAAAGTTTTACTGATTCTCGTGTACGACTGTGATGGTGATATCCTAACGCATTTCTTTCGTCTACGGCAGACCGCCAATCCACAGTATTACTGTTCGTTTTTGGAGCGTCACCTGCGACCAGCTTTGCGAAAGAAGTGGCGACACTTTTTGCGCAACCCACCCATCATTTTGCACGACAATGCGCGGGCGCATACAGCGCAAGCTGTGGTTGTTCTGTTCGGTCGATCGGACTGTGAAGTACTGTACCATCCACCGTACTCCCCAAATTTAAGTCCTCGTGACTTTGATTTGATTCCGAAGATGAAGGAACCACTTCGTGGTATTCACTTCAGAACTGTTCTAGAGATTCGACAGGCAGTAGACCGCTCCATTCGCGCCATCAACAGAACAGGATCTGCTAACGATATACTACGCCTTCCACATCGCTGGCCACGGGTTCTACACAACGCTGGTGACTATTTTGAAGGACAGTAACAGGTTTAAACATGTAACTCTTTTGTATCGGTTGTGAAGAAATAGTTGCCACTATTTAAGTTCCAACCCTCGTATTTACCTATATCCTCAGTCCGTTCCTTTCCTATCTATAATAGAAGTATAATGTCATCGGTAAACTTAAAAATATTTTTTATTTCTTCTCTCTGAACTTTAATACCTTCTCCAAGCCTTTCTTTGGTTTCATTTACTACTTGCTCAAGGTACATATTGAACAACATCGGAGATAGGCTGCACCGCTGTCTCATTCCCTTCTCAACCAGAGCTTCCTGTCATGCCTTTCGTCTGGTTTCTGTACAAGCTGTAAATAGCCTTTCCCTCCCTGCATTTTACCCCTGCTTCCGTCAGAATTTCAAAGATAGTGTTCCAGTCAACACAATGCTACGCACGTGAGTCTGCCTTTCTTTAACCTATCTTCTAAGCTAAATCCTAGGATCAGTGTTGCCTCGGCTGTTCCAACATTTATCTGGAACCCGAAATGAGCTCCCCCAATGTCGCTTTCTACCAGTTTTTCCATTCTTCTGTAAACAGGTAAGGTCAGCATTTTGTAATCATGACTTATTAAACTGGTATATCGCTAGCAATTTTTCCTGCACTCGGTCGCTCGATTCGACTGCTGTATGGGTCCTACACGAGCTATTTATCAAATATTTTCAAGCAGTATTTCCATCAGTGGTAGTTGATATCTGCATATCGATCAATACTCACAGAAGAATGGTGTCGAAAGTTCCTAACCTTGCTCTGAACGATTTTTTGCGAACTCTAGGGCTATGATAGAGAATACATGGGAGTCACGTGCGCTATAGTTCAATTATCGCGTCTAAAAGATAATGTTTCGCAATAAATTTTTGTTTATCAACAAGTTCATCTGCAGTTGTGGTAGACAAGTTAATCCCTGCGCCACAATATCGTAGCACGGCGCTACGGGCGTTCCCCAAGGTCTTGTTATAGGACCATTACTTTTTACAACATATATTTTTGTTTGTGATTTTCAACCAACGAAATACACATATGTGAAAGGTAAACTACAAAAAATAAAAGAAAGTGAATGTAAAATGTAAAATAACAATTTAAAACGAAAAAGTAAAATAAGGAAAACAAATACAGCATTGCAAGACGCTGAGGAGGAAAATAGTGTCGAAAAGGCTTGGGAAAGAATAAGGACTGTAGTAACAGATGCAGCAGAAAAAACACTGGGCTGGAAAAAGAAAACGAAGAAACAGAAAAGGTTCAACAAAAAGTGTCAGAGAGCAGTGGAAAAGAGGAAAGAAGCCAGGATGCTGTGGCTGCACAATAAAGAGAGTGAGGCCAGGAGAGAGACCTTCAAGGCGATTAGAAGAGAAACAACAAGAGTTCTACGAACAGAGAAAGGGGAATAGCTAACGAGTCCTAGAATCTATTGATATAGAAAGCAGGAATGTAAACTCAAAGAAGTTATTTCAGTATACAAGGAAAAGTAAGAGAGGTTATCAAAGTGAAAACCTATTCATAAAAGATAAAAATCAAAATATGCTAACACAGCTGGAAGATATCCTAAATGGAGAGAGTACGTCTCAGAAATGTTAAATTGCGCTGATCCGCATATAATCTTTAATTAAGCAATGTCTGAGAGTGACAGCATTAATAATGACGGATGTAGAATCACAGAACAGGAAGTGATCCACACCATTCAAAAGCTGAAAAACAACAAGGCAGCAGGCGAGGACCAGATATCAGAAGAGATGTTAAAAGAGGGCGGAAGCAAACTGAACAAAGAAATTTAAACCTTATAACAGTGATATGGAAATCTGAAGCACTGCCTGAAGATTGGAGAACTGCAATAATTTGTCCCATAGACAAGAAAGGAAACAGAATGGAATGTGGAAATCACAGAGTAATCATTTTGCAGAACATAACACACACAATCCTGTCAATAATCATTCTGGAAAAACTTATACCTTAAGCAGAAAACATTATTCAAGATTAGCAGGCTGGATTTCGAACAAACCGTTCCACAACTGATAATCTGTTTACTATACGACAGATCTCTGAGAAATACTGGGAATTTAACAAAAACATCCACTGTCTCTTCACTGACTTCCAGCGAGCCTATGACAGCATCCACAGAAGTAACCTCTACAACACATTACGAGAATTTAATATACCCAGTGAAATCATTAGGATGATACAACTGTGCGTGGATGGCTCCCAGGCAGCAGTGAAGTTCGGAGGATACATATCCCCCGCCTTTCCAATTAAAACAGGCTTACGACAAGGAGACGCCCTTTCAGGTGTCCTTTTGAAACTTGCATTAGAGAAAGCGGTTCGGGAGAATAATTTGCATCTATACGATGGCCTCCGATTCGAACACAGTGAACTAAAACTCCTGGCTTATGCAAATGATATAATGTTGCTGAGTGAAACTGATGAACTACTGAAAGAGATGTACAGAGATCTCAGGCACAGTGCCAGCAAAATGGGGCTTTTGATTAACCAAGAGAAAACAGAATATATGGAAATGTGTCGAGTCATAAACCCAAATCCTTACTTTGAAATTGACCGACATTCTAAATTCAGGAAAGTTCTTCAGTTTAAATACCTTGGATCACGTTTCAACAGTAAAAATATCATAACAATGGATATAAACGAAAGAACAGCCTCAGGGTCAAGATGTCTGTACTCAATAAGCAACCCACTCAAAAGCAAAGCTTTGTCAATCACCACAAAGGTGAAGATATACAACACTATCATCTGCTCCATAGTACTGTACGGTTCAGAAAGCTGGACGCTTAAAAAGAATGAAAGAAAAAAACTGAATGTTTTCGAAAGAAAAGTAATGAGAAAAAATTGGGGACCTGTGTTGGAGAATGGCGCGTGGAGAATTCGAAAGAACAATGAAATTTCTAAGTTAATGAAACAACCCACAGCAGAAATTAAAAGGTAGGAGACTGCAATGGGCTGGACATATGGCTAGAATGGAAATCAACAGAGTCACTACGAAAGCATTTGAAGGAACTCTTCGGGCAACAAGACCATTTGGCCGACCTCGTACAAGGTGGAAAGATGGCATAGAGAAGGACATCGCAGCATTGGGAATTTCCGCAGGGTGGAGACAGACTGCGAGGGATAGAAGGCGGTGGAAAGCAGATCATTGATGCAGCGCGTGGTCTACAGGGCCTGTGATCGCTGAGAGCTGAGAACAGAGAGAGAGAGAGAGAGAGAGAGAGAGAGAGAGAGAGAGAGAGAGAGAGAGAGAGAGACAGTAACTACCAGACGTATCTGACAAATTTTGTCACATGACAAACGTCTTGCATTCGAGAGACGACTGCAGAAACCTGTTCTAACATCCAAACATAAACAGGATAGATCGGAGTCTGCTGAAAACCATATGTCATGACTTCAGAATGGAATCAAGTGATCTTTAGCGATGAGAAGAATTTTAATTTATATTGACCGGATAGATTTACTTATTATTGACACGATCTGAGAACGGAGCAGGAGGTAAGAATGAGTAGAAATTTATTCAATGGAAGTTTCATGATTTGGACTGCCAAGGGTAAATCATACATTGCTTGGCTGAACTCTAGAATTCACTCTAACATGTAAACTGAGATGCTAGAGACAGAACTAATTATAATGTATGAAGACATAGGGGACTACAGTCTGATGTTCGAACAAGGCAATGAAACAAGGCATGTTTCTGCTACAACAAAAAAGTGGATTGAAGATAAAGATATCAAGGTCTTGCTCTGGCCTGCAAGTAGCCTGGATTTGATGCTCGTGGAAAGCCTTTGGAAAATATTTGGAAGGCTTCTTTACCGCAATGGAAGGCAGTTTGCGGCCGTATCTAAGTGGTAAAGAGCACTACGAGAAGAGCGGGCGCAATATCACTAACCCTAACAAAATCAATGCTGAAGAGAAGTTTTGGGATACTTACGAAGAATGGAGGTTGGAAAAAATATTAACAATGCAGAAGCACAATTGGACAGGGAGTACCTTTATACCAGTTTTCATGCAGAAAATTCAACTCCTTATTTTGTAACTATTGTCATGGAAAAAATTATGTTATTCCGTCATGGTTTTTTGTGTCTTATACGTATCTGCTACATTCATAATAAATTCGGCAGATGTATACTAAAGATATTGGGACTATTACTTCGTAGAAGCGCTGCCTTTATACAGGGTGTTACAAAAAGGTACGGCCAAACTTTCAAGAAACTTTCCTCACAACAAATAAAGAAAAGATGTTATATGGACATGTTTCCGGAAACGCTTAATTTCCGTATTAGAGCTCATTTTAGTTTCGTCAGTATGTACTGCTCAATGGAGCATGTTATCATGATCTCATACGGGATACTCTACCTGTGCTGCTAGAACATGTGCCTTTACAAGTACGACAAAACATGTGGTTCATGCACGGTGGAGCTCCTGCACATTTCAGTCGAAGTGTTCGTACGCTTCTCAACAACAGATTCGGTGACCGATGGATTGGTAGAGGCGGACCAATTCCATGGCCTCCACGCTCTCCTGACCTCAACCCTCTTGACTTTCATTTATGGGAGCATTTGAAAGGTCTTGTCTACGCAACCCCGGTACCAAATGTAGAGACTCTTCGTGCTCGTATTGTGGACGGCTGTGATACAATACGCCATTCTCCAGGGCTGCATCAGCGCATCAGAGATTCCATGCGACAGAGGGTGGATGCATGTATCCTCGCTAACGGAGGACATTTTGCACATTTCCTGTAACAAAGCGTTTGAAGTCACGCTGGTACGTTCTGTTGCTGTGTGTTTCCATTCCATGATTAATGTGATTTGGATAGAAGTAATAAAATGAGCTCTAACATGGAAAGTAAGCGTTTCCGGACACATGTCCACATAACATATTTTCTTTCCTTGTGTGTGAGGAATGTTTCCTGAAAGTTTGGCCGTACCTTTTTGTAACACCCTGTATTGATTTCGACTAGTGGGTGCAGCAGTACGAGTATAAACTCACGAGCGCCTGGTACAGCATCTGCAGCATCCCAAAGCAACCATTGTGCTGTTTTAGAGGGGTAATTAATATTTTGTCCGGTGAGCTTATGAAAAATGCCTGTGTGAATGATAATTATGGTAAGAAGTAATAGAAATGTAGTATATTAAGATTTTTCTAATACATTTTCTTTAATTTTTCCAGTGTATTATTTATAGTGTAAAACGACAGACCCACTAAGTGGAAATTCCACGACAAGCAAGAACATTCTTAAACTGCTGATGCTGTAGGCCAACAATAAAGTAGAAAAGAAAAAGATTTATTTCAATCTACAGAGTGTGGACGTCGCTCTTTCGTGTGTTTCTAGTAGCCAAATGCTGGGCTTTAGCCCGCGCGCACTTGTGGGCGAACACTTTGGAAGCGTGCGGTTGGAAGAAGTGCATTGCCTCGAGGCTACCGCTGCGTCGTTGCTCCTCCGCCCACTCGTACGCTGCTCCTCGTCTTGTTTGTGGACACGGACTGGGCTGCGCATCCCGAGGGGCTTCTTTAAGGCTCCGGGCGACAAAGGAAAATAACGCACCTCTCGTAAATCACCCGCCAGCGGAGCCTAGCTGAGCCGACCTACCTGACTACTTACGCACTTGCCCTCTGCCCTGTTGTTGACTCCAAATGTGGCAGTCGCGTCACAGCTCTTATTGCCAACGCACCTCTGCAAAACGTGCGCAGCCCGGATTTTGGCGTACGGTCTGGCACCTAATAAAAATGTTTTCGAGCTCCCATCCGCGTTCAAGTGGTTAAATATCCGCGAGGTTTCGGACGAGTGCTCCTCCGCCATTGTCAAGTGGTAACTGTCAGATGGTTGCTGTATTCATCGTTCAAGAAAGAAATATCTATACTTCCCGGTATCGATTACGTTCATCTCGATAGCGATCAGAGATGTCCGCAGGGGGTGGGGGGGGGGGGGGAGGGGCGGGCGCTCGGTGGCTGGGGAAGCAGATGGGAACGGGGTGGCGGGAGAAGTGGTAGCAACTGCCCCAAATGAGATTGCATTGAGCAGGCTTAGAAAACCTTTCAAGAGGGGGGGACGACGACATAGAAAAGCAGTCGTTATCGTAATGTAGAAAAGGGGCGATTTATTTGACATTCAAAAAGGCATGAGCATTTGCTTTCGGGCGAGCGCTGGAAGCATTTACGATACGGCTAAGTTTGAAAACTGTCTGCATGTTGCCGTGATTAAACTATACCATAAAAGGCAAAATGGTGCTGCTCAAAACAGCGGCAGAGGCAACTGCGGAGCAGACAGGGATGACCGACGGCTGCGGACAGGTTTACGGGCGAATAAACGTGCAACTTTTCAGCAACTGGCCGACCAGATAAAGCAAGGGGCTACCAACAGTGTCTCCTCAATGACCATTAAGCGAACATTGCTGTGAGTGGGCCTTCGCAGCAGGCGCCCGATTCGTGCACCCTTGCTGACTGCTGTTCTTCAGCGACGGAGGCTGCAATTGGCACGCCGGTACTGCAACACAACGCGACAGGCAGATTTTTCAGATGAATCACTTTTTCTACTCTGTTTACGTTAAATGTCGGAAAGAAAACTCCCTCCAACAATCGTCGAACTGGTCCAGGACGGAGGAGGGAGCGTTATGGCCTGGGGAATGTTTTCGTGGCATTCCCTACGTGATCTCGTAGTTATGGAAGGCACAATGGATCAACACAAGTATCACGTTCCTTGGGGACTATCAAAACAAGTATCATCTATCCAGTTTGTTTTTCCTTAGCTCCATGGTATCTACCAGCAGGACAATGCAACGTGTCACACAGCTCGGAGTGTACGTGTGTATTTCGAAGAGCATCAGCATCAGTTTACCCTACGCCTGTCACCACCAGTCTCCTCGAATTTAAACCAAATCGACAATGTGTAGGGACACCTCGATCGATCCGTTCGCGCTCAACCGAGAAATTTAGCGCAGCTGGCCAAGGAACTGGGATCTGAAGAGCTCCAAAGGCCAGTCGGTACCTTCCAGAACCTCGCTGACTCCTTCTGTACATCTCGCAGCGGTCCGCGCTGCAAAAATTGGTTATTCAGGTTTTTGACAGGAGGTCACATTAATTTGACTGGAAACTGTATAAAACATACGTCACGTGAATCATAGAAAGAACTAGAGTAAGCCGGCCGTATGGCCGAGCGGTTCTAGGCGCTGTAGTCTGGAACCACGCGACCTCTATGGTTGCAGGTTCGAATCCTGCCTCGGGCATGGCTGTGTGTGATGTCCTTAGGTTAGTTAGGTTTAACTAGTTCTAAGTTCTAGGGGACTGATGACCTCAGAAGTTAAGTCTCATAGTGCTCAGAGCCATTTGAACCATTTGAACTAGAGTAATGAAAAGCTTTCCAGCATGTTGGAACTGAAATATTGAAGCTTATGCCACTGGTTCAAAAGCGCAAAATATGGGAAATGGTATCTGTTTGAAATCAGCTTTGGCAGGAAACGTTTAATCGAGAGAACAAGGTTTACGACGGAACCAACAGAAAATAACGTAAACGGCAGGATAACTAAAAACCTGGTAGTGTAAAAACAGATATTACTATACTTGACTTTAAATGCGAACATTTTAGGTTAGGCTTTACCGTGACTGTTATTGACATTAAATGAAACAACAAGCTTACTGTTACCAGTCACTGTTTATTAATCTCCATGACGCGTTTCAAAGGTTTAAACCACCATCATCAGGTGGATTTACATTTGTTAATATGACATTTGTGTGTGTGTTGTGTTACGATGTTTTGGAGGAACTTGTGGCACTAACTCCAGTGGTCACAGGTTCCTTTCACAGTCGTAACACATCACATGTATACTGTAATATTTTGTAAAATATTACAGTATGAATATTACAGGATAAATCTCATATATGGGGAAAATTTTTGCGTCAACTGAGATGAAAACCTGCGACCGCCGCTGATACCAATACGCTTTTACTCGGTACTTTTACTCTATAGCGCCTATCGTACCGAATGATCGTGCTAATGACTTATTACATTTTTGCATTAACTCACTGTTCCGTCGGTTCTTGCTACAGTATTTTATACATATGGTAGACTATCACACAAGTGTCATATTTTTTAATTGTTAATGTATTATATTTTTACTGTTTACTCCAAATTTTGATCGTATGACTCAGTTCAAGCACTTCCAGCAAATGAAACTTTCTGGCAGATTAAAACTGTGTGCCCGACCGAGACTCGAACTCGGGACCTTTGATTTTCGCGTGCAAGTACTCTACCACCTGAGCTATCCAAGCACGACTCACGACCCGTCCTCACAATTTTACTTCCGCCAGTACCTCGTCTCCTACCTTCCAAACTTCACAGAAGTTCTCCTGCGAAACGTGCAGGACTAGTACTACTGGAAGAAAGGACATTGCGGAGACATGGCTTAGCCACAGCCTGGGGGATGTTTCCAGAATGAAATCTTCACTCTGCAGCGGAGTGTGCGCTGATTTGAAACTTCCTGGCAGATTAAAACTGTATGCCGGACCGAGACTCGATGGTAGAGCACTTGCCCGCGAAAGCCAAAGGTCCCGAGTTCGAGTCTCGGTCCGGCACACACTTTTAATCTGCAAGGAAGTTTCGAATTAGCGCACACTCCGCTGCAGAGCGAAAATTTCACCCTGGAAACTTTCAGCATCTGATCTCATGTGTGGGTGTCAACTATCGATCGAGGAGTGTGTAGTAAGCCTGACGAAAGAAATATAGTACAGGCAGTTGAAGATGAGCTAAATAGGCAAATTGAACGCAGGTTTGAACAAATAAAAGTTAATTATTTGGCTGAAATATCATAATCGCTTTATCCGAGATTCAAATGCACACATTTTTAGGATCCCAGAGCTTGTGATAGAGCAATATCAACAACCAGGTGTTTATGAGAAACTGATTTCGCTGCTACCGCTGGCACCAGCGGCAGATAACCAGATACTGACTGTTCTCATTAAACGGCATGTGACTCCTGGAGTCAAGCTAACACATCAGTAAACCAAGGGCGTTCTAGGAAACAACAAATAAAAGAATAAAAGATGGAGCGTCGCCTGTTTCGAATCTGCTCTGGCTGATAAAAAACAAGGAATGAGCCTTTATTAGGCAACGTTTGTGGTTCAAAATGTTCAAATGGCTCTGAGCACTATGGGACTCAACTGCTGAGGTCATTAGTCCCCTAGAACTTAGAACTAGTTAAACCTAACTAACCTAAGGACATCACAAACATCCATACCCGAGGCAGGATTCGAACCTGCGACCGTAGCGGTCCTGCGGTTCCAGACTGCAGCGCCTTTAACCGCACGGCTACTTCGGCCGGCCGAACGTTTGTGTCGCCATTGTGGTTGAATGGAAAGATCTCAAAGTTTTATTTCCAAAACTGTATACACAGGCAACGAGTACCTGACAAATCCAGTGACACTTTCCTCCAAGCATTTACCAGTATTTTCAAATGCGCATAGCGCGTTGTTAAAGTTACGTACTAGTTTATCAGCAAAACGACTGAATAAAATATTTTTAAAGTTCCTGTTTTTTAAAAGCTATGATCCGTAATGAAAACAAAAACACTGCTTGATTTAACGCTTCTACATGCGTTGGACAAAAAGAAGTGACAACACTGATATAATTCACATCAAACTTCATTGACAAAGGTTAACCTTATTACGTGCCCTCAATATAATCGACCAGCCTCTCGACCATCTATCTCGATCATCTACGCACACACAGAAGGAAGGCGTCGTACACCATCAGTACGTTCATCTCTGTCGATGTCTTCCAAGGACCGCCCTATGGCATTGGTGATGTCTTCTCTTGTGTTGTAATACGTGCCACGAAGAGGTTCCTTCATTTTGGCGAACAGTTCGTAATGGCATGGGCTCAGGCCGGGTGAATAAGGTCCATCCCCAGGTACGTAGGAGCTCCTGATCGGGGCTCGCTGTGTGGCATCGGGCATTGTCAGGAACTTTTGAAAATTGACTCTCTATTACAGATTTTAAAAACAGGGATGGAGAGATTGGAGCTGATACTATCTAAACTTTTTATCAGAATATGGATACTACAAAGTACCAATATTTTTCTTTCGGCAAATTTATGAGTACAGTACTTTTTCTACTATACTTCGCGTGAGTAAAGTGTCAGACGATTGGAAACGTATGTGCGGGGTGGCGCTTGAAAAATCCGTATAATCGATGACTGATCCGCAAACCATTCTGACATTTTGGAGCGTGGAGTGGTAAATTATCGCGCTAAAGCCTCAGATCGTTTCATAGTGCTCTGGGAAAATAAGCGGACGTACTTGATTGGACGGTAATTTCCGTGAGCGACGTAGACACGTATATCAGGCTCCTCATGTCATTGCATGGAAACATGCAAATACTTCCACCGCTTCCTGAACGGTGCCATGTTGGCAAATGGGATGCGTACCCTGGCACCTTGACTCAGTGGACCAGGAAATCTTTATCCTTGGATTCTGCGATAGGCGATGCCGTCTCTCTCATCAATAAGAGTACTCATAAAGTCTTATTTATCAAAGTTGTCGGGCTTTCGTGGCCACTTGTTAGCGTATTGCCTCTTGGCTTCCGTCTCGGGTTATGTGGCCGACGCTTTGGTAACTATTACCGGATGTTCCGTCAACACGAGTAGCTGGCACTGTCCAAGGTTCACCTTCCATTGCTGGTGACACCACGGAAAATGAAGTTACGTAGTTTTGTTGTTTTGCAAGAACAAGTCCGCAGTCTTGGCATTCAACGGAACCGAGGAACTGGGATTCAGTGAGAACGATGGCTATAGACATGTAGCAAAATTTTTAAAAAATAATCACGTACCTTCATTTTCAGAGGTGCCAATTACAACTTTATTATTTTACTTCGTATGTGGTTTTTCGCAGTAGTTGAATGTGGTGGCGGCGGTGTTCTCAGATTAAGTTACTCAATCTGCTCAGGAAGGTGCAACCCAACAGTCCGCATGGCCTCTGAGACTACGTGTCCATACACATTCCATTTGCCGTTGGCTATAAAGTGCATTAATGTCCGCTGCCTTGCCCTTGCGCTTGACCGTCACGCAGTCGGGCAGTACAGTGTATGACGTCATCTCGGTCGCGTCAACGCCAAACCACTCCGCGCTCTTACTCTCCAGCTGAGCTGCTTATAAGTGTATGCGCAAAAAATTTAATGCTACGAATAAAAAGTCTAGCCAAAAACTTTTCTCAATACTCACAAGTCTCCCGCCGTCTCAATTTGTGGTTAAATTATGTCTAATTTGATCATATCTTTGTCACTTTACTTGTTAATATTTTTCCAAACAGACGTGCTGAATATTTCGGATCGGATAATACGTCTACAGCAGCAGTGACATTACTTTTGTCAAATGGTTCAAATGGCATTGAGCACTATGGGACTCAACTGCTGTGGTCATCAGTCCCCTAGAACTTAGAACTACTTAAACATAGCGGTCGTGCGGTTCCAGACTGTAGCGCCTTTAACCTCTCGGCCACTCCGGCCGGCTTTTAAATGTAAACCAAGTTTGTTTTCCGCTGACTCTTCGGAAGGAACAGTGTAGCTGTCGAAAGATTGCATTCATTAGATGTTCTTGATGCCGGGAGTATATATATTTGTTTCGAATGTTTATATGACAAGTACCATCCACCTAGTTGTTCGAAGAAAAGTGAGGACACGTAACAGTGACTGGAAGAGCCATTGTAAAGGGTCCTGGAGTAACATTTTAGTAGTTTACTATCCAAAGAGGTTTGAGAAATTTATTTGCCTTCCTTATTATTATCATTTCTTATTGATTTACTTACCTTCTTAACCCTCCTATCCCTATCAATTCAGATATGGAAAAATACAAACGAAAAGAATAGCATGCACTCGGATTCTTTGAGATTCGAACCCGGGTTCTCCGATATCCAGCCAGTTACCTTGGCCGTTGCGCTATCTTTTTTTATTTTATTTTATTTATTTATTTACTTTTATTGTTCTCATTTTGTTCGATTTCCGCTACGGTCGCAAGTTCGAATCCTGCCTCGGGCATGGATGTTTGTGATGTCCTTAGGTTAGTTAGGTTTAACTAGTTCTAAGTTCTAGGGAACTAATCACCTCAGCAGTTGAGTCCCATAGTGCTCAGAGCCATTTGAACCATTTGTTCGATTTTGTTCGTTGCATTTGGTCGGTGCGGATGTTCCAGGACACCTGTTCAAGTTCAGTGTTGAGCCGTTGACTCAGTTTTTTATTACAGAGGGCAGCTAACCCTCTGACCGAACACGCCGAGCTACCGTGCCGGCGACTATCGGTGCTGTCGGCGAAAAGCGTTTACCATGTGGGTACAGACGCGTCAGTTGTAAAAGTTTCTGTCCTCGATTTCTGGAAAAGTATGCGTTTTCGTACCCCATACCTGATGATAAAAAATGCCCTATTTACAATTGTCTATCGATCCCGCCAACTTTGAGTCGATTGCTCGTCATAACCTTTAGGGGCGATTTTCTGAAAAACGCAGGGGTGTTGACCCAAAATATCTTAGATTCCTTCGTTTTAGGTTGTACACAAGCGACCTGCCAAATTTGGGCCGAATCGGTTGGCAGTGTCTGAGGCCTTCCCCTTGTTAGTGGAATTAGATAATCACGGTGTGACAGCTGATTTCAGCTGTAAGTCCAGTTTAAACAGTTTGTCCACAGTCTAATAATAAGAGAGACTTATTAAAATAGGAAAAAACTGGCTTAAGAGGCAATCAGTGCTATGATGTGTCATCGTAAAATATATGTTCATTAGCACGCCTCAGCATAATTTTAGTTCAGTTACCGGCGTCGCAAAGCGCACTTTATTTCCTTAAGAAAACAGTACGTGTTTCTTACCCAGACATTATTCCTTAAGGCTGAATGGTCGGTCTTTGTGGTCGAGCTGTTCTAGGCGCTTCAGTCCGGTAGCGCGCTGCTACTACGGTCGCAGGTTCGAATCCTGCCTCGGGCATGGATGTTTGTGCTGTCCTTAGGTTAGTTAGGTTTAAGTAGTTCTAAGTCTACGGGACTGATGACCTCAGATGTTAAGTCCCATAGTGCTTAGAGCCATTTGAACCATTTCTTAAGACTGAATGAAAAAAACTGTAAGCGCAAAACCTGCGGAAATTTTTTAAGAAAAAAGTTCGTAAGAAAAATATCTCCATTATTGCGTTATTTTTACTATGGCTGTGAATTTTTTATGAGATGTTGGGAACATTCAATCTAAAAGAATCACAAGACAGCAAAATCGAAGAACGCTGCAACTTGACTCTGCCATACTGTCTTCCTTTGGAAATATATCATCGTCCAGCCCCCTGATTTATGAAAATCTCTGCGACGCATGCCTTCAGATAAAGTAAAGTTCAAATCCTTGTTCGACCATCATTTCTCAGGCCGATTAACGTGAAAGCCGGAATAATTACTTTGTTCACGAAGTAGGCGGGACGTTAAACCCCAGTCTTACTTTATTTTCTCCGAAGACGCGTGCTCTGACATCCCTGGTTTAGGATGTAAGTTGTGAAAAGATCGTTGGGGACACACAGTTCGGTCTGTTTCCTGACTCTGAAGTTATGAACTATGTCATGCTCCACTTCTGAGAGACAAGTCACACCCAGACCAGCAAATGGAGCACGGAGCGTAAAGAACGTGCTTACAAAACAAAACGTGTCCTTTAAGCTCACGACCTTTGTTCTTAACGCCCTTGTCTAAATATGTCAGCAGCTGAACTTCGTGTATATTTCTTGAAAAGCGAGTGTGTTTTCCCGGTTTCTTACTGACAGAAAAGCATCAAATAATGCAGCTTATGCTTCGGTAGCACAAAAATTTTTTGCCTTCAACAACAGGCGCAGTTCGCTGAAGGATGTTGCCTGACAGAGTAAAGATTCTATGCTACGTGAATAATCTGAGCTCGATTATTGGAAAGAGAGCTGAAAGTATTTCGTAAAGAGAGAGTCTGGGTTAACACGTTCAAGCAATCTAATATCGAAACCCATCCTCCCCAAAATGTCGATGCACCTATTAAAGCACAGATCCAATTTATAACATTTTGTTATACTGTAAGCAATTTAGTGCACTGTCTTGCCAGGTAAAATAAATGCATAAATAAATAAATCAATAAATAAATTGTAAGCAAACAGAACGTACTGGTATTTAAGAGTTTCGGTATTTTTTTATATTAGACATGATAGCTGCCGATGCTCTTCACGAAGACCCGGACCGCCATACACAGCTTGAACGAACAGCAACTGAACAAACTGTCTAAATTTTCAGTGTGAAATCCGCTTACTAGTTATATGGAGGAAAAACGACCAGTATAAGAGCCCAAAAGTACTGCCAAAACTGAATTTTCCCAGAGCCGGAAAATCCTAACATAAACGGCGAAAATGGTTTTTTGTCTCTTTCCGTTCATACTATTTATCATTACACCAAGAAAACCAGGTTTTCCATAAATACACTACCAGATTCAGGTAATACTGTTAATGGCTGTATGTTCAGGCATTTGTAACTCAGGCAAGGCTTGAAAAATTAAATGGCAGTTTTATGTACCTAATTCAATGACTGGAACCGTATCATCATCATCACAAGTCGTTGTGCTCATAGCTTAACTTCGTGAACCCAAGAATCAGGCGTCTACATCTTGGACGATTTTCAGCTCCTCTTAGAACCTGTTCAAGAGGTCGACCAGAGGCGATCTTGATTTGATCGATCCACCTGCTCGCTACTCTTCTCCTCGGTCTCTTTTTTTTTTTTTTTTACGCAGAAGAAAGGCGCCTGGAGATACTGAGCTGCTCAGTAATGAACACATTTGTTCTTCTTTTAGTCCATTTTATGCACAGCATCCTGCTCCCGCATCAAAGCCGAACTGCATCAATAGGCTGCTTATCTCTGACCTTATAGGCCCATGCTTCGCAACCATAAAAGAAGACGGAAACCGTAGCGGCTTAATGTATGTCAAACACAAACGCAGCTATGTAGCTGATTCAAGGATGTCGACTGTTGCCTAGTACGATAAATCAGGTGGCCACCGTAATGGTCTGCAGGTTTGCTGGTGGCCTTTTCGTGTTCGCAGACGTAACCGCTGTGTGGATTCTATTTTATACATGTGTATACACCTACGGTGTAAAAATTGAATCTTTCATCTCAAAAATCGCCTACCATGTGAAGTAAATTAGTCATCTCGATTCATCTACACAGATAAAAAATTTCATATAGAAAGTGACTAATACTTTTTCTACGCAGTATTTCGACATAGGGTAATGTAGCAAGTCATCCGAACTTCTGTGACTCCCTATTCTAAAGGTTTCGATCTAGAAGAGTATAATCAGGCCACGGAACATTACCGTAACACATATATAACGCATAGTTGTGATAAAGACCATTTAGAATGAACTTTAGAACATGTAAGGCCAAATCTGCTTCTAAGTCCTACCTTTGAATGTCATATACGAACAAAAGCACAGCTTAAACGCGCGACGAACTTCGTAAACATCTTAAATTTGATAAAGGCGACAACTCCCCAAAGTCTTCGCTTTTGTTGTCAAATGGCGGAGTGAGATGTTCCGTTACCTGTGTCGTTATTTGGGCTGCCTTATCCTGGAATCAAATTTATAGTTCCACAGTGTTTACTATTACGTGTTCTGACATCAACTAGTTGATAATTCGATTTGAAGAAAAAACATTACAAACAACGATACGAGTGACAAGTCCATCTTACTCTTCGACATTTTATGCATTTGACGTCGCGGGTTCGAATCCTGCTTCGGGCATGGATGTGTGTGATGTCCTTAGGTTGGTTAAGTTTAAGTAGTTCTAAGTTCTAGGGGACTGATGACCTCAGATGTTAAGTCCCATAGTGCTCAGAGCCATTTTTTGCATTTGACGACCGTAGTGTAGTACCCGAGCAGATGTAGTCTTTTCACAATAAGCCGTTTAATGACATCTGTCACATGCGTTCTGCCTGTAAGTCTCATGAAATCTGATGCGTCAACGATAGGATTTTAGACGCAAAGTTGGCCTTATATGTTTTAAATTTGAAACGGTATGATCGTTATCACTAGAGGTGAGAAAAGTGATACGATAACAGATTAAAATCCCGGGGTGACAGGGGATGCAACTCGTGATCTTTGGATTTGTAGTCTGACAGTTTACCAATAAGAGACTGAGGAACAGTGATAAAAGTACACAGATGCTTCCCAAAGATATTACCGTGTCAAAATGACTTTATCATAATTTGTCGAACCGGGTATTCTGCTCGCAAGCGAGACGAGTGCCGCAAGAATAAGAAACAAATTCATACTAAGGTGTAAGACTTAGCCAAGTTTTCGTTCGTTAAATTTTCATCAGTTATACGACGCTCGCAAGATTCTTCGGAGGAACTAGTTAAATAAGATAATGAATTATCTTTGCACGGGGTCCTTCATAATGATCCACGAAGCATTTCATAATGATTCTAGACATCTCGAGATCAGTAATGTGAATGTGAAAAAAGTAATTTTCTACTTGTAATCGTGATATTTCATAAAAAAGTAAAGGGTTTTCTCTAATTTCCTCCGTGATATAGCACCAAAATGAAGGAAGGAAGATTATGGTTTAATATCCTTTCGGCGATGAGTTCATTAAAGATGAAGCATGGGCTCGAACAAGACCAAAATGTTGAACGAAATTCAGTACTGTACTTCTCACATGAATCAAGAACAGAACTTTCCAGTCGACAAACGTGCGGAAGCTCAAGGAAGAGCTTCAGGCGATGAGTGTCCATCCAGCATCAATGAAGCAGCCTGCGACACGTGACTGAAGTCACGGAGCTATCGGGCGTGGTAGAGATATCCCTTCAGTCACCTCTTCAAACAGAGCCTGCATATCTCACAACACGAAGCCAGCCGACGTGGAAAGCCGATGGACTTGCAAACACAATGCTCGTGCCGTCTTCCTTACATGAAAGAGAAGACACGCAACCGATGCAGAAATAGAATTCGTGTGAAACTAGTGCAGATGTCGTAACTTTTCAAGAATTATGTCGGAATGTGTGATGTAGTTTGCCAGACATTCCGGGATCTTACTTGCAATACACTCAACGTAGTTTCGTAAGATCTCTTCTGAGAGTTCATTCACGATTGCACTCCAAAGCTTCGTATGCGGCCCAGTCGAAAGCTACGTCTCATTTGATTTGTGGAGTAAATCCTCACTTTGTGAAAGCGTATTTATTGCACGAAAGAAGATAATTATAATTACTTGGAAGCATCATCTCTGCAAGCAGATAGAAATATTAACCACAGCCTCTCAGTTGATTTGTTCACTTATGAAATTTGTCATCAATAATCCATCTGAGCAACGGAGATATTCACAAGTACGACGCTAGGAACAAGATTAACGACCTGCGTTACCTTTCAATGGATCTCACTTCGACACAGAAAGGGGTGACACAGTGATGTAAGGATTGTATGACGTAGCCACCATTGACAACTGCCCGACGCTATGGATCTGAGAATGGCAATACATACTGCTGAACCTACTAGTCAAGTAATTGTGTTTACATAGCGATCTTGACAATTTAAATTGGTTTTCGAAAGAAAAGTACAATATAAAATTACAGATTGCCTCCTGCACTGGCAGATCATGTCTGATAGACAGCAAAAGTGTTTTCAAATGTAGGTTACAGATGTTTCTCCTGAACAATTCCTTTTATGCCACATAGAAATAATCTCATTTATACAGCAGTAACTCGTAAATGAGCAGTATGTAGCTGTATAAATATCTTTGCATCACTTTTCTTTTTTTCCTTTAAAAGGTCTGCCACATATTTATTGATGGAATACGACCGCAAGCTCATTTAATTTGGAAGGTTGCGAGCAACAGAAGGTAAAATTATCATAGACGACGAGAATCAGA
This sequence comes from Schistocerca serialis cubense, assembly GCF_023864345.2. Lineage (NCBI taxonomy): Eukaryota > Metazoa > Arthropoda > Insecta > Orthoptera > Acrididae > Schistocerca > Schistocerca serialis. The sequence goes on from NC_064641.1 coordinate 217,603,093, forward strand.
ACATGCGTAACAGGTTGCAGTGAATATTGAGTGTGGTCCTTACGCGGAAATGAACGGGTCATGTTAGTGTATTACGGAGCTATGACAACCATAAGACGAACATAAAAACAGAGGGGCATTAAAGGAAAAAATAAGAATGAAAGGCAGGTAGAGACTTCTTTTTCTTTTTTTTTTTTTTCTACTAGGGCGAGAGGACGCCCCATCTGCGAGTCACTGAACGCCACATTTTTCTGAGTTTATTTTATGTTTTGAGGAGAAGGCAGAAGCGAATTTCGTGGCGATCCGCCCTCTATTTTAGCTGATAACGAAACGGGTGAAACGGGTGTGGTAAAGGTTTCAAAGTGTCTGGATTACAGTCGAAGGCTTTAGGCTGAATATCTTTCTTCTCAGCGATCGGCCAGCCACAGCTATTAGCTGTAATCTTTTATTCCTTTTCCTTGATTTTTCCTCTGTCAACGTACGTGGTGACTTTCGTTTCTGTGTGTGTGTGTGTGTGTGGAATTGTCATTCTTTGATGCTACACATATCAGTATATATCATTCCAGAACAAATGTTCAAATTATTCCGTCAGAAAGAAGAATAACATTACTAATGCTAATGGCTGTGCACATAATTCAATATACGTTAGTAGACAAAGTGTCACTGCCAGAAAAAAAAAAGTTGCCACATTTTCGTCACATCACTATGAAGGTTCATGATTATTCCGAATGCCCGTTAAATATATGCAAATATAACCTGTGACCATTACGTCTGTCCTTTACTGATCTGTCAAAGTATTAAAAAATGGCTCTGAGCACCATGGGACTCAACATCTTAGGTCATAAGTCCCCTAGAACTTAGAACTACTTAAACCTAACTAACCTAAGGAGATCACATACACCCATGCCCGAGGCAGGATTCGAACCTGCGACCGTAGCAGTCCCGCGGTTCCGGACTGCAGCACCAGAACCGCACGGCCACCGCGGCCGGCTGTCAAAGTATTAGTACAGTTCCTTTTAATGGTGCGTACCGAAGCTTCATTTCGTACCAAACAAAATTAGCTCTTTAACAAGGTACCTTAGGAAACTCGATATGCCTTTAAATATGCGTTTGTACTGACAATTCACCAATTAATATCAGCATTTAGTTTAGAGTAATCTGTGCAACTGTTATTTTCATTCCCTATTGTATTCATGTGCGATGCACAGGGAAAAATAAGTTGCCTCTGCTTTTCGGTTTGTTGCCAAATTCTATTATTTTTATCACTACTCCTCTTGCGCGAGCACCGTAAAGAATGTGGTCATATGTTACACGAGATACGGAGTGCAGTTAGCTTCTAGTTTTCGGACGCTTCACCTCGATTGAGTAGAAGACTCGGTCAGACTCACAAGGGGAGGCCACGATGTTTGGAACGCGGATTTACTGCAAACTTCGTACACTCGTAGTACTCCGTGAGGACAACAAAATGTGTAAGCAGCAGCGCGTACTTCTCAAGCGTTATTGAGAAAATCGCAAGATAATTTCGGTCGTCAAATATATACACCAGCGCACGGCCATTTTTCTATGAAGCGCCGGCAGCGGAGTGGTTAGTGTTCAAGCCCCGTAATTACTGGGTCGTTGGATCGAGGCCCGCTCGTCAGTTTTTTTTTTTTATTCCTAACACAGTCATTTTCTTTGCTATTTATACTACAATTGATGTAATGGGAAAAATACGTGTAATCGGATGAACTTTTATTAAATTAACAATGTTATTTGGCAGTCTACAAATTTTTATTATCACAAATAATATAATATTCATAACTACCGACTAGTAAACGACCAAACGCATCATGTGATACTGAAAACGTATGCTTGTCCGTGTCTTCAAAATTGTTCGTATTCAATCGAAAGACAACGAGAAATTGCTTCTCGTGAAGACGCTATTAAAATACACTCGATATTGCATGACCTATGATCGGCGCCGATATTTAAGGAAATGCTGCGTTATGCATGGTTTGATTCCAAATTATCGGCTGAAATAGAGGTTTTTGAAAATGTTAGCGAGGTTTGTTTTTCCACGGAAAACCTCAAAAGACCTTGCGTGTGCGGAAACTTAGCATTTATTCAATGCAGCTGGTGCCGTTTAACTTTGTTTTTCATGTTTTTACGAAAAATACCATCCCGAAACTTGTACTCGTAATGACGAAAGCGACGTTTAATTGTACATTTTTCGAAAGCCGTCTGTGCAGGTCAAAACTTGGAGGTAACAAGCCGTTTCGGGCTCCTTCCAGGTATAAGGGATTTCTCAAATCACGGACAAGCGTACATTTTCAGTATCACTTTATGCGTTTGGCCGTTTAATAGTTGGTAGTTATGAATATTATATTTTTGTGATAATAAAAATTTGTATAATTTCAAATAACATTGCAAATTTAATAAAAGTTCATCCGATTACACGTATTTTTCCCATTACATCAATTGTAGTATAAATAGTAAAGAAATGACTGTGTTGGAAATAAAAAAAAAAACTGACGAGCGGGCCTCGATCCACCGACCCAGCGATTACGGGGCTTGTACGCTAACCACTCCGCTGCCGGCGCTTCATGGTGAAAATGGCCACGCACCGGTGTATATATTTAACGACCGAAATTATCTTGCGATTTTCTCAATAACGCCTGAGAAGTACGCGCTACTGCTTACACATTTTGTTGTCCTCATGGAGTACTACGAGTGTACGAAGTTTGCAGTAAATCCGCGTTCCAAATGTCGTGGCCTCCCCTTGTCTGTCGATTTTACGCCCCCCTATTGCCACAACCCAAAGTACCTTAATCGGGTCATGATAGATCAATCCTTTCAACCGTTCGTCCGATATTCCAGGTTGTAATTTCTGATGATCTTGTTTTGCTCGCAGAAACCGTGATGATGATACTTAACGCTCTGAATCAGCAGATTCCTCATACCGACTCTTATATAGTTGTCACGAATCATTCATGCTCTACCACACTGGCTGTCAGTGGGACCCCGTGTGATAATCGTAGCCCGCTCGTGCTCGTCGTTCCGAGTACCGTGCAGTCTACGTTGCTGCGAGTTCTCCCAGGTGCGGCTTGTCTAAGCAGTTGTCTTTGGTATTCGCATAAGAGGATAGCTCATTCACTAGACGGCACTTCGTGCCAGGCTGGCGGGCGGTGCTCTCTGCTCTGCTTTGTACGGGGTGCCCAGAATAACGCGTAGCTGTGTAGTGGCTGTGTCATACGGCGCAGTTACGTGTGAACGGCCACGGCTGCAACGTAGTTGCGAAGTAAGGCGCTGTTTCGTGACGTGTCGGAAACGTAAGCAATTATAGCATTGTGCGACACATTTGCACCTCGATTCTAGAGATCCGCACGTGCGCCGAAGGCCGAAAACTACGAGCTAGTTATAGTGCCAGATACGTTTTCGACCGTTTCTACATCCAGATCTTTATCCACATCTATGCCCCGCAAGACATCTTACGGTGTGTGGCGGAGGGTACTTTGTGCACCAGTGTTGCATCCCGTTTTCCTGTTGCAGTCTCTTATGGGCTCGAATCTCTCTGATTTTATTTTGATGGTCTTTTCGCGAAATCCTCCACTAATAAGCCTACTTTTCTGATTTTTGTTTTTACCGTCGTCTCTTCTAATCTGCTTTCAATTCTACGTAGACTAGTTGTCAGACATATTATTATTAACATCGCATCGGTCCACATTCTTAAACTGAGCTCTATAGTCTATAGCTAAACATAGGCTAGTCAATAGTGGTCCACGAGTTGCGAAATAGTCGCAGTAAAATTTTCCTAGACATCCCGTTTCCGACCAAATGTATCAGGACCCCTACTATTGGACGTAATATGGCGTTTGCCCACCGCCTTTAAGACAGCTTTAACTCTGCTGGTACTGTATGCAGTACCAATGTTGTAATATGAAATCGATAGTTCCACATTTTGCTTTTCTTTAGGTGCCATAAGAGGACCACATCCCAACCACGAAAAGCACCTCCATATCATAACATCTCCAACTCCGTACTTGACTGTTGACGCTACACTTGGTGGCAGATAAGGTTCTGTGGGCATTCGTCAAACCCAAATCAGTCCATCGGATTCCCACAGGGTTTAGCGCGATTCTCTTCTTCTTTTTCTTCTTCTTCTTCTTTGTCTTTGAGTTTTCTACACCATGCGGCGTCTCTCGCGTCCAACTTTCCATCCCCATCTACCTGTTCTGTCCTGCATCGTACGTCTCTGTCCATCGTTCCAATTTAGCCAGCGTCTTCGCCTTCTTATATGTAGTGGAGCTCTCTGGTGCCACATTCTAGAAGACCATCTTTCCTCTGGCATCCTTTTAATATATTTTATTTTCGATTGTGACTACAATATCCTTTGTAACTTCCATCTTTTCTCGTAGTACTTCATTTTTTATTTTTCGTCTTCATGTTACTTCACAACTTCACCTACAAAACTCCATTTCTATTGCCTTTAATTTCTTCTCATTGAGTAGTTAACACAATGAATTCGCATTCGGGAGGAGGACGGTTCAAATCTGCGTACGTCCATTCAGATTTAGGTTTTCCGTGATTTCCCTAAATCGCTCCAGGCAAATGCCGGGGTGGTTTCTTTGAAAGGCTGGCTCTGAGCACTATGCGACTTAACTTCTGAGGTCATCAGTCACCTAGAACTTAGAACTAATTAAACCTAACTAACCTAAGGACATCACACACATCCATGCCCGAAGCAGGATTCGAACCTGCTACCGTAGCGGTCGCTCGGTTCCAGACTGTAGCGCCTAGAACCGTACGGCCACTCCGGCCGGCTCCTTTGAAAGGACGCGGCCGATTTCCTTCCCCCGTCACATACATATTCCGAGCTTGTACTCTGTAATGACTTCGATGTCCATGGGACGTTAAACACTAATCTTCGTCCCTGCCTTCCTGTTTGTTCTCATTTACCCTGGAGACTTCCCATGATTTAGCACCATGCCGAGCAATGCTGTCAACTATTGTTTTGTACTTCTTTCTTTTCTAACTTTTTAACGTATTTTTGTTCTGAATAATAGACGTGACTGATTAATTGCCACCTTTCCATGTCCTATTTTATACTTTATTTCCTGATTGCTTCCACCCTTGTCAAAAATGGCTGTCCCTAAGTATTTGTACGACCGACTCTACACTTTACTATGTATCTATCATCCACAACGTGATCTCTTTCCTTAACCTCGACAACCAATTACTCAGTCTTCATTTTCATTCCTCAATGCTCATATTCTTCTTTAACCATTCTTAACATATAATGTACATCCCGCTCTTCCTCGGCGAAAATGGTCTGATCGCCAGAGAAATTTAGTGAGTAAAGGATGTCATCACATATTCTAATTCCCATATTTTTTGCACTGCATTTAGGATTGCCTAAAATTGCTAAATTTTGTGGAACAAGAAAATCTGGCAATGATAGCTATGTATTCAAGTTTTTCGAGGATGTTGGTATAGTGGCTAACGAAAGGTCACACCTCTTAAATTATTTAATGACGTTGTGAGAGGCAGATTGGTCTTGACTGCATACACAATAGCAGTTTGTACCAGAGATTTTAAAATCAGAGACGAATGTCATATATATTTAACTCACACGGAAGATGACGTGCTTGAAACAAACAATGTATTTTTGGGTTTATTGTATGTCCTCCATTCCGCTGAAATATGTTTCATGCAGTACACATTATTGAAATAAATTCCGTGTACTACACACTATTACAAATGCGCTTTTTAAAACCGGGTCTCTACCGATGTGACTGGCAGGGAACGGAAAGAAACGTGAACGTAACAAAAGCACGACGATACGCGAGACGTTTTGTTGGAGGAAAAGCTAGCAGAAGGTGACATGAAGCCAATTTCAAACACCACATGACGCGAAAGAGGCGACAGGATTGGATTAAATTGTGACGCAGATGGAAAATACAAAACAGAAAATACTGGGGAAACTCTTAGTTACGAAACATCCCGCTTCCTATGTCTGCGTTGATTGCAGCTACCCAATTTGAAACACAAATCCCACTAATTGGGTAGCACGTCTCTCTCCCTCTGTGTGTGTGTGTGTGTGTGTGTGTGTGTGTGTGTGTGTATGTGGTGTGTGTGTATGTATGTGTGTGTGTGTGTGTTCCAGAATACTCCTGATGTAGACGAAAGGAAGCACTGTTACGATACGAAAGCGGAAGAGGGGCAACTTGCATGTAGCACGTCTTTTTAACAAGGTATTTCTCTAATTCATTGATTGCTAAGCTTCTTAAACGACAGACGCAATAAATGTATCAACTTATTTAACTTGAAAATAGGAATGGAATGGAAAAATAAACCAAGCACGAGGAAATAAAGCGCAATCAAAAAGGAAAATTATTTACATCTGACTAAGGGCATTATCTCTGTCGTGTTATGCAAATCTTCAGAGATCAATTTAAACAGATGCAGAATTTTTTAGTTCAAACAGTACATGATGCTCCTTTGCAATTCAGTTCAAACATATGTACAAGAAACTATGCAGTTATTTACTTGACGCATGTCCATAACTTCCAGATAATTTCTCCGCGCTACCATTTCTTCCACGAATGCTAGATCAGCAAGATGTGAGGGAGAAGTTCTGCGAGATTTAGAAAGGTGAGAGGTACTGGCAGAACCGAAATCGTGAAAGTTGGTTTTGAGTCGTGCCACGTAATGGAAAAAAATATCGTTAAATGTGCTAAATCTGGTAACTAGGTTCGTAGCGTGGTCTACTTCGTGCGGGATAATGTACAACAAGATCGCATCAAACAGAAAACTGTACTCTAGAATAGTCGGCCCGTCCCTGTTGCGCACTTGGAAAAAAAATCCGAGGAACGTTACAAAAAAAAAAAAAAAAAAAAAAAAAGCCCTTGAAGGCATTTTTTTCTCTGGGATGTCTGTCTGCCCCAAAATGAAAACCAATGAGTATTACTGGCTCGTGGTGCACTTTTCACATCACGCAACAATAATTAATTGGCACAGCCTCTAAGACTATTAATACTTCTTTATCACGGAGCGCTACAAACGCAAAAGAAAACCTTGTGCCTTTGCCATTGCATTATACACTGAAGCGCCAAAGAAACTGGTATAGGCATGCGTATTAGAATACAGAGACATGTAAACACGTAGGATACGGCGCCGCGGTCGTCAATACCTATATAAGACAACAAGTGTCTGGCGCAGTTGTTAGATCGGTTACTGTTGCTACAGTGGCCGGTTATTAAGATTTAAGCGAGTTTGAATGTGGTGTTATGTTTGGCGCAAGAGCAATGGGACACAGCATCTCCGAGGTAGCGATGAAGTGGGGATTTTCCAGTGCGGCCATTTCACAAGCGTACCATGAGTATCAGGAATCGGATAAAACATCCGGTCGGAAAAAGATCCTGCAAGAACGGGACCAAAGATGATTGAAGAGATAGCGTGACAGAAGTGCAACCCTTCCGCAAATTGCTGCAGTTTTCAATGCTGGGCCATTAACAAGTGTCAGCGTGCGAACCATTCAACGAAACATCATCGATATGGGCTTTCGGAGCCGAAGACTGTTGATGACTGGAAACATGTTGCCTGCCCGGACGAGTCTCGTTTCAAATTCTATCGAGCGAGTACCGGTATGGAGACAACCTCATGAATCCATGGACCCTGCGTGTTAGCAGGGGATTGTTCAAGCTGGTGGAGGCTCTGTAGTGGGGGGTGTGCAGTTGGGGAGGTATGGGACACCTGATACGTCTAGATACGATTTTGACAGGTGACACGTACGTAAGCATCTTCTCTGATTCATGTCCATTGTGCATTACGACGGACTTGGGCAATTCCAGCAGAACAATGCGACACCACACACGTCCAGAATTGCTGTAGAGTTGCTCCAGGAAAATTTTTCTGAGTTTCGCTGGCTACCAAATTTCCCAGACATGAACATTATTGAGTACATCTGTTATGCCTTGCAACGCGTCGTTCAGAAGAGATCTCCACCCCATCGTACTCTTATGGATTTACGGACAGCCTTGCAGGATTCATGGTGTTAATTCCATAGTTCCATAGAGCACTAATTCAGACACAAGTCGAGTCCATGCCACGTCGTATTGCGGCGCCTCTGCTTTCTCGCGGGGGATCTACGCTATATTAGGTATATGTACCAGTTTTCTTGGCTCTTCAGTGTATTTAGCCAGGAAAAAGGAAAAGAAAAATTGGCTCAAATGGCTCTGAGCACTATGGGACTAAACATCTTAGGTCATCAGTCCCCTAGAACTTAGAACTAGTTAAACCTAACTAACCCAAGGACATCACACACTTCCATGCCCGAGGCAGGATTCGAACCTGCGACCGTAGCAGTCCAACGGTTCCGGACTGCAGCTCCTAGAACCGCACGGCCACCGCGGCCGGCTAAGGAAAAGAAAAAAAAATTATAACTCAAGAGTGAACGGTCTTTGACAATGGGAATAATTTTTAGTTACCGCACACTTCTTTAATATTCTTCGATTTCCCACTAGTACTGTATTAACTTCTTTATGTGGAAAAGAACTGGATACCTCCGCAGCATTTGTGAACGTATAAAGAGCACTCAAACTGGAAAATGCTACAAAGTCTTCACATTTCGGTGGAGATTATAAATAAGATACGGAAATGGATTTCTGTAGGGAGTATAGAAGATATACAGAAACCAACGTCTAATTTAAAGTGTCTGTCACTATGAAATCGCAAACATTAGAATTAAAAGGAAGAAATGAGACGGGTTCGTAGTTCTTTTATGAATATAAAATAAAAAATTGTCTTTGACAAAATTGCAGATGACGAATCCCTTAAAGGCTAGTGTATGGGAATGGTTGGAAGAAGGATTAAATATAATGGGGGCTCAGTACAGCATTAGGCTTATGGGATTCTCAAAACTAGGTCAGCCTAATTAAGAAGGAAAAATATAGAGAACTATTTCTTATTGAATATCAAAGTTAACGAGTACGTGATGAAGGAGGTGTTAGCTTTACAATTTGTAGGATTAAAAAGTGTGTGTGGGCGGAAGACACGATTTTCTCTCCTAGGTCAGACTTTCGATCTGCGAGTACACTGGTGTCCAAAATTAAAGGAACAAACAGAGATTTTGCAAGGTTGCGTTTATTTTGCCACAAAACAGTATAACCAGGTGAGAGCAAAGCAGAAACATTGGAAAGAATACACGACGTAAGCAGCTGCAATATGAATAACAGTAGATGAAAATGTTCTTCGTTTTTTCCAACTTAATATATTTGCACAGACATTGCGACAACAGGTTAATGTGCTCACTGTGGGGTGTGACCACCTCTGACAGCAATACAGGCTTGACAACGACGGAGCAAGCCGTGAATAACGTCATCAATGTCATGTTGAGGCAATAACGCCCATTCTTCCTCCGCAGCTGCTAGAAAGTCTTGGAAAGTGGTTGGTGGATATTGACGTGATGGAACCCGCCTTCCTAGTGCATCCCAGACATGCTCTATTGGATTCAAATTGGGAGAGCAAGCAGACCACGCCTTGACTGCAGCATCTTCTGTTTCCAAGAAAACATCAACCACTCGTTCTCTATGAGGTACAGCACTATCGACTATCAAAACGAAATCTGGGCGCACAGCATCCCGCAACAACCGTGCATGTGATGCCAAGATCTCGTCACGGCGGTCAAACCTTGCCGATTCACCCGTACAGTTTCATGAAGAGGTGATCGAGTGGTTTGCATAATCAGTGCCCACACCATTAGCGACTCTCATCGATACTGGTGTCTTTCCACAATGTTCGGGTCTCGAAATCGTGTTCCACACTGCCTTCAGATGCGAATCCGCCGAGAATCACTCTCGAGCCCAAATCGGGACTCATCTGTGAAAAAAACGTTGGTCTTCGACTGTCGAGGTGGCATGTTGACGACTTCACTCTACACGTCCTCTTCTGTGAAGAAGCGTCAGATGCACATACGCTGCAGGTCTCCGACAATAAAGACCACACCGTCGAAGTCTTCTCTACACCGTTTGCCTGGATACAAAACGTCCAGTGGATCCTGCGAGGTTAGATGCCAGCTGCTGCGCAGTACTAAGGTGATACCATTGCGCCCTTATAGCCAAATTATGATCCTGTCTTTCTAATGTCACACGTGGTCGGTCTGCCCTGGTCTTCGGGATACAATTTCGGTCTTTATAAACTGTCGCCACATTCGAGAAACAACAGAACGATTCGCTTTAGGCCATCGGCCCACATGAGTTCGTGACTGTCCTGCTACCATTCTTCTCATGACCTTCCACCGCAGAGTGTCTGGTAGGCGTCTTCTCTGTGCCATACTGCGCCATCTGTGATTGTGTGCACAGCGACTGTGGATCTACATCTACATATATATACTCCGTTAGCCACCAAGCGGTGTGTGGCGGAGGGCACAATTCGAGCCAAAGTCATATTTCCCCCTCTCTGTTCCACTCGCGGATCGCGTGAGGGAAAAACGACTGTCTTAACGTATCAGTACGAGCTCTTATTTCCCTTATGTTTGAATGATGATCATTACGCGATTTGAAAGTTGGTGATAATAATATACGCTCTAATCTTCGGCGAAGATTGGATTTCGGAATTTAGTGAGCAGCCCTTTCTGCTTAGCGCGTCGTCTATCTGCAAGTGTGTCCCACTTCAAACTTTCTATGAGATTTGTAACGCTCTCGCGATGGCTAAATGTACCAGTGACGAATCTTGCCGCTCTTCTTTGGACCTTCTCAATCTCTTGAATCAGACCCAACTGGTAAGGGTCCCATACAGACGAACAATACTCTAAGACTGGACGAACTAACGTATTGTAAGTTACTTCCTTTGTTGAAGGACTACATCGCTTCAGGATTCTACCAATAAACCGCAATCTAGAGTTCGCCTTACCCGTTACTTGTGTAATCTGATCATTCCATTTGAGATCATTTCGAATAGTCACACCCAGATACTTGACTGATGTTACCGCTTCCAAAGACTGATCATTTATTTTGTACTCATGCGATAATATGGATTTTCGCCTCCTTATACGCGGTAGGTTACGCTTACTAATATTGAGAGATAACTGCCTGTCATTACACCACGCATTTATTTTCTGCAAATCCTCATTTATTTGTTCACAACTTTCGTTTGATACTACTTTCCTGTAGACTTCAGCATCATCGGCAAACAGTCTAAGGCTGCTGTCAATATCATCAACCAGATCGTTTATGTAAATCGTAAAAAGCAGAGGGCCTGTTACGCTTCCCTGGGGGACACCTGAAGTTACTCTTGTTTCTGTTGAAGTTATCCCGTTCAGGATGACATAGATGACATACTAATCCCTGTCTTCCCTGTCTGTTAGAAAACTTTCTATCCAACGGCATATGTCATTGGATAGACCGTAAGCGCGCACTTTTTGTAGCAAGCGACAGTGCGGAACTGAGTCGAACGCCTTTCGAAAGTCGAGAAATATGGGTGTCGGACTACCCGACAAACACTACTCCGTTTGATACCTGTTCAGACGTCATTGTTGGCGTGGTTTCCCGTTGACCGGAATGCTATCTTCTATGCAGAACACGATCCTATGGACATCTGTTGACAGTCTGTATGATTATATCGTGAATTAGACACAGGACCGGGAAATAGCGATTTAATGCTTTAATTTTTGAAACCAGTGTAGAACTTACAATCAGCCCCCTCAATTACATGCTGTCATCTCCTACAGTTTTTGCTCTCTTCAGCTCCTTGTACGATGGAGACAACATAAGATAGAAGAATGGGAAAGCGGAAGCAGGCAGCTGCCATTAAAAGGAGGCTCTCTTAGTAGTAAAATAAGAAAAAAAGCGAGAAATCTACCGCGGTATTCATTCAAACAGAAGTTCCGAACGATGTACGTTTGAGACAGCGCAGTACTGGGGCGGAAGGTGATCGTGGGAAGACTGGGAAGGTATAAACTTGAAATACCTGAAGTTTCCTGCTATGGAAGTGTGCAAAAGAGTTAAATCGCTTCAGTGTGACATGGTAAGATAAAGCTGTCTTCGTCCATAAGGTAGGTCTAAATGCTGCAGTACTTAATTGGCGTGGTCCTATCGGATGTGCTGAGCCACTGCATCAAACTTGGCATTTTTCTCGTTTGCAAATAGTTCGTCGCCAGAGGTAAAAGAAGCGATAAGTGAAAGAAAGAATTGCTAGGATGGACTGAAGACTGAACCCCAGACTTGTAGATTTGTAGTTTGACATTTACCTACACAGTCAGCAAGCTCTACCTTGTGATATGTCCGCCCCCGGTAGCTGAGTGGTCAGCGTGATAGAATGTCAATCCTAAGGACCCGGATGCGATTCCCGGCTGGATCGCAGATTTTCTCCGCTCAGGGACTGGAGGTTGTGTTGTCTGAATCATCATAATTTCATCCCTATCGACGCGCAAGCCGCCGAAGTGGCGTCAAATCGAAAGACTTGCACCTGGCGAACGGTCTACCCGACGGGAGGCCCTAGTCATACGACATTTACCTTGCGCTATGAAGAGACATAATTAATTATAATCACCTACTAAGTCGCAATTTCACATATCTTGGGCTAGTTTGATCAGGGCTAGTTTGCCTTGCAATGGATGAATCAGCAAAGAAGAAGCTCTAAAGAGGATGCAAAGACATGAATACGTATCACAGGTTATTGAAAGCGCTGAGTATAGCACATATGGAGAGAAAAAGATGGTGGAGGAGGTTAGAAAGAAATAGTTCGCCCGTCGGACGGACAGGCTTCTGATCTTTATAGCCCGCATCTCGTGGTCGTGCGGTAGCGTTCTCGCTTCCCACGCCCGGGTTCCCGGGTTCGATTCCCGGCGGGGTCAGGGATTTTCTCTGCCTCGTGATGGCTGGGTGTTGTGTGCTGTCCTTAGGTTAGTTAGGTTTAAGTAGTTCTAAGTTCTAGGGGACTTATGACCACAGCAGTTGAGTCCCATAGTGCTCAGAGCCATTTGAACCATTTTTGATCTTTATAATGCTATGGGAAAACATCAGAGTAGCGCTGAGGTGAGGCGGTGGCCACGTTTTTTGAAGCCACTGGGTTCAATTGCCGCTGCAGACGTCCAAAGTTATGTCATCCATGATTTTCTTACACAGTTTATTGAGAATATGAGGATGATCCTTTTAATAAAGGTACGTTCGATTTCTTTGTCTGCATTTGTTAAAGCTGCGTTAATGCTACGCTATCCATGACGCTACCAGCGATGAAGGAACAAAACCGTACATACAGAAACATGAAAACTGGTCCGATACTGTGGCGAAAAATGTAAAGAATGTGTTGCTCTTGAACTGACAAGCAAACGACGCTCCTAACACTGTTCCTATAATAATCTCAGTTATGGGCTCCGATTGATAGTGTTGGGTTGACATATGACAACCCGCTACTAGATAAGGTTATTAGACTTGACAAGTTAAAGTCAGCTAAAAACTAAACTCCACCCGGACAGGCCGCGAAGGCCCAACGGCTACCGACCGGTCGCCGTGTCATCCTCAGCCCACAAGCGTCACTGGATGCGGATACGGAGGGGCATGTGCTCAGCACACCGCTCTCTCGGCCGTATGTCAGTTTACGAGACCGGAGCCTCTACTTCTCAAGAAAGTAGCTCCTCGGTTTGCGTCACAATGACTGAGTGCACCCCGCTCGCCAACAGCTCTCGGCAGACCGGATGGTCACCCATCCACCCTGCCCGACATCGCTTAACTTCGGTGATCTGACGGGAACCGGTGTTACCACTGCGGCAAGACCGTGGGCAAAGTCAGCTAACAGTATCGAAATATGTGTTACGGAGAGAGAATGAATCATAATTTATATACGATTAATATATAGAATCAGAAGAATGTAGTGTCCAAGGAATAGTCACTAGAGCGATTTATCTGACGTCCAAAAGGGCATGATCATTGGCGTGCGCGTCAAGGGTGGGGAAGAATTTTTGAAACATGTATTATCAAATGTATGTAGTTGTCGTTGGGGCTCATGTCCATCCGTATGTGCAGTTTGTTTTCCTCGGCACGATGGTATCCACCAGCAGGACAAAGCAACGTGCCATACAGTTCGCTGTGTACAAGCGTGGTTCGAAGAGCACCAGGATGGGATTACCGTACTCCACTGGTCACAAAACTCCTCAGATTAAAAGCCAATCGAGAGTCTGTGGGGCTACCTCAATCAGGCTATTCGCGCCTTGGATCCTCAACCGAGAAAGTCGAGCCTAGCTGGACACGGCACTGGAGTCGTCATGGCTCCACATCCCTGTCGGTAGGTTCCAGAACTTCACTGACCCTCTTCCTGCACCACTCGCAGCCGTCCGCGCTGCAAATGGTGGTTGTTCAGACTTTTAACAGGTGGTCACATTGAGGTGAGTGGAGAGTGTATATGCGGGGTGAGTCGCGTAAGACGTAACACCCCCATTATTCCGTTGGCGATTGCACGTATCGACAAGCGGTGTTCGGTGAAGCATAACCGACTATGGGGCACGTACTTTGGTACATGCACAATAATCACAACGTTTGTATTGACCGAGATAATGAGGCAAGTACTTGTTTTTTAAATGGGACGCTGTACTTTTTTTGCCATCATTCTAACGCTCTGGAAAAGACACGTATAGTGATATAACGCATGTTGCTATTGTGATTCAAATTTCGCTTAAAAGACGCTGGGAAATATTGTACGATTGAAGGTCGAGGCTGTCGGAAGCGGCTGCAGACTGGAAACACGCCTCGCGCGACCCGCAGGCCGAGTTGCCGTGCTCTATGCAGCATGCACGGCCTACGCTACGTAGGTAAATCCTCATCCGCCCTCTTTTAAGCAAAGTTTGAATCACAATAGCAACATGCGTTGCATCACTATACGCGTCTTTTCCGGAGCGTTCGAATGATGGTAAAAAAGTATAGCGTCCCATTTAAAAAACATGTACTTGCTTCATTATCTCGGTCAATATAAACGTTGTGATTACTGTGCGCCGGCCGCGGTGGCCGTGCGGTTAGGGCGCTTCAGTCCGGAACCGCGTGACTGCTACGGTCGCAGGTTCGAATCCTGCCTCGGGCATGGATGTGGGTGATGTCCTTAGGTTAGTTAGGTTTAAGTAGTTCTAAGTTCTAGGGGACTGATGACCTCAGATGTTAAGTCCCATAGTGCTCAGAGCCATTTGAACCATTTTTTGATTACTGTGCATGTACCAACGTATGTGCCCCATAGTCCGCTATGATTCGCCGAAAACCGCATGCCGATACGTGCAATCGCCCCCGGAATAAAGAGGGTGTTACGTCTTACGCGACTCACCCTGTATAACACATACTTGTCGCAGCCCATCTGGTGGGGTAGAGTAACGTGTTATTGAGGTTAGATTACTGAGACTGGACTGCTTAAACTGGAGGTATGGAATGTGGGCAGATGATGAGGTAGTTTTCAGTACAAAGTTTCTGTAAGTGGATGAACAGCTCTATTCCGCTGCTCCTGTGACTATGCACTATCTGATGTAAAAGGTAATTGGTTATTCAGACGAAGCAGAATTTGATGCCATTTTTAGTCCATTTCATAACATTGGCCCAGAGTACCTACGTTTGCTGTGGGGGCCGGATAATAGTTCCTCAACATTACGATTATAAAGACAGTAACACATCATTACAGTTGATCCTTCACAACATGTGTTCAACTTCATAAATAAGTACTAACCACAGTTCATCCGCAGCCGAGAGTTTACCGTTTTTATTCGTCTCACGGTCATTCTATGTCTCTGATAGGATGCCAACATGGTGTTAGAACGGAAGTTCCACCACTACTTCCATTGGTCTTGCATGCTCAATGTCGCTTTGATCACAATGTATTATGTTAAATGCCCCTGTACTGTTTTAAACATAAATAGTGGAAATTAGAGAAGTTACAAGGACAGACTGCCGATATCAGCGAACTCCCTTATTATAAACGTAGAGTAACACTTCAGATCGATAATAGTGTGTCTCTTAGAGAGTTCTAAAATACCGGTGCTACGATTTTATTGATCAGGCAAATGGAGACACTTTGGTAAACAAAACGACCACTTATGGGTCATACAGGCCTCTCTAAAAGTGGTTCCAGATTAGTTCCTTATCGAGGAAATTATATTAAACGCAGACCGAGTACTTGTGACTTAACCAGTTGATAAGAAAATAACAATATCTGTTACTTTGTACTATCCTTTGAAGCAAGAGTGTAAAACGATTTAGCGATATGAAAGAAGTAATAAACTATAAAGCTCATTAGATAATGTAATGACAAACGGGTCGCTCTATTACGTTCCCCAGAAAAAGTATCACAGATTTTTTCCACTTACTTGTAAAATTTCACTTCCAGGTAGGCCTGAAAACTTCGGTGAACGAAGTAAGATACAAACGCCACCGTGTTTAACACTACAGTTCACATGGGGAGGAATGTCAAGAAACACCACATAGCGCCGAGTGTAGAAAACCAAGGCAAAGTTTTCTGCTGCGCTAAGTAGAACCTTTCAAAAATCAGAAATTCTCTGAGAAATGGGTGTAAGATTTCGGAAAAGGGATAGTAAGCAATGTGTACAAGAAACAAGAGAGAAAAATAAGAATGGAGGACCAAGACAGAAGTGCTAAAATTAGAACGTGTATAAGTCAGGGATGTAGTCTTTCGCACTGTTGTTCAATCTAAGCATCAAAGAAACAGTGACGGAAATAAAAGAAAGGTTCTTAAGTGTAATAAAAATTCAGGGTGAAAGGATATCAATGATATGATACGGTGGTGACATTGCTGTCCTCAGCGAAAGAGAGGAAGAATTTGAAAATTTGTTGAATGGAATGAACAGTCTAATGAATATACAATATGAACTGAGCATAAACTGAAGCAATGGGGAGTAGCAGACATGAGGACAACTACAAAGTTAATATCAAAATTGGTAACTACGAAGTAGACAGAGTTTAAAGAATTCTACTGACTTGGAAAAAAAAATAACGCTTGAGGTAAGGAAGGCGTAAAAAGCAGACTAACGCAGGTTAAGGTGCTTTCCTGGCCAGGAGAAGCCTACCGGTATCAAACATAGGTCTTAGTTTGAGGCAGAAATTTCTTAGAATGTACGGCTGGAAGAGAGCGTTGTGAAATAGTGAATCATGGACTATGGCACAAGAAGAGAATCGAAGCGTTTGAGCTATGGTGCTACAGAAGTAAGTTGAAGGAAGGAGGAAGGAACATTAAGGTTTAATGTGCCGTTGACAGTGTGGTCATTAGAGACTGAAGAATGCTGATAATTAGGCGGGCTGATAAGATAAGGAATGAAGTTCTCTGCAAAATGGGAGGAACATGAGAGGAGAAAATTATTCAACATGTTCAAGACACAAGGAATAACTTTCGTGGAACCTGAGGGGCTGTAGAGGGTAAAAACTAGATTGGAATATATCAACACATATTTGATGATGTTGGTTGCTGGTGGTAGTCTGATATGACGAGGTTGCCACAGGAGAAGAAACCATTGCGGGCCGCATAAAACCAGTCAGAGGGAAACAAAGAGAACGTAATCGCTGTGAAGACGTTCGAAATGCGACGGAGGAATGAGGAAGTATCAAGTTAAACTACAAATAGCGAAAACCGCTAACTGATATCAATGCATTGTCCGTGAAAGTGTAGGAACGAAAGCCGTGAACAAAAATTAGTGGTTTTACGACTGTTCAGAGAGCTTTAGGGATGGAAAGGAAACTGTTGATAGTGCATAATATTCCGGTGGACTGTAATAATGCCACACGAAACAAAGAGCAAGCGAGGTAAGTACTGATACAAAATCAGTGATCGCTATCGACAATGGGATCAGAAGTAGTGGAGATTATCATGAGATAAGTTAAGGCCATGATTCATACGGATTTCGGTACGTAAATACCGGACGTATTTTCTGACGAGCATAAGGCCACCCGTAAGTGTAAATTATGAGTACAGGGTACATGACGCAGTCTGTTGAATCCGAAACAAGCGACAAGCAAAGGAACACACGTCGTAAGAAGTATGTTCTCATAATGTCTGGGGTTCATACAAGTTGATTACCGTCATCGCCAGCATTGGAGAGCCATCAGGAAGTCTTACCTGAGGCAGTAACGAAATCAATATTGCAGTTCTGGAATGTTCCGTTTGGAAAACTGAGTTTGGTACACCCTTTCTCGTCCCCACTCCCACATCTATCCCTCATATTCTCCGACTACTTGGCGAAGCGCCGAGTGAATTTTATTCAAGAAGCACGGTATTCCTCGCATCTGGCTCCTTCATACTTCTCCTTGATTCCCTACCTGAAGTGAAGTTGAAAGGTACGCTTACTGCAGACTTGCAGGACATTCCAAAAAACGAAACTGCAATGTTTCGATCGATTCGTAAACGTCAGAACAGAGTTACAGCAGGTTAACATACGCTGACAAAAAAAAAAAAAAAAACACTGTGGTTCATAGGTGTTATCTTGGAAATGAAAAAAAATTATTTTACTTGTATCTTTTTAGACGATACTTGTTTCTCCCCAAAGCCAACCGATTGAAATATAAGTTTCAAGCTATGAATTAAGAATTCATTTCAATTAATGTCAATCTTCTGAATATACCTGAGTAACAAAAGTGCAGCAAAGTAATCAAATTCCTAAATTTCCTAAATTCAACGTGTGCTCGTATATTATGTTATTTTATCCATGTCGGATCTTGTGAACGCCGCGGTTCATGATGGTTGATGAATGGCGCAACCAGACACGTACACTTTTTAAATATTTATTTTAGTGCCATAACTGATTTCGGGCTACCATGGCCATCTTAGTATGGCTAAAATTTTCAGTTGTTTCAGTAAGAAAAATGAGCCAAAGTGCTTGCATTATATATGGCGCAAATAGTTGCGTTCATCTACAATAGTTCCAGTAGATGGAGATTTGTTTTGTTGTGGTCATGTGGCTTTCTGCCGGTCGGAGTGGCCGAGCAGTTCTAGGTGCTACAGTCTGGAGCCGCGCGACCGCTGCGGTCGCAGGTTCGAATCCTGCCTCGGGCATGGATGTACGTGATGTTCATAGGTTAGTTAGGTTTAAGTAGTTCTAGGTTCTAGGGGACTGATGAACTCAGAAGTTAAGTCCCATAGTGCTCAGAGCCATTTGAACCATGTGGATTTCTAGCTCGATGTATATGTTCTTGAATTCTACCACAATACACATATTGTAAATAACTTACTATGGCACACTTCATAATATTTTTAAATAGCGTGTTGAGCATTGCAGATGTGTTGTACACTTGCACAAATTTATATACCGTATACAGGTATTTAGTTAGCGCTTCAGTTCATAAGTTAATTGCAGGAAATACAAAATTAAAAAGTTGGAGGGTGGGAAGAGAGCAACACATTTGTTCTTTATGGTAGTTCATTTTTATACAGTTATTTACTGGTATCCTTGATGGTTTTCTTTACAATGCAAAGGTTATTAGTAAGCAAAGATACAAAGACAAAATTAATTAAATACTGACCAAGGATGTAAACAGACAAAGATGATGTGTGGGATGTGCAAAATGTAACATTTTAATAACAGAAAAATGTTCACACCTTAAGCGTAAACTTATTATTGAAAGACAGTAGGATAAATTGTTCTTATTAGTTTTTTTTGTGCTGTCAGTGGAAATTATTCACGAAATACTTCAAAGCCAACCGACTGTGTGTTGTAAGGTAGACATCTAGGTGCACAAATTTATATACCGTATACAGATATTTAGTTAGCGCTTCAGTTCATAAGTTAATTGCAGGAAATACAAAATTAAAAAGTTGGAGGGTGGGAAGAGAGCAACACATTTGTTCTTTATGGTAGTTTATTTTTATACGGTTATTTACTGGTATCCTAAACTGCAGTGGCGTGACTGTTACGCGTGCAATTTGTGTTTGATTTCTGCGAACAGACAAGCGAAATTATTTAGAAAATGTTTATTGGCTGGCTCCAGCTATTTATTTACAATGTATTGGGGTGAGCTGAGGGTATGAATATATAGTTCTAGCTGCTCTAAGAGGTTCATTTTCTTGCCTTTGTTAGTGGTATGTAATATCTGTAAATCGTCGTTAATGTTAGAAACAGAGTTTCCATATTGGTTCATGTGAGTGTCTATTGCGGATTTATTTAATTTTTTTAGTCTAAAGGCAGTCATGTGTTCTCGATACCGTATACTGAAGCTCTTGCCGGTCTGTCCAAGATAAAAGATGGTCAATTGTCTCAAATAATCTTGTAAACTCCTGATTTTTCTAGACATAGGCTGGTAGTTTTGGTGCTGTGAATAATTATGTGTCACTGGTGCGGAAACTTATTTGAACACATTTCCTTCTGAAAAGGTTGGCAGTTTGGTATGAAATGTGCCTGGGAGGGAATTCCTGCAAATAGTTCCTTTTCTGATGCTAGTTGTGCATTTACTGCAGGTGATTTACTATCTTTAATTTTATTGTGTAGGTGGTCAATTATTTGTGGCTTATAGCCATAATTTTTAGCTACAATTTTGATAATATTGATTTCTTTCTTCTTGGCAGATGAACTGTGGGGAATTTTTATTTATGTCGTTTAACAAGGATCTGAAATAGGTAGCCGTCCAGTGTGGCCGAGCGGTTCTAGGCGCTTTAGTCTGGAACCGCGTGACCGCTACGGTCGCAGATTCGAATCCTGCCTCGGGCATGGATGTGTGTGATGTCCTTAGGTTAGTTAGGTTTAAGTAGTTCTAAGTTCTAGGGGACTGATGACCATAGATGTTAAGTCCCATAGTCCTCAGAGCCATTTGAACCATTTTTTGAAATAGGCAATTTTGCGCTTTGTGGGGGAGCACGAAGAATTATTTATAATTGCATCTGTGGTGGTTGGTTTTCTATAAATTTGAAAGGCATGCTTTTGATTCAACTTCATTATTCTAAGATCAACAAATGGGCATGGTAGTCCGAAAGCCGGCCGTGGTGGTCTCGCGGTTAAGGCGCTCAGTCCGGAACCGCGCGACTGCTACGGTCGTAGGTTCGAATCCTGCTTCGGGCATGGATGTGTGTGATGTCCTTAGGTTAGTTAGGTTTAAGTAGTTCTAAGTTCTAGGGGACTGATGACCACAGATGTTAAGTCCCATAGTGCTCAGAGCCATTTGAACCATTTTGTAGTCCGAAACTGGTTATGGAATTAAAATAAAACTTTTAAATGATTTTGGCTGGTTACGTCATTCACCAACTATAATATATAAAGCCCTTATGCGAGATAACCGACGCAACGAGTCCGACGAGTACAAATAGGAAGTGATTAGCCCCTTGTTGTTCCCACTAGTTGCCATAGAGTGGTGCACTGCATTAACTTTTTAACTTCTTTAAACAAAAAGTAGTACAGTAATTACTGAAAATCCGGTATTGAAAGTGAGCAAAATTTCAGTCTGCCTGAGTTAAAAATACGTTGCCTTGCGCTTTGCCATGATCAAAGGCATACTTCTCCGTGATAATTTCGCATGAAACGGGAATTCAGCCTGAAAAGGTAGCCTAACGCACTTGAATTCACACAGCGAGGTGTTATCAGCCGATCACCATAATCTACAACGAATGATAGTCGAAGAATACATAAATGTATCCATTCAGAAGACCTCTTTAACGCACTTCCAGAAGCAGAACTAAAGAGCTGCATTAATAGGCTTTGTCCGTGCCCTCGAATAAATCACTGCCGGATTTTGCCAGCTGACTTCCCTGGTCTGCAAAGAACAGCTGCGGCTTATCAGCACACACGCAACTGCATGCACAGATTCGTAAGAGCCCTCGCTGATTAATCTGCAGCCACGCTCACACTGAGGACTTTGAACGCGCCGTACCCTTAAACATGAAAGGAGTCGACAGCTTCATACTGGCTGTAGCGAGCTTGGCGAGAGAGCGCTGATAAGACGACGGCAGAAAACACAACAAAGGCCTGTTAATGGCGTGGGCGGCGCGCGGCCCGATTACACAGGCGGCTGTAACAACGGCTTCCGGCAGCGGCGGGCAGCGGCTGCAGCGCGCAGAGGTGCCAAGCGGCTCTGTCACACAATGTAAATAGCTTCCTGAGCAATTTTCGAGTAGAGTGTTAGGCTCTGTAGTCGTAGGAGACGAGATTAATTAATTATTGAACGAATGGGTTTAAAAAAAGAACAAAAATATGCCAAGCGAGGCTTTCTGACTAGAATCGAAAGCTTCAGAACAAAGAAACAAAAAATAAACTACAAAATTTAAATTAAATTTATCGAGTGATTGAGTTTATCCCGGCGTAGTTGATAATCAAAATATCCACGGGTGTACTGCCGGTCTACAGTATCCAACGGGCACAAAATTCGGAGATCATACATGTCCCCATCATCAGGCGAACTGACGGACTGAGCTCCTGTGAACGTGCCGGCACGGAGATCCGTACGCTATGGCTGCTCAGAGGGAACTGGGTTCGGTCGCGGCGGCGGCCGATTTAAATACCCTCCGCCCGCGGCACGCTCCCTCCGCCGTCCGCGCCCCGCGCCACGGTCGCGCGGTGGAACAGATTGCGACGGCGTCTGAGATGACGTCGGTGTGATGGCTCTGTCCGCCGTGGTCGTCACAACTATACATTTGCTCGATTTACTCTTGATTAACCCAATCGCTGGTACCCAATCCTTGCTAAGATTATAGCCACAGCCACAATCACGATTTATGAGGTCGTCATTGGTGCGACTTTCGATGGCCTCTCTAACAACGCTGTCGCAGTATCTCGACGTCTGTACCAGAATCCTCGTGTGTTCATACTCCATAGCGTGATTTTCCGACAAACAATGTTCAGCGACCGCCGACTTGCTCGGACACATCAGTCGAGTGTGCCTCTGGTGGTCACGGCATCGATCTTCGACGGTACGCATCGTCTGACCAATATACGACTTGCCACATTGACACGGAATCTGGTACACGCCGGCCTTCCTCAAACCGAGATCATCTTTGGCGCTCCCCACCAGTGCACGAGTTTTATTTGGAGGACAAAACACAGTTCTGACCCGGTGTTTCTTCAAAATGCGGGCGATTCAAAGTGCTCTCCGCCCAACACTACAAAATATACTCTAAAATGGCCACAAGGCACAGGAAGATAACAGCTGGATAACACACTAATGAGGCAGAGATTCCTAAAACAGTGGTAATTTTACCCGTTAACAGATATAGACTCATATCGTAACTGACTAACGATGAACTGCACGCTGAGGGTTAAGAAAGTCACCAAGAAGGATGAGTGAATAATTACGTGATCGTCCGTAGCAGTATTGTTCGTGTAGCTGCATTCGGTGTGGAAAGACCCGGATTCTATTTCCCGTACCTTTTTAGTGTTTATTCCCCTGAGGAAGGGAGGTCTGGTATGGATCCACTTAGCCTCATCAAGCAAAATTAGGAGCTGCTTGAATAAAGAAGTAGTGATATCACCGGGATTCATCTATTGGCAGTAACTGCTGGAGGGACTCGTGTCAAACTGATCACAAGTTCCACGATCATAGATCACTTCTCGTACTGGCTCTTAGGCAGCAGATGGTCACTCGAGAAGACCTTAAGGCGTAATCCGTGATAGGTGTTTACGTTTACTAATGTGTTGATGAATGATGTTGTGATTTCGAAATTCTCTGAGGCTATAATTACTGCCATAATGAATACCACAGTAGGTAGTGCAGTTGAGGAAAAATGGTCATACATTAAAAGGTGGAAAGACAGGAAACTGTGAAGAAATTGTGGATAACAGAAGAAATACTTCGGAACATTGATGACTGATGAAAGTACAAAAATATCCAGTAAGAGACAGAAATGCATTAACCTAGAAATCCTTAAAAACTGTATCAAAGATGGGAAAAGGCGATAAAGCGAAATGGATGCGAAAAAAACATGGTGTGATAGAAAAATAAATGGTCGTCAGAATGACATTTTGGCAAATGGCAAAGTTAAAATAACTTTCGCAGAAAATTAGGGTAAAAGAATTCTCTCATGAAACGCAGGTGAGAAGGCGGATAGCTGGTAGGTGAAAATGTACACGGTGACTTGTAGAGGAGGAGTGACTGACTGCTAATGAAATAGGAGAATAAATGGAGGTCGACTTGGAGGACACAGGATATTCAGCATTAGAGTCAGACTTACGAAGAATTTTGAAAGGCTTGCGATAGTACATGGTAGAAGGGATACACAAAATGCCTTTGGAATTTTTGCCTTGTGATCTTTTGCCGCATACGACGAACAATCATGGAACGTATGTCTCTGTAGCTGGTTGGTATAATATATGATCTGTACGATAAAATGCTCTCCGTGAAAGGTATGGTCCCTGATGATCCCTGTGATGCCGGCCGCAGTGGCCGAGCAGTTCTAGGCGCTTCAGTCTAGCACCGCGCGAACCCTACGGTCGCAGGTTCGAATCCTGCCTCGGGCATGGATGTGTGTGATGTCCTTAGGTTAGTTAGGTTTAAGTAGTTCTAAGTTCTAGGGGACTGATGACCTCAGAAGTTAAGTCCCATAGTGCTCAGAGCCATTTGAACCATTTTTGATTCCTGTGATAAATCTAATATTACGTAATTTCTGCTTTCATTCGAGTAGACCATAAACATTCCTTGGGTCTGACGAAAATTAATGAATTGAGGGGCTGAAAGTCATAATGGTCTAAAGCACACTGTCAGCGATTTTGAGATTGTAGCACGTACGCATGTTCTTGACATCTGTTGATATTACGATTTATCTATATCTGTTGCCCAATAGTGTATATATGAACATTAGCAAAATGTAGTCCCACTACTTTCTCGGATATTCATTTCATATGGGCCTAAATTACGAGGGTTGGAACTTTAACAGTGGCAACTATTTATTTACAGCCTGTACAAAATAAATACAAGATTCAATGTTTTACTGGCCTTCAAAGTAGTCACCAGCATTGTGTATAATCCGTGCTGTTCATTTTTGGAACACAGTCTACGACCAGCTTAGAGACAGAAGTGATGACAGTTTCCGCAGGATCTGACCATTATTTTGCAAGACAATACTCAAGCACGTACAGCGCAAGCTGTTACTGATTTGTTTGACTGATGGGGCTGCTAAGTGCTGTGTGTGTGTGTGAAATCTTATGGGACTTAACTGCTAAGGTCATCAGTCCCTAAGCTTACACACTACTTAAGCTAAAGTATCCTAAGGACAAACACACACACCCATGCCCGAGGGAGGACTCGAACCTCCGCCGGGACCAGCCGCACAGTCCATGACTGCAGCGCCCTAGACCGCTCGGCTAATCCCGCGCGGCAGCTGCTAAGTGCTATACCACCTACTGCTCTCCCATGACTGAAGCCCTCGTGAGTTCAACTCGATTTCTAAACTGAAGAAAACACTTCACGGCATTCGCTTCATAACTGCTACAAATTCGTCGCGCAATGACCGCGCCGCTCGAACTGTCAACACAACTGGCACTGCTAAGAGTATCCTACGACATCCACATCGCTGACAACGGGTTATGTGCTGGTGACTACTTTAAAGGCCAGTAAAACTTTGAAGCACGTATCCGTTATTATACGAGCTGTAAATAAATAGTTGCCGCTATTAAAGTTCCAAGCCTCGCACAAAGCGTAACTATGTTGCTCTAGGCTTCTAAATTGTTATCCTGACTGTCAACACAATTTAGTGTCTACATCACGTATACAGCAGTAAAACTTCATAATCGGAGGTGTTTCGCCAGTTTTAGCTGTACTTCAAGCCACAAAATGATGATAACGAGGACCATGAAGTGTTGAAATGGATACTGGTCGTGTGTGTGATGAATTTAGTATCCGCTTTCTTTGTTGTGATTCTAGTTTCACATTAATTACAAAACTTACACGTGTCAAAAGACACTGTTCCCACTAGCCTATATATGGAAAATTTGAGAATTAACATTAATATTAAATATAATCTTAAATATTAGTTAATATTCATAACATTAAGTATGTACATTATTTTTTGTAGAAGGAATAGGACGCTGAGACTTGGTTAAAAAACTATTCAGATCCATGTGACTGGCGATTTGTCTATAAATTCCATTTCCACAAATATCTATTTTTCTCAAAACTTTGTTTTCTGTGGTTAGGCCTTTATGATTCTCAGTGCCTCATAACGTAGCAGTGAAATACTTAAACTGTATTTCTCTTTCTACAAGATAAATATTAAGGTAGGTACTGTTTATTATATTGTCTTGTGTGAATTCCAGTAATGAGCACTAGTGTTTCTGATAAAAATATTACCGATGTAGTTACAATCTGCACTTCAATTTTTTACTATCTTAGTACTGTTGAACATAGAGATTCTCATGAATAATTACTGTAAACCGCAGACGAGACCGGCGATATGTTGGACTTACAAGGTCCGGTCGTAAAATGTGCAGAGACTTACTTTGTAAGGTGCTGAAACATTTTAATCAAATAATTCACTACCACTCTGTGAAAGATCCGAAATCGTGGTTGGCCGCATCAGATCATTTTGAAGAAAACAAGAAGAGTGTGTCTATCTCGTCTGGCTACCACTATTTTTATTGTAACTACCATCATGCTCAATGTGATACGCGTGGCATGAACCTTTTAAACCCCTACGGAATTTCAGCGCGGCGCGGAGCTTTCGCAATGTTATGCCTGCAGACGGATCACTTACATACGCGTAACGCGAAAACAAACGGCGTTGTAACATATACCGGAGGCTGCCTCATTAGTAGGTGTAGGTCGCGCTGGCGCCGCGGGTACAGAAATAGATGGTCGGTTGAGAAATAATGAGACGAGGTCCATTTCGAACGGGAAAATTCGAAACGACGCAACCGGCGGCTGTTGCCCGTGCCGGCACTTTCCTACGTCATAATGACTGCGGCTGGCGCCCACACGCCGTTAGCGCGTTTGACAGGCCTCGTCTGCGCGTGGACAGGTAACAGCCGCGCTGGTGGCGTCCTGTTTCCTTCACAGAGTCTCTCGGAGGCAGTCATGAGTCTCCCACCTGTTACAAGCAGTCTATTTGGTCGTGAAGAAAAAAAACTGACACGCACTTGCACAACAAAAATAGTGGAAGCACTTTAATGTAGTTGCCTAACTGCGTAACTGCTAATTTTCAGACGTCTATATGATTTTACAATGAAGTTAAAGAAACACAAATGAATCATTCTTTCTTGTATGCCATAACTAAAAACTTGTAACCACAAACAGTCTAAAGCCCCATTGCTTTCCAAATGACGCGTTTCCTTTTTCATTTTTTCGTTGTCATCCAATGCAGAGACGTAAAGAAAAAACTTCAATATCAATTTTTTGCTGTATTAGTAGGTCCTTTGCGTTCCCAGATCCTGCGACGCATTTCTTCCTTCTGAATGTTGCAGTACACTGGGGAGACAAAAGTCGTGGGATAGCGATATGCACATACACATGAGGGTTGACTGAAAAGTAATGCCTCCACCTTCGTAACTCTTCAACAGTTGGCAGCATTGGTATGCGGCAGGTACTGGCTTGTTCCGTAGCCTCTTCTCTACAGCTCCAGTTGGCGGGAAGCCTTAGCATTGAACGGTTGTGCTGTTACAGCGTAATGTATGGAACCCTGCGCAGACGGTCGGTCAATGCGATTTAAGCAACGTGCAGTCATTGAATTCTTGATAGCGGAAGGTGTCACCCCAAAGGGGCTTCATCAGCGAATGAAAGCAGTATATGGTGATTGTGTTGATGTGAGTACTGTGCATCCTTGAGCGAGTAAGTTTAAAGATGTTGAGGCGCGAACATCTGACTTGCCTGACAAACAGAGAGTTGGACGTCCTGTGACAGCAGCCACCGAGTTTCACAAGCAAAATGTTGACGGATTGATTCAGGACGATCGTAGTATCATTCAGAAAAAAAACTGAAAGTACAATCGGTATATCACAAGAACGTGTGGGTCACATTATTGCTTTGCTTGGCTATCGAAAGATCTGTGCATGATGGTTACCCCGGATGCTGACTCCTGAAATGAAAGCGCACAGACTTGAAATTTCCCAGGAACTCCTCTCGCGTTACGAGAATGAAGGTGACACATTTCTTCATTCAGTTGTGACAGGAGACTAAACGTGGGTACACCGTTACGACCCGGAGACGAAATGTCATTCCAAAAAAATTCATGACGCAGCTCTCAGCTGGAAAAATCATGGTCACATTGTTCTGCGATGCAGATGGTGTTATCCATGTTGATTTCCTTGATCGTGGAACAACAATAAGGTCAGAGCGTTACATCACAACGCTGCGAACTCTGAAACAACGGCTAACAAGGGTCCGAAAGGAAAAGGGAAGCCGGCAGCTGTGGCCGAGCGGTTCTAGGCGCTTCAGTCTGGAACCGCGCTGCTGCTACGGTCGCAGGCATGCCTCAGGCATGGATGTGTGTGGTGTAAAATGTTCAAATGGCTCTGAGCACTATGGGACTCAACTTCCGAGGTCACCAGTCCCCTAGAACTTAGAACGACTTAAACCTAACTAACGTAAGGACATCACACACACCCATGCCCGAGGCAGGATTCGAACCTGCGACCGTAGCGGTCGTGCGGTTCCAGACTGTAGCGCCTAGAACCACTCGGCCACACCGGCCGGCTGTGTGGTGTCCTTAGGTTAGTTAGGTTTAAGTAGTTCTAAGTCCAGGGAACTGATGACCTCAGAAGTAAAGTCCCATAGTGCTCAGAGCCATTTGAACCATTTTTTTACTCTGATATCTTCTGCTTCTTGGAGAACATTTGCAGCCATTCATGGATTTCATGTTCCCAAAAGACGATGGTACTTTTAAGGACGACAATGCGCCGTTTCACCGGACCCAAATTGTTGGAGATTGTTTTGAAGAACATTCTGAACAGATCGTGCGTATGATTTGGCCACCCAGACCGCCCGACACGAATCCCATCGATCATTTGTGGGGCATAATCGAGGTACGTTCGTCCACAAAATCCTGTACCGATAACACTTTCGCAATTATGGATGGCTCAATATTTCTGCAGGGAATTTCCAGCAACTTCTTGATGTCATGCCACGTCGAGTGCAGCACTAAGCCGGGCGAAAGAAGGTCCGAAACGATATTAGGAGGTATCCCATGACTCATGTCACCTCTGTGTGTGCGCTGTCATCCATCACATCGTCCTGGAGCTGGAATATCTTCGCCCCTCGCCTCTTCATCCTTTCTTAAAAAATGTCCAGTCCAGTTTCGTTTCCTTCTTTTTATTACACATAAAAATTATTGTTTTTCCTCTCCCATTCTTCTCAGTAACTCTTCATATTTCATTCTATCCACCCAACTTACTCTTCCCCTCCTCCAACACGCCTACATTTAAAAAGCGTCCAGCCTTGCTCTACCATTCTTCCTCAGTGTCCACATTTCAGCACCAAACAGGAAGACATTCCATACGAAATATTTTATTAGCCTTTTACTCATACCTTTGTCCAATTCTCTTTTCTTATAAAATGTCTCTTTTGCCATTGCTATAGTGGTTTTACTTTCTGGGTTACTCTTCCAGCCAGTTGGTTCTACCCTGCTTGCGAGACATTTAAAACTTTGCACGTCTAATACTCCTCCATTCAGTATTATCTTTGCCTTTTTATTTGCTCCTAGTGCCATTAGTTTTGTTTTCTTTGTATTTATTTTCATCCATACATTTTCCCTTTAGCTTCATTGATATCCATTACATTCTGTAATTCTTTTTCACCTGTTGCTAAGAGCCCCAAGTCGTCTGCAAACCTCAAACACAGTATTGTTCTTCCTCCAAATGTTACCACCTTATTATCTTTTGAGCAGTGGTCAATCATCTTTTCTAAGTGTAGACTGAAAATGGTAGGAGACAGACAGCAGCCTTGTCTTCTCCTACACCTTTTCCTAGTTCTATCCAGTTGGTACTTCCTGATCTCACTTTCACGAAGAAAACAACAAACGCAATTTATAGTCTTTACATTGTATCTGCTTTGCCTCGCCTGATACAACGAAAGTGACTCCACCTAGTAGCCGGAAAACTGAACCAAACGTCTCTGTAAGTCCAAATTCCTACAAGACACATTCAGCCGTCTATATTTTGTACATAATTTATTTATGCGACCAGTTTCGGCGTCTTCTGGCCCCTTGACCGACGTTTAGGAGGAATCCAATCCTACACGTTGGTCAGGGGGCCTGAAGATGGCATAGTAAAATGGCGAAATTGGTCGCATAAATAAATTACATGCAAAATATAGACGGCTGAATGTGTTTTTAACTTAACATATTATTAAGAACCAAGTGTCTCTGTACCCGGTGAAAGTTGGTCTTACGGAACCGTTACACAGCAAAGTCTTATCTAATCTTGATCATACAGCTTCAGTCTTTTCCATTTTAGTGCCGTCCAATCCATCAGTCCATTCCACCTCCTTCATCTTCAGCTTCATCTTCCTCCTCCGCCACCCCTCTTCGCCTTTGTTAATTTTTTCCCGCAGAGCGGGGCCCACACGGAAGCGGCGCTCGGGCAAGCGCTCCGGGTGTCACAACACCGCTGCTTTAACATGACGCGTATTCCCTTCAGGAAGAGCCTGCACACATTACACTATGCATTTCTGCTGACGAAGACTCATATAAACCGTCAATCGCAATTTTGAACCATTCTTTTTCGGAGGTGTCACAAATTTAGCTTTCACGGGAAAACAATCACTGCTCATACGCAATCCCTGCAAGCTGATAGCTAAGTACGTCCATGCAGACTTTCTCCGTATACCGTCCGCTAATCTTGGGAGTGGGCCTCATCTCAGCATTTCACAAACGACTGTTTATTTCTCTACGATTTGGAGGCATCCTGACATCTACCTACTAATGTCGCTGCATCAACCAAATGATATGGCAGTTTCTTATCCACAACTTATGAAATTTTCAGAGCTACACTGAAGAGCCAAAGAAACTGATACACCTGCCTAATATCGTGTAGGGCCCCGCGAGCACGCAGAAATGCTGCAACACGACATGGCATTAACTCGACTAATGCCTGAAGCAAGGAAATGACACCATGCATCCTGCGGGGCTGTCCATAAATTCATAAGAGTACGAGGGGGTGGAGATCTCTTCTGAGCAGTACCTAGCGAGGCATCCCAGATATGCTCAACAATGTTAATTTCCGGGGAGTTTTGCGGGCAGCGGAAGTGTTTAAACTCAGATGAGTGTTCCTGGGACCACTCTGTAGCAATTACGGACATGTGGGATGTAACATTGTCCTGCTGGAAATTTCCAAGTCCATCCGAATGCACAATGGATATGAATGGATGCAGGTGATCAGACAGGATGCTTATGTACGTCTCATTTGTCAAAGTCATATCAAGACGTATCACGCCCCAAACCATCACAGAGCCTCCACCAGCTTGAACAACCGGCCGGTGTGGCCGTGCGGTTCTAGGCGCTTCAGTTTGGAACCGCGTGACCGCTACGGTCGCAGGTTCGAACCCTGGCTCGGACATGGATGTGTGTGATGTCCTTAGGTTAGTTAGGTTTAAGTAGTTCTAAGTTCTAGGGGACTGATGACCACAGATGTTAAGTCCCATAGTGCTCAGAGCCATTTGAACCATTTGAACCAGCTTGAACAGTCCTCTGCTGACATGCAGGGTCCAAGGATTCATGAGGTTGTCTCCAAACCCTACAATTTGAAAGGAGACTCGTCCTACCAGGTATCAGGTTTCCAATCATTAGCAGTCCAGTGACGGTGTTGACGGGCCCAGGCGAGGCGTAAAGCTTTGTGCCGCGCGGTCATCACGGGTACACGAGTGGGCCTTCGGCTCCGATGTTTCGTTGAATGGTTCGCACGCTGACACTAGTTGATGGCCCAGCATTGAAATCTGCAGCAGTTTGCGGGAGGGTTGCACTTCTGTCACGTTTAATGATTCTCTTCAGTCGTCGTTGGTCCCGTTCTTGGAAGATCTTTTACCGGTCGCAACGATGTCGGACATTTGATATTTAACCGGATTCCTGATATTCACGGTACACTCGTGAAATGCTCGTACGGGAAAATCCGCACTTCATCGCTACCGCTGAGATGCTGTCTCCCATCGCCCTTGCGCCGACTGTAACACCTCGTTCAAACTCACTTAATTCTTAATAATCTGCCATTGTAGCAGCAGTAACCGATCTAACAACTGCGCTAGACACTTGTTGTCTTATATAGGCGTTGCCGATCTCAGCGCCGTATTCTGCTTGTTTACATATCTCTGTATATGAATACGCACGTCTATACCAGTTTCTTTGGCGCTTCAGTGTATTACACCATCGTACGTACCGCTCGTACCGTACCGACTAGGGCATAATAGCCGGGAATATTTTATTAACTGTGACATTTCCGGCCGCAAAAGTTTACATTTTACAGTCTGTTTTCCATATTGCGTGTATGTACGATGGCTTGCTGAAAAGTAATGTCTCAGAATTTTTAAAGTGAAAACTCTTCAAGATTTTTAAGTATTTTTTAAAAGAGTAAATCGCCATTTGACTGTATAATACTATATTTATCTTCTGTACTATCTAGATTTAAGTTTTCATTCCATTATCAATTCAATGCCTAAAGTCCTTTCATCCATACATGTATTTTTTCATCATTACTAACATTACGACAGGAGCGGGTATACAATGTAAAAGGCATATTACTATACACATAACTAGGTCTAGATTGAGTCTTTGCATCTATTCCACAATGCCACGTTTTGTAAGCGATTACATCTCGGTCGGCGAATGATTCCAATCCAGGTAGAGAGGCATTCTCACATCGGACGATGGCGAGAGTGAACCATCCACTCCCGGTACTCCCTGTGGCAACGTCAAGACTGAAATTAACTCGACATCCACGGAAAAAAATCGGTCCATTCAATACGACACTTTGTGCAGTTCCATTTGTGCCAAGTTTGTTTTCCAGGCTTATTATGTGTTTGTAGACTGGCATGCGATGGCGACGTTGACGATACACACGTCGACGAGGCATAGTGCTTAAATGCTGTTGCAGATATGGCTCACAGCGGAATGATACCGCTGGTCTGCGTTGGCCGCTTTTATACTGAGCGCATATAATAGTCTAACATCTTCTAGCACTGTACGTGATGCTGACATAAAAGCCGAAATCTAGATAGTATAGAACATAAAACTGTCAAACGGTGGTTTACTCTTTTAAAAAGTATTGCATGACTGTGGCTCACAGTGTGTCCACGCGGTTAAAGGCGCTTCAGTCTGGAACCGCGCGACCGCTACGGTCGCAGGTTCGAATCCTGCCACGGGCATGGATGTGTGTGATGTCCTTAGGTTAGTTAGGTTTAAGTAGTTCTAAGTTCTATGGGACTGATGACCTCAGATGTTAAGTCCCATTTTTGAACTGTGGCTCAACACAATTTAAAACTTTCTACTTCTTAAATATAACAAACCTTATTAACATTCTACATCTTTAGTTTTCATGTCTACATATTTATTTCTCAACATAGTCACGCTGTCGACAAACACATATCTCCCAACGAGAGGCCATTTTGTTGACACCGTTGAATGTTTGACTTCGTTAACGGACTCACTACCTTACCTCCACCTGCATCGCTTCATTACTATCAAAGTGAAGTTCTCTAAGGCTTTTAAGTGTTGGAAACAGATGAAAATCAGTTGGAACCATGTCGAGACTGTTTGATGGTCGATGACAGTGAACCTAAGACGTCGCAGCGTTCGTGTGTGGTCACGCTGGAGGAGAGGATCCTCGAATTCGAAACTCAAACAAGCACGGTGCTTCTTACGCACCAACATACAGGGTGTTTCAAAAATGACCGGTATATTTGAAACGGCAATAAAAACTAAACGAGCAGCGATAGAAATACACCGTTTGTTGCAATATGCTTGGGACAACAGTACATTTTCAGGCGGACAAACTTTCGAAATTACAGTAGTTACAATTTTCAACAACAGATGGCGCTGCAAGTGATGTGAAAGATATAGAAGACAACGCAGTCTGTGGGTGCGCCATTCTGTACGTCGTGTTTCTGCTGTAAGCGTGTGCTGTTCACAACGTGCAAGTGTGCTGTAGACAACATGGTTTATTCCTTAGAACAGAGGATTTTTCTGGTGTTGGAATTTCACCGCCTGGAACACAGTGTTGTTGCAACAAGACGAAGTTTTCAACGGAGGTTTAATGTAACCAAAGGACCGAAAAGCGATACAATAAAGGATCTGTTTGAAAAATTTCAACGGACTGGGAACGTGACGGATGAACGTGCTGGAAAGGTAGGGCGACCGCGTACGGCAGCCACAGAGGGCAACGCGCAGCTAGTGCAGCAGGTGTTCCAACAGCGGCCTCGGGTTTCCGTTCGCCGTGTTGCAGCTGCGGTCCAAATGACGCCAACGTCCACGTATCCTCTCATGTGCCAGAGTTTACACCTCTATCCATACAAAATTCAAACACGGCAACCCCTCAGCGCCGCTACCATTGCTGCACGAGAGACATTCGCTAACGATATAGTGCACAGGATTGATGACGGCGATATGCATGTGGGCAGCATTTGGTTTACTGACGAAGCTTATTTTTACCTGGACGGCTTCGTCAATAAACAGAACTGGCGCATATGGGGAACCGAAAAGCCCCATGTTGCAGTCCCATCGTCCCTGCATCCTCAAAATGTACTGGTCTGGGCCGCCATTTCTTCCAAAGGAATCATTGGCCCATTTTTCAGATCCGAAACGATTACTGCATCACGCTATCTGGACATTCTTCGTGAATTTGTGGCGGTACAAACTGCATTAGACGACACTGCGAACACCTCGTGGTTTATGCAAGATGGTGCCCGGCCACATCGCACGGCCGACGTCTTTAATTTCCTGAATGAATATTTCGATGATCGTGTGATTGCTTTGGGCTATCCGAAACATACAGGAGGCGGCGTGGATTGGCCTCCCTATTCGCCAGACATGAACCCCTGTGACTTCTTTCTGTGGGGACACTTGAAAGACCAGGTGTACCGCCAGAATCCAGAAACAATTGAACAGCTGAAGCAGTACATCTCATCTGCATGTGAAGCCATTCCGCCAGACACGTTGTCAAAGGTTTCGGGTAATTTCATTCAGAGACTACGCCATATTGTTGCTACGCATGGTGGATATGTGGAAAATATCGTACTATAGAGTTTCCCAGACCGCAGCGCCATCTGTTGTTGAAAATTGTAACTGCTGTAATTTCGAAAGTTTGTCTGCCTGAAAATGTACTGTTGTCCCAAGCATATTGAACCAAACGGTGTATTTCTATCGCTGCTCGTTTAGTTTTTATTGCCTTTCAAATATACCGGTCATTTTTGAAACACCCTGTAGTTACGTTACACACCGCCATGTTTTACGCTGCAATTCGGAGCACTCCAGTGGCAGGGGCTGCAAATATGCACACATGAAGAATAAATGTGTAGACCATTAATTACGTTTTTTATTTAAAAAAAGGTTTACGAGTTTTCACACAAAAAATTCGTAGGCATTTCTTTTCACTGCGCCTTCGTAAGTGATCCATGACGTAGAATGTAGAACAGCAGACAGAACTGCAGACAACAAACACTTCGTTTCCGATAATGGCTCCAACACTGATGTGAACGACAACATTATGTGCAAGGAAGGAAGGAAGTTTAGAGTCAAACGCACCGTCGACAGCACGGTCTTTTGGGACGGAGCACCAGCTCGTATTACGGAAGGATGGGGGTGAATCAGCAGTGCCTTTTTCAAAGGAACCATTTCGGGATTTGCCTGGAGCGGTATAGGCAAATCACGGAAAATCTGTGTGGCCGGAGTGGGAAGCGATTGTGCTAACCATTGTGCCACATATAATATGGCTCTATTAACTAGAGAAAAGCTTCAGAAATAAATAAATAAGAATAAAAGACATTGCTTGGTAGAAAAGTGTGTACCACAAGTTATAGTTCAAATGTTCAAACGTGTGTGAAATCTTATGGGACTTAACTGCTAAGATCATCACTCCCTAAGCTTACACACTACTTATCCTAAATTATCCTAAGGACAGACACCCATGCCCGAGGGAGGACTCGAACCTCCACCGGGACCAGCCGCACAGTCCGTGACTGCAGCGCCGTAGACCGCTCGGCTAATCCCACGCGGCCCAAGTTATAGTTGAATGGCAATGTATGATGGTATAGGTACATGCCTTTGGCGGGTAAGTGTGTGTTTAGAGCTGTTGTTCTCTGTGACAGATAGTGTTGTTCGTATTTAGCGTAGTTACATGCCCTAGCGCGGCATATACGGGGTGTGAACAGCGTCAGACGTTGAAGTGCTCATCGTGAAGGACACGAAAATGGCGGCTACTCGTACGAGACAGGCTCATCGACACAAGGCAGAGTTTGGTAAGGTCTTCATCGTGGGTCTCCATTTGGCCGCCTTGTTGAATTGAGCAATATGCCGGTTTGTTGGACACTCGGATTTGACAATGACCCGATGATGGAATGCAAGGAAACGTGAGGGCAGGCATACTCACTGTCACGACTTCACTCGATCGTATCCGATAACAGACGTATTGTGCACCAAGTACGCTGTAAACCCTAGACGTCTGCATCTGTCATCCAAGAACAAGTAATGCACTTCCTGTAGTATTCTGTTTCATCCCGCACCATTGCAAGGTGAGTAACACCAGCCGCACTAGAGAAATACCGCCTCATGTGTATGCTGCCCCTAACATTACAACACAACCGGCTGCATTTTGAGCGGTGTCGTGAACGGATTGCCATCGCAATTGTGTTGAGTGATGAACGGCTGTTCTGAACTATGTGGGATGGACATCGTAGCCGAGTATGGTGGCCACCTAGGGAGAGGTACAGTCTTGCAGTATTTTGGATAGTCACAGCGCTGTTAGCTCCTGACGTCATGATATGGGAAGCAAGACACACGAGAAAGACAGGCTGTGAAACTACAGGTCTAACGAGTGGCAGCAGTCGTCTCCGGCGGCGGGAAGCCAGGAACTATTTCAGACCCATTTGATAATTCGCGACTGCGCGTTTAAATGCATGCAAGCTGTCGATAGCACACGACGAAGTTACGATCTTTAGTGGGTACCTTTTCAATTACTATTGATTTCCCGCGGGTCCTGCACGGGCCTGAGCGTTCGCGAAGTGCGGCGGACGAGCCGACTAGCGCGATGTCACACGCTTGTTTCAGGGCCAGTATACCTCGTGGGCCCCGGTGGGAAGCATAGCATATGACGTCAGGTCATGGCTGGTATACACCCAGATATTCTATCAGCATGGGGGCGATCTGCAACAGTGTGGACTCTGAAGAAGCTTTCAGACGCCGAGATCGCGAGTAAAGGATTTATTAGATTTAGGTAACCGATTTCCGCAAGACTGAGTACCCATCTCCGGATTTTATACTTTACAACTTTACACCCTCTTTTTTCTTACTGTAAGTGATGTTACTGAGGCGACAAAAGTCAAGGGACGCTTCCTAATATCGTGCCGGACCTCCTTTTGCCCGGCGTAGTGTAGCAACTCGACTTGGCGTGGACTCAACCAGTCATTAGAAGTTCCCTGCAGAAGTATTGAGCCATGCTGCCTCTGTAGCCGTCCATAACTGTGAAATGTTGCCGTTGCACGATTTTGTGCTCCGACTGACCTCTCAGTTATGTCGCTAAATATTCGACTGGGGTGGCTAAACCATTCTCACGAACTATGACAAATTTTCGTCAAGCCAGTCTACATCCATACTCCGCAAGCCACCTGACGGTGTGTGACGGAGGGTACATTCAGCACCTCTATCGGTTCTCCCTTCTATTCCAGTCTCGTATTGTTCGTGGAAAGAAGGACTGTCGGTATGCCTCTGTGTGGGCTCTAATCTCTCTGATTTTATCCTCATGGTCTCTTCGCGAGATATACGTAGGAGGGAGCAATATACTGCTTGACTCCTCGGTGAAGGTATGTTCTCGAAACTTCAACAAAAGCCCGTACAGAGCTACTGAGCGTCTCTCCTGCAGAGTCTTCCACTGGAGTTTATCTATTATCTCCGTAACGCTTTTGCGATTACTAAATGATCCTGTAACGAAGCGCCCTGCTCTCCGTTGGATCTTCTCTATTTCTTTTATCAACCCTATCTGGTACGGATCCCGCACCGGTGAGCAGTATTCAAGCAGTGGGAGAACAAGTGTACTGTAATCTGCTTCCTTTATTTTCGGATTGGATTTCCTTAGGATTCTTCCAACGAATCTCAGTCTGGCATCTGCTTTACCGACGATCAACTTTATATGATCATTCCATTTTAAATCACTTCTAATGTCTACTTCCAGATAATTTATGGAATTAACTGCTTCCAGTTGCTGACCTGCTATATTGTAGCTAAATGATATGGGATCTTTCTTTCTATGTATTCGCAGGACATTACACTTGTCTACGTTGAGATTCAATTGCCATTCCCTGCACCATGCGTCAATTCGCTGCAGATCCTCCTGCATTTCAGTACAATCGTCCATTGTTATAACCTCTCGATGTATCACAGCATCATCCGCAAAAAGCCTCACTCCCGATGTCATCTACAAGGTCATTTATGTATATTGTGAATAACAACGGTCCACGACACTCCCCGCGGCACACCTGGAATTACTGTTACTTCGGAAGACTTCTCTCCATTGAGAATGACATGCTACGTTCTGTTATCTAGGAACTCTTCACTCCAATCACACAATTGGTCTGATAGTCCATATGCTCTTACTTTGTTCATTATACGACTGTGGGGAACTGTATCGAACGCCTTGCGGATGTCAAGAAACACGGCATCTACCTGTGAACCCGTGTCTATGGCCCTCTGAGTGTCGTGGGCGAATAGCGCGAGCTGTGTTTCACACGATCGTCTTTTTCGAAAACCTTGCTGATTCCTACAGTTGCGAATAATTGTGGCGTTGTGACAAGGTGCATTGTCAAGGTGCACTGTCATCTATAAAAATTTCATCGTTGCTTGAAAATATGAAGTCCATGAATGGCTGCAAATGGTCTCCAAGTCGCCGAACACAACCAGTTCCAGTCGATGATAAAAAATTCGGTTGAGCGAGACAACCTAGCCCACATGATTACGGTGCCACCACCAGCTTGCTTAGCGCCTTGTTGACAACTTGGCTCCATGGTTTCGTAGGGCCTGCTCTCAATCGTTAAGTGAAGGCCGTCGGCTACTGCGTTGTCCCTGGTAAGAGATACTGCCTGAAATTTGGTATTCTCGGCACTCTCTTGGTACTGTGGATCTCAGAATACTGAATTTCCTAACGATTTCCGAAATGGAATGTCTCACGAGCCTAGCTCCAACTTGTGTTGCGCGTTCAGAGTATGTTACATCACGCCATGCGGCCACAATCACTTCGGAAACCTTTTCATGTGAACGACCTGAGTGCAAATGACAGCTCCGTCAATGCACTGCCCTTTTATACCTTATGTATGTGATACCACATATGGGGATATCGCTATCCCTCAGAGTATTTGTGTGAGTGTCGTGAAATTCACTGGAACTCGCTATGTGAAACATAAAAGAAATACTATGTACAAACATACGCCAGCTACGAGTGCTCACTCACATCAACAGCTGACAACTGATTCATAATCAGCGTAAACAACATGACAGTATCGTGATGTAAGTTTTCCGAGCCGGCCAGACTGGCCGAGCGGTTCTAGGCGCTACAGCCTGGAACCGCGGGACCGCTACGGACGCAGGTTCGAATCCTGCCTCAGGCATGAATGTGTGTGATGTCCTTAGGTTAGTTAGGTTTAAGTAGTTCTAAGTTCTAGGGGACTGATGACCTCAGAAGTTAAGTCCCATAGTGCTCAGAGCCATTTGAACCAAGTTTTCCGATAGAACATGTGTGGCACCAGCTCGGATGTCAATTCTCTCCCAGTGCCAGCACCAGGGTACCAAAGACCAGTTACAATAGTTGTGGGTCAGTTTACCTCAAAAGAGGATATAATGAGCTTTATGATTCCCATCGCAACCTAATCAGTGTATGCATCCAACCTAGACGGGGGTGTAGTGTCATACTTACAAGTCTCTCACACCGCCAATTTTACGTAAGTTTGACACGATTCTGTAATCACTGAAATAACATTAGTTATCATCTGTGTCTGTGAAGTTTATTTCGCTTTCTCCTTCCCTTCTAAGTTCTTCACTTTTTTTGTTATGCGGTGTAACAAAAAGTAAAATAACGGAAGTGATATCTCCCATATAGCAAAGAAAAGATGACGCTATTGGAAATATTAGAAGTAAGTAAAGAAGCATATGACAACATTATATACCTTAATAGTTTTAATTGAACGATCAAAATCCACTGGATCTCTCGTTTCGCATGACCTACCTAACGATATGTTTGTAACGATAGTTCAAACCACTTTCCGTCGAACAGTAATTACCAGAAGAGAATGTCTTGACAGAAACGAGTCCAGTCGAATGGTTCGACTACAGAACTGCTTCATAAATTTCGGTAGTCGAAACTTCTTCATAAAATTCGGAAAGAAAGACGTTATTAAACAACAATACGTTGAAAAACACCATTTTCATTTGTCTGTTAAAGTGAAATTGCAACATTACCAAGCCGCAGAGGAAACTGTGGATGTGGGATACGGTCTATGTTAGTGGTATTAGGGGAAACGATACGAATTACTTCATGGCGTCCCGAGCAGTGTTCTGGGAAGGATTTAACGCTTCTACCTGCGAATGCGAAGAAAAACTGTACAGTACGTGAGCGTACTGCTAAGGAAACAGAAAATATGGGCCTGTTACGATTGCAGTGCCCTCAGAGTCACGTGAAGTGACATCGTACGACTGACGCATACGTCTGATTTGTTTGAACTGTATAAACCCCACAACTAAACTAACTAAGATTGACATCAGGTATGCTTCCATAAAAAGGGAGCAAAAGGAAGGGCAGAGCCTCACCGATATACTGTAGGCTTGGAGCACACATGGCAGGTGCCAGGTAGAAACGATGGCACCAGAAAGCATAAAACAAACATGCTATGCACATATTTAATAATGATGATTACCTGGTATTCTGCGATCATATCTTGCAGTAACATCCATAAGAAAAAATGTAGAAACTAAAGAAAAAACCGCTCTTATGTTACAGCAGTGTGTGACTGTGAAGCCGTACTGTTAGCTTTGTAGCTAGATTGGATGAAGATATAGAGGATACGTGGGGGGTTTCTTGAAGGAGTAGTAACAGCTCGCATTTCTAAAACGGTCATTAACGGCTGGACGAGTGTGCAGTGAAAGGAGCAATACAGGAGATCATCGCCACGTTGTTCTCATTAGATACTGTATAGAAGATATGTATTCGCAAGTGCGAATACAATAGACTTCATCCGCACAGTTTGTTAGTGACATGTAAAACTTTGTGCCGGACCGGGACTCGGAACTCCTTTACGTGGGAGTAATGGATCTGTACGTCAGGTTCTAAAATCTAAACGACATGGTTCGTTCATCAAAAAATTGTGAATAGAACCGTCGTGGTGGCGTATACACTCTCTCTGTCCACTGAAGCAACGTATAATTCCCGCTTTACGTGAGCGGTCTCTTTAACCAGTGCTTGAAACTATGAAACAGAGGGAAAACTCCTTCTAGTGCCAATAAATGCAGTCGCTTGTTAGAATTGATTTGATGTTTCCTATAACCATTACGAATGATTTTCATTACTTTTAGTTATAACGATCATATCTGAGGGTGAAACGAGTTTTTCAGTGCGTATCAGTTACTAGTTAACAGCACGATCCCACAATACATTAACGACCGAATGCGGTGAGCGTTGCGTTTCTTACGATAAACGTTTTCTGTCACGCTAATAGACAAACTTCTGGTGCTCAATGCGAACATGAAAAGTGAAGCAATATTAAAATAAAATAATAGTTATACGTTGTTTCAGCGTGACAGAGGGAGTGTATATGGCACGACGACGGTTCTATCACAATTTTTTGATGAACGAAACATATAGTTTGGGTTTTAGAACTTGACCTACAGGTCAATTACGCCACTATTTTCTCAGTATCTGTAAACATCACCGATGCTACCAGAAAAAAAAGTTTCAGTAGTGCATCAAATTGCAACGAGAAGATGAAAAAAAAAATCTAATTGAACACATCAGCTTCTCCTCTTTTTATTGATTTATCTTGACTTCGTGTACGAGAGAATAATCTGCCAATGGCGACGAGCACTTGCACTGGCGAGTCCAAAAAGCGTCGACGAGTGCTGTCGCAATGCAGAATTCCTTTGCAAGGAAGCTGTTCGGGCCAAAAACTGAAAACTGTATTTCGCTCACGATGAATTGTTGAAAAAATTGGTTACGCTGCACTCTTTGTTGCACACATTTACAGATGGCAGTAATTCAATGGGATCCAGGTACCTGATAATGATGATAATAATAATAATAATAATAATAATAATAATAATAATAATAATAGGTTATAATAATTTACGACAAAGATGTGTGAGTGCAGTATTATCGTTTTAATAGCTCTGTAGTTCAACTATTTCCTCCTTTATATAAACGTGCTATAGTTGGTGCCTTTTTATCATGGAAGCGGAACGTGCTGACAATTGAATATCTCTGCATGCTCCTCCCAGGTTGCTGTCAAAAACATGGTAGCATAATTAAAAGAGAAAACACATTAATCAAACTACAACGGCGCAAACCACATTGATATCATACTTGGTAACAGCGACGAGGGAGGCGTCCTGGTCACATTGGTCAAACTGACGCATACTCGTAGAATCCCCAAAGAAAGCTGTCAACAGGCGGAAACGAAAACGGCTTGGAATCAGTTCGAAATATGGGAATATTTAATGACATTACTGGGTGATTCAGAAATGAATCCCTACTATTCTGTTTCTACGTGTACATCTACATGATTACTCTGCAATTTACAATAAAGTGCCTGGCAGAGGGTTCGTCGAACCACCTTCAAGCTACAATCATCTTGTCAATGTTGCAGTTCTTCTTGTTTCCGTGCTTGATAAGAAAATAGGAGACGAATTCTGCCTTATGCAAGCCACCTTTATAGCTTTGTTTTCACTCAGAGATGTTTCAGCACATTTTGTGCTAACTTTTGTTGATTTATTTGTTTCTTTTCCTTCTGAAAAATTGTTGTTACATTTTGACCTTTAAACAAACTATTCGTACAAAATATTTACATTCATAAAATCAGCGATTAATGTCAAATATTTTACGTTGCTCTGCATGAACTTCAGCGTTCTCAGTACCGTATGCAAAGCAATGCCAAATATTTGACAATAATCGCTGATTTTACAAATGTAAATATTTTTTACGAAAAGATTGTTTAAGGGTTAAGATGTAACAACAGTTTTGCAGAAGGAAAATAAACAAATAAACCCACTGAAGATAGCGGAAAGAATGCTGAAATACGTCTAGGTAAAAAACTACAAAGGTGTCTTGCATAAGGTGGAATTTCTCTCCAACCTTCAAACTATTTCTCTCTTTCCACTCTTGAACAGCGCACTGGTAAAACGAACACTTAAATCGACCCGCGCGAGCTCCGATTTCTCTTATTTTATTATGATGATAATTTCTTCTTACTTACGCGACCGCCAGCAAAATATTTTCCCACCCGGAGGAGAAAATTGGTGATTGAAATTTCTACCGCAACGGAAAATTCCTTTCTTTTAATGATTGTCACCCTAATTGGCGTATAATATCCGTGCCACTCTCTCCCATATTTCGCGATAATACAAAACGGGCTCCCATTCTCTGAACTATTTCGATGTTGTCCGTCAGTCTCACCCGATGCGGATTGCACACCGCGCAGCAGCACTCCAGAACGTAGTGTAAGCAGTCTCTTCAGTAGATCTGCTGCATTTCCTCAGCGTTCTGTCAATAAATAGCAGTCGTTGGTTCTCCTTCCCCACAATACTGTCTACTTG
Source organism: Schistocerca serialis cubense (assembly GCF_023864345.2). Taxonomy (NCBI): domain Eukaryota; kingdom Metazoa; phylum Arthropoda; class Insecta; order Orthoptera; family Acrididae; genus Schistocerca; species Schistocerca serialis. Next base: position 217,646,908 of record NC_064641.1, read on the forward strand.
ATCGTTCCAATTTAAGTTATTCGCAATTCTAATTCCTAAATATTTAGTTGCTTTCACAGCCTTTAGATTTGAGTGATTTAGCTGATTCATTTTATTACTCATGTGGATGACTTCACGTTTTTCATTATTTAGAGTCATCAACTGTTTTCGCAGCGTACAAATATCTTGTCTTAACCGTTTTCATTTGGTTTTGATCATCTGATGAATTTACAAGACGGTAAATGACAGCATCATTTGCAAATAACCTAAGAGGGCTGCTCAGATTGGCTCCTAAATCATTTATGTAGATCAGGAACAGCAGAGGGCACATAACACTTCCTTGAGCAGCGCCAGAGATTACTTCTGTTTTACTCGATGACTTTACGTCAGTTACTGCGAACTGCGGCCTTTCTGACAGAAAATCACGAATCCCAGTCGCGCAACTGAATGATACTTCACAGGCACGTAATTTGATTAGAATTCGCTTGTGAAGAACAGCGTCAAAAATCTTCTGGATATCTAAAAATAAGGAATCAATTTGACGTGTCCTGTCGTTAGCATTCGTCACTTCGCAGGAGAGTAATGGGCTGCTTGTGTTTCACAACAACGATATTTTCTGAATTCGTGTTGGCTACTTGTAAATAAATCGTTTTCTACGAGATAATTCATAGTATTTGAACATAGTATATGTTCCAAAATCCTATAGCAAATCGACGATAGCGATATTGATCTGTAATTCAGCAGGTTTCCTTTTCTTGGGCGTTGGTATGACAACACTGGAATGAATTCAAGACCATGGCTTGGCTCGTACAGTTCACCCGATCTTAATCTAATCGAATCGCAGAAACCATGCGTTCACAAGTGCACTTTCGAGGGTTACTGGGGAAGCAAGTCGCTACTAACATTGCCTTCCTAGGACATTGCGCACTCAGTGTCAGTGAAGAGACAGTTCGGAACAAATTCATAACAAGGACAATACATCTTAGATGAAAGTAAATGCAATATCTTGGCCACGTTGGTTGGTTGGTTGATTTGGGGAAGGGGACCAAACAGCGAGGTCATCGGATTAGGGAAGGATGCGGAAGAAAGTAGGTCGTGTGCTTTCAAAGGAACCATCCCGACATTTGCCTGAAGCGATTTAGGGAAATCAGGATGGCCGGACGCGGGTTTGAACCGTCGTCCTCCCAAATGCGAGTCCAGAGTGCTAACCACTGCGCCATAGCGCTCGGTCTTGGCCACATTTGTCAGTGTAGAATGTGTATTAATTAAGCGATTATTTTGAAGTATTTAGTATACAGTATACTGATGTATCACTTATTTTATGATAAGACATTTTATGTTAACTGATTCTTCTGTCGCTTCTTGAAAGCCCTGGAAATAATAATAATAATAAAAACCATCTGGCCCACAGTCCTAATTGAATATCAAATAACCATGCGCAGATCAGTACGTCCCCTATTTTATACTTCACTTAATCCTCAGTTTTTCAGCGCTTCCCACTCTGTCTGCTACTTCTGATTCCTTCAGTTTCCTGTATTTATTTATCTTATTGTGACTGCCTTGTACTCCATATATTCTGTTGTTAAAGTCGTCAATTTTTTACTCTGTTTTCTGTATCACTTTCCATGCCATGTGGAATCATACTTAATACCACTTTAAGGCATTCTTGAGCACTCTTGTCAAGTACTAATTTTATTTTCATGGGATTATTAATTGAATTTAAATTGTTCTATAAGTACTGTTTTTCCAGTATAGTGCTAATGTTTGTCCTGGTTTGTTCCCTTTTACATGTTTTTACCGTTCACCTACTTATTTTTTTAATTTTATTATCACTTCACTGTAAAACATGGCATTTTCTCCGTGTTCGTGCCTCGTTCCAGATGAGTAACATATTTTCCAAAGTTATTAACAAACATTATAATTTTTTTCATGAGGATGGTAAGTTAAAGTCTGATAATGGCCTTGTAAGACGAAAACTGGTTACCTAAATGAGTTAATCCTGGAGAACATACACTGTATTGCGCTTTTCATTTATAATAAGACAACTTACTGAGAATTTATAGCTCTGTAAGGTTAGCATATGTTCATCACGGAAATAATTACAAGCTGATGGCGGGACATTTCAGTTACGCTTTTTGAAGTTAAGATGAATATTAGTCAACACAAGCAGAAAGGCTGTTTTGTATTGTGAAGTTCCTGTCAAATTTAAAATCATGATATGTAGTTAACTTTGAAACAATTCCTGAATTTCAGCAATGCGTAATATGTTCCGTAAATGTACCAGTTCCTAAAAATGGTCACTGACAAACCAACTTCATACTTTGATACAACCACTGCACAAAATCAATTAAGATTGTCCGAGACTGTGACGAGAATGTACAAATGATAGTATCGCGAATGAGCTGCGAACAACGCCTAAACACATGAAAATTGCGAAACCAGTTCTGAATAAATGACGGTAGCAATGATTCATGATACAGAAATTTGTCTGAACATCAGGATAACGTAATTCAAATTTCATACTATTTTTACAGCTTAACGATGCATGGCTGTTAACTCAAAAAGAGCACGAAGAACAGATGCTTGCAGCTTGACCACTATCGCAAACGAATACAATCACTGTGCATGTGGCACTGAGGCTAGATCTCGTCCAGGGGAGTGTTGCGTGCACTGCACGCAGAACTGAAGTGGGTTGGGTACCTGCAACGCCTTTAATAACCACTAATAAATCTGTCGGGTTGTACTGTCATGGTCCATGAAACAGGAAGAAAGGTTTCATCGACCACGATCACACAACCCAGAAGATTTACCAGCAGCTAAGACGTTCAGTAGTAAAAGTGTGAAAGTTGTAAATATTGTAAAATTAAAATTTTTGGAGTACGTTGTAACATTAAGTCCCGAAGAAATGATTCCATTGTGTAGTTTTTTAATTAAATGAGCTGTGACTTATTTAACTTAAACGTAGAGCATTCGGTGCAATTTATTCTGTAATACCATTATAATCAATTTTGTATTGCACACCTTCATCGACTCATTTTTAAAATATGCATGCAAAGTTTCCGTAACGAAAAGTAGTTGCCGGCATAGCGTTTTTAATGTACCATGATACACATTTCGAGTTGAGAATCATAAGAACACTCTCGACATTCAAACTATTCCTACATTTGAGCACTACAGAGATCACGGATTGGAAGCAAGTTCACAGAAGGAACATCCCTCTGACGCATATGGGATACTGACAACGACGTGAATACTTGAAAACCAATTTTTTTATTCCATTAGGAGACTATGTGACGAATAAATCATTCGTTATTGTCAATTCTTAATTAAATACGCTGATTTAATTGAAACACAGAGAATTTACCACAATTCATCTGTTAACTCGTGATACCCAATATTAAATTGCACAATTGTATCGATCCATTTTTCAGATATGCGTAAAAGGCTTCTGTAAACAAGACGGTTGTTGCCAATGCAGTTTTTATTTTTTTAATGAAACTGCTGCCATTTGTTTTTGAGTATTTTATTATTCATGTACTTCACACTATCGCGGTTTCGAATTCATAGCCATTACCTAGTGCAAAGATGAAAAAAAAAGGTCATGAAATATCCGACATATCTGAATGATACTTCGTCGTCTCCATCTACAGCTACATGCATACTCTGGAAAACACCGTGACTTGCATGGCAGGGGGAACATCCCAACCGGCCGGGGTGTCCGAGCGGTTCTAGGCGCTACAGTCTGGAACCGCGCGACTGCTAGGGTCGCAGGTTCGAATCCTGCCTTGGGCATGGATGTGTGTGATGCCATTAGGTTAGTTAGGTTTAAGTAGTTCTAAGTTCTAGGGAACTGATGACCTCAGAAGTTAAGTCCCATAGTGCTCAGAGCCATTTGAACCATTTGGAACATACCATTTACCAGTTATTGGTTTTTTTTTCCCGTTCCATTCTTGTATGGAGCGCGGGAAGAATGACTGTTTAAATGCCTCAGTGTTTTCTGTAATTAATTTAATCTTGTCCTCACTATCCGTATGGGAGTGACATGTAGGGGGTTGTAGTGCATTTCTGGAGTTATCATTTAAAGCCGGTTCTTGAAACTTTGTTATCAGAATTACGGTATATTGATAATTTTTACTTATGGACCGTCTGACAGCAACTGAATAAAACACAATTTTAGTGCCATACGCGTTTCGCCTTTCTTTTCTGCAAGGCATCATCAGTGGCCTGGAATATGTACGTATGTTAGCTATTTAATTTACATTTTTGTCACTGCGCCTATAGGTTATAAACAGTTCTGGTGGTTGGTATTTCCTATAAAGTAGCAATGTTTTGAACTGTACTTACAGGTTGCGTGGACAATTTCTTACATATTACGCTCCTGTTGCATTTTTGGTGTTGTTCTTCTTCTTATGAATGCCAATTTGCGTGATGTTCCAAATGGTTCAAATGGCTCTGAGCACTATGGGACTTAACTTCTGAGGTCATCAATCCCCTATAACGTAGAATTACTTAAACCTAACTAAGTAAAAATTATCAATATACCGTAATATTACACGCAACTGAGGAAGACAGGACTACAAAAGTTTCTTACCAGAATTTTTCGGGATAGCTTCCGACTACGTTCAAGAGTCCGACAGTTTAGTTCTTTCAACGTCTGTATGACACTCTTCCGCGGGTCAAACAAACCTGTGACCATTCGCGTCGCCTTTTTCTGTATAGGTTCAATATCCTCTATTAGTGCTATTTGGTAGGTGTCCCAGATGTCCGAGCAACATTCCAGGATACAGGTGATTTGTAAGCAATCTACTTGCTAGACCGATTGCAATTCAAGCAACAAACCGAAGTGGCTGGCTCTGAGCACTATGGGACTTTACATCTATGGGCATCAGTCCCCTAGAACTTAGAACTACTTAAACCTAACTAACCTAAGGACAGCACACAACACCCAGCCATCACGAGGCAGAGAAAATCCCTGACCCCGCCGGGAATCGAATCCGGGAACCCGGGCGTGGGAAGCGAGAACGCTACCGCACGACCACGAGATGCGGGCTAACAAACCGAAGTCTCCCACGTTATTTACCCACGACTGGACCTATATGATCGTTCCACTTCATGTCCTTTATAAGAATAGGGATAATCAGTCGTCCGCTGCACAATTTTTTTAATTAACTTCTTGACTAGTTTAGGCAAATTAATTTCCCATCCTCAGGAGATCATACAATTAAGCTTACACCGGAAAGCAATCGTCAAGCAAACTCTGGACGAGTGTTCCTAAAAAAACGATAGATCGAGGAATGAGTTTATTGATTCCAACAGTGCATCCGACGTATAAACATTAATGGAGACATTGTTTACTTTGAACAAATAAACCAATTTCGAGTCGAAACCCACTGTAGCACACTTGATCTTCAGACAATTTGTACATGCCGAGATCGGGAATTCTAAGCAACGTCGCAGATTGAGGTCTGTTGACAAACCACTGGCCTTGCACACGCGAATATAACCATTGCACAAAAACCACTAACACGAAACTTTGTCGACGAGTCTGTGACTAGCATAGGACGATCGTTGAGGGAACGACGCGACGGCCAGGGCGTAGAGGCGTCAGCGGCAGCAGCAAAGCCGGCATCGGCAGAGGCAGCACTGCCAGGCACGTATGTAGGTAGGTAGAGTGGACTTACGGCTGTAAGCCCCTGCGCTGCGCTGCGGCGTGTGCTGTCCTATAGGCGGGCACGCACGACGCACACTGCCGAGCGCCAGTGTTTACTACTTGTTGCTGGCAGCGGCGGCGGCGGCGGCGGCGCGTGGTGGGGGGTCGGCAGAGGCTGCTGACGCGGCCGCTGGGGAGGGCGGGGCACCGCCGCCGCCAGCGTCTTCTCCACGGCGTCTCCGGAAGACTGCCACCAGCTGCAGCTTCCGAGACTCATCTGCCTCTGGCAGGACGACCGCAGTCTCACACCTGTCAGCCGGCCGCTGTGGCCGAGCGGCTCTAGGCGCTTCAGTACGGAACCGCGCTACTGCTACGGGCGCAGGTTCGAATCCTGTCTCGGGCATGGATTTGTTTGATGTCCTTAGGTTAGTTAGGTTTAAGTAGGTCTAAGTCTAGGGCACTGATGACCTCAGATGTTAAGCCCCATAGTGCTTAGAACCATTTGAACCATCACACCTGTCGTAATTTGCAGAAATCTACATCGTGCGTTGGCTACTTGATGGTGCCTCCTGCATTCAGAACGGGCGCAAAACCCAAGTCTCCCGAACAAGTCCTGAGGTGACAGACATCATGGGATAGAGATATACACATACAGGGTGGTCCATTGATAATGACCGGGCCAAATATCTCACAAAATAAGCATCACACGAAAAAACTACAAAGAACGAAACTCGTCTAGCTTGAAGGGGGAAACCAGATATCGCAATGGTTGGCCCGCTGGATGGCGCTGCCATAGGTCAAACGGGTATCAACTGCGTTTTTTAAATAAGGAACCCCAATTTTTTATTACATATTCGTGTAGTACGTAAAGAAATATGAATGTTTTAGTTGGACCACTTTTTTCGCTTTGTTATAGATGGCGCTCTAATAGTCAAAAACGTATAAGTACGTGGTATCACGTAACATTCCGGCAGTGCGGACGGTATTTTCTTCGTGATACATTACCAGTGTTAAAATGGACCGATTACCAATCGCGGAAAAGGTCGATATCGTGTTGATGTATGGCTACTGTGATCAAAATGACCAACGGGCGTGTGCTATGTATGCTGCTCGGTATCCTGCACGACATCATCCAAGTGTCCGGACTGTTCGCCGGATAGTTACGTTATTTAAAGAAACAGGAAGTGTTCAGCCACATGTGGAACGTCAACCACGGCCTACAACAAATGATGATGCCCAAGTAGGTGTTTTAGCTGCTGTCGCGGCTAATCCGCACATCAGTAGCAGACAAATAGCGCGAGAATCCTACATCAACATCGATTGCACCCGTACCATATTTCTATGCACCAGGAACTGCATTGAACGTCGTGTACAGTTCTGCCACTGGGCACAAGAGAAATTACGGGACGATGAGAGATTTTTTACACGCGTTCTATTTAGCGACGAAGCGTCATTCACCAATAGCGGTAATGTAAACCAGCATAATATGCACTATTGGGCAACGGAAAATCCACGATGGCTGCGACAAGTGGAATATCAGCGACCCTGGTGGGTTAATGTATGGTGCGGCATTATGGGAGGAAGGATAATTGGCCCCCATATTTCGATGGCAATCTTATTGGTGCAATGTATGCTGATTTCCTACGTAATGTTCTACCGATGTTACTACAAGATGTTTCACTGCATGACAGAATGGTGATGTACTTCCAACATGATGGATGTCCGACACACAGCTCGCGTGTGGTTGAAGCAGTATTGAATAGCATATTTAATGACAGGTGTATTGGTCGTCGAAGCACCTTACCATGGCCCGCACGTTCACCGGATCTCACGTCCCCGGATTTCTTTCTGTGGGGAAAGTTGAAGGATATTGGCTATCGTGATCCACCGACAACACCTGACAACAAGCGTCAACGCATTGTCAATTTGTCAATGCATGTGCGAACTACTCGCTGTTCAGAGGAATGTTGTTACACGTATTGCCAAATGGATTGAGGTTGACGGACATAATTTTGAGCATTTGTTGCATTAATGTGGTATTTACAGGTAATCACGCTGTAACAGCATGCGTTCTCAGAAATGACAAGTTCACAAAGGTACATGTATCACATTGGAACAACTGAAATAAAATGTTCAAACGTACCTACGTTCTGTATTTAAATTTAAAAAACCTACCTGTTACCAACTGTTTGTCTAAAACTGTGAGCCATATGTTTGTGACTATTACAGCGCCATCTATCAGAAAGCGAAAAAAGTGGTCCAACTAAAACATTCATATTTCTTTACGTACTACAGGAATATGTAATAAAAAATGGGGTTTCCCATTAAAAAAAAAACGCAGTTGATATCCGTTTGACCTATGGCAGCGCCATCTAGCGGGCCAATCATAGCGCCATCTGGTTTCCCCCCTTCAAACTAGACGAGTTTCGTTCTTTGTAGTTATTTCGTTTGACGCTTATTTCGTGAGATATTTGGCCCGGCCACGATCAATGGACCATGATCGCCACTCCAATTCATGTATCATGTCTGTGACACTATCTCCCCTAATTCGCGAAAATTTTCTGTCATAAATAATAAGGAAAAACGACCCTAATTATCCTGCTGTTGCTTAAACAGGAATTGATGGATATTTCACCAGTTCTTTAGCGTTACCCAGGGTGTACCACAAGGAAAGTAATTTCATATATTGCATTCTTGTAATTTTTCTATTTTTGCAGTTTGTCACCTGTTGCTTCATGAATTTTAAATCCGGGCAAGATCGTTCGGTCCTTTTTTTTGGCAGGGGGGGGGGGGGGGGGGGAACTGATTGCAATTTTGTGTCGAGTTAAATTTGCAGCAGTACCTGAAGAAATCTATATTTGGGCTGCAGGAGGGGAATTGTCTTTTGTACTCGCTGTAGAAACTTTCGCAAGTATTGGAGGTTTCTGTCTATTGCAGCTTAGTTCTGTCGGCATGGATGGAGGAAAGAGTGCGGGTTTGTCTATATAAGTATCTACTAAGCAGTCTCAGAACGTTAGTAGTATTTCACACAAAAGCATAGCCGACAGTAAGCCGTCAACAAAACAGTTACCAACTACATCAGGATCCACATTCGCAAATCAAATGTATAAGACATGAACTTACAGATTTCATTTCTGGAACAGTAGTCATGCGCCCTGCCTCTGAATTTCATCACCCAACTATTTTTGCGTTGTTGTGGTGCCTTGACTCACAAGTGCATAGGTATCTTCACTGGTGACATTTAAAAAAAAAAAAGTTTTTGAAATTCTTTATCTTGCATGTCCATCAAACTACATTACATTTTAATAATGTTTTGAAACGAAAAGCGTAACCTTTCGGATGTAGCATTTTGTTTCCCGTCTACTCACAGCAACTGCAATAGTTTCGGATCAGCTTTAGGCAGAAACCTGAGACCCCAAACTACCACTCTGAGTAGGCACAGAGGGCTCGGAGCTACTACCTGCTGGTGCTTACACTGAGGTGGCAAAAGTCATTCGATACCGTCTAACAACGCATCGTAACTTGTTTTTTCCGGCGAATTGCAGCAGCTCGACGAAGCGTATACTCAACATGTCGTTGGAAGTCCCTTGCAGAAATATTGAGTAATGCTACCTCTATAGCTGTCCATAATTCCCGGTGCAGCATTTTGTGCACGAACTGACCTCTCACTTTTGTCTCACAAATGTTCGCGTGTTTTCATGCTTTGAATTGGATGAATTTTTTGTGGTAAGCTCTTAAGCGACCAAACTGCTAACGTCAACGATCCCTAAGCTTACGCACAACTTAACCTAATTTAAACTAATTTACGCTAAGGACAACACACAAACCCATGCCCGAGGGAGGACTCGAACCTCCGACGGGGGGAGCTATGCGGGCCGTGTCAAGGTGCTCTAGGCGGCGCGGTTACCCAGCGCGGTTGAATTGGAGAACTGTTCTCCTTCTGTGACCGCGGGAGGCTTGTGTCTTGTGCCCCAGGAGGACCTTTACGGGTCCGGGAGGCACAGGTCCCATTTTTCTGACCGCAGGAGGCTTTTATCCTTCGCCTGTCAAAACAGTTGTTAGGAACTCCTCGTCCACATTCGAAACATATGTCAATAATTGCCGTCGTCCATTTGGTACAGGTACGCGACGGACATGTTTTCTTTAGGCGATTGGCTAAGTTTTGCTACACACACACACACACACACACACACACACACACACACATATATATATATATATATATATATATATATATATATATATATATATATATAGGATGGTCCACTGATAGTGACCGGGCCAAATATAACACGAAATAAGCATCAAAAGAAAAATACAAACAACGAAACTCGTCTAGCTTGAAGGGGGAAGTCAGACGGCGCTATGGTTGGCCCTCTAGATGGCGCCGCCATAGGTCAAACGCATATCAACTGTTTTTTTAAAAAACAGGAACCCTATTTTTATTACATATTCGTGTAGTACGTAAGGAAATATGAATGTTTTAGTTGGACCACTTTTTTCGCTTTGTGATAGATGGCGCTCTAATAGCCACAAAAGTATAAGTACGTGGTATCACGTAACATTCCGCCAGTGCGGACGGTATTTGCTTCGTGATACATTACCCGTGTCAAAATGGACCGTCCACCAATCGCGGAAAAGGTCGATATCGGGTTGATGTATGACTATTGTGATCAAAATGCCCAACGGGCGTGTGCTAAGTATGCTGCTCGGTATCCTGGACGACATCATCCAAGTGTTCGGACCGTTCGCCGGATAGTTACGCTATTTAAGCAAACAGGAAGTGTTCAGCCATATGTGGAAGCCACATATGGAACGTCAACCACGAACTGAAACAAATGATGATGCCTTAGTAGGTGTTTTAGCTGCTGTCGCCACTAATCCGCACATCAGTAGCAGACAAATTGCGCGAGAATCGGGAATTTCAAATACGTTGGTGTTGAGAATCCTACATCAACATCGATTGCACCCGTACCATATTTCTATGCACCAGGAATTGCATTGAACGTCGTGTACAGTTCTGCCACTGGGCACAAGAGAAATTACGGTGAAAGGGTACAGTACCGCCCGACATTGAAAATAGGTACATCATACCTCATTATTTTGTCAGAACAACACATTTTTTTGTTGTAAAATAACTCAATTTCAATTATTACAGCGAAGCCGGATACCAGTGTGGGAAAGAATGACAATTTATTTATTTAATTGATCACATGTGCATTCCCACAAAATAAATCCCTACATCCAGTTTGGTGAGATCTGTGAAATGAGTGAATGTATGGTCATCTGCTAACCGCAGATAGTGAATGTGAATATATGATCATCTTTGAGACGATCCTTTGGTGGGACCAAAGAGATGAAATTTACCTGAGCTTTGAGCGCCTGAAATGTGGCTGACCAATACGGTAGCAAGGTGCTCCCCCAGTTCAGCAAAGGTGCGAGAGGACCTGAAGAACGGCCATGTTTCGGCACTCTGCCGCTGGATCTTGTGCTGTTAAGACCTGTCTTGGGTGTGCTCCGTAAAGACAAAAGAGTGGAGACATGGTATGCATGTGGAATATTTAAGAGTAGTTTGAAATAATAATTTCTCTATTTCAGGAACTTTTGTGGGGAGAATTAAATGTCAGGCAGGTAATATTAATGGGATCGTAGTAATCTTCGGAAGTGACCAACCATCACAATGAAACCACGTGTAGCAATAAGTTGAAATACTTCCGTGTGCTTAAGTTAAGCTGAATTACTAGCGTGTGTACTATAAGTTGAAATATTTAAGAAATAGCGTGTGCAGGACTTGAAATTAGAGGCGAGTACTTCCACGTGGTGAGTACTGTGTGAGTCTCAATCTGTGTATGAGACAAAGGATAAAGAGAAGTACTCGTCCATGGTATCAGTTGAGGACTCGTGTGTGTGATGAAAATGTTCTTAATATTACTTTGCGTGATATGTTTCCGTGTGACGCTTGATTCAAACTATAATACTCTGAGAGAGAAGCAAGGTGAGTCAGCCGTCTATCCAGCAACGCCACTTGGCTTGCATTGCACAGGAAGACGTGCATATATCTCCAGAGTTCATAGTAGGAAAGTAGAATTACGAAGTGGGGCAGTGTCGTGTGAAACTGGGATAAATATTAATTGAAGTGGGAAAGCTGAAAGTGATAATGTTGTGACTATTCCCTGTCTTGTATTTCATGTTGCAGTGTGGTGTATGTCATGTAATTTAAGTATGTGTGGTTTGCATGGGAGAGTAGCAAGGTAGTTTCAGAGGTAGTGGGTTATGCGTGTTCCTTTTGTACTGCTCGGTCTGGAGGAAAGTTTCGTGATGATGATTGTGAGAGTCGAAGTGTGAGAAACTTTTTCTTCGAATTGTATATTGTCATGATGTCCCGAATTTATAATGTGTGCGCCATTCATATTCAGTGCGGTGGCCACGTGTTGATAAAAGCCGTTAAATAAAAGACAAAAAGAAAATGTGATCTTGCCAGTGCGTAGTGAACAGTCAGAGTTCTGTAAATTACTGATAGTCAGGAGTGCGTTTCCGTTGCGTATTATTCATACAGGAGGATAATTTGTAACTTAATTGAGAGTACGAGAGTTCATGTTACTCGATAAATAAGAATGAATCCACTCGCTTGGCAGACCACTCATCTTGCAGGCCTGACTGCTTGATGCCGCAGTATGAGCAAGACATGTGGGTGCCTCTCAACAGGACGATGACAGATTTTTTGCCCGCGTTCTATCTAGCGAAGAAGCGTCATTCGCCAACAGCGGTAACGTAAACCGGCATAATATGCCGGTCAAATTCACGATGGCTGCGAAAAGTGGAACATCAGCGACCTTGGCGGGTTAATGTATGGTGCGGCATTATGGGAGGAAGGATAATTGACCCCCATTTAATCGATGGCAGTCTAAATGGTGCAATGTATGCTGATTTCCTACGTAATGTTCTACCGATGTTACTACAAGATGTTTCACTGCATGACAGAATAGCGATGTACTTCCAACATGATGGATGTCCGGCACATAGCTCGCGTGCGGCTGAAGCAGTATTGAATAGCATATTTCATGACAGGTGGATTGGTCGTCGAAGCACCTTACCATGGCCCGCACGTTCACCGGATCTCACGTCCCCGGATTTCTTTCTGTGGGGAAAAAATGGTTCAAATGGCTCTGAGCACTATGGGACTTAACTTCTGTGGTCATCAGTCCCCTAGAACTTAGAACTACTTAAACCTAACTAACCTAAGGACATCACACACATCCATGCCCGAGGCAGGATTCGAACCTGCGACCGTAGCAGTCGCGCGGTTCCGGACTGAGCGCCTTAACCGCGAGACCACCGCGGCCGGCGCTGTGGGGAAAGTTGAAGGATATTGGCTATCGTGATCCACCGACAACACCTGACAACAAGCGTCAACGCATTGTCAATTTGTCAATGCATGTGCGAACTACTCGCTGTTCAGAGGAATGTTGTTACACGTATTGCCAAATGGATTGAGGTTGACGGACATAATTTTGAGCATTTGTTGCATTAATGTGGTATTTACAGGTAATCACGCTGTAACAGCATGCGTTCTCAGAAATGACAAGTTCACAAAGGTACATGTATCACATTGGAACAACTGAAATAAAATGTTCAAACGTACCTACGTTCTGTATTTAAATTTAAAAAACCTACCTGTTACCAACTGTTTGTCTAAAACTGTGAGCCATATGTTTGTGACTATTACAGCGCCATCTATCAGAAAGCGAAAAAAGTGGTCCAACTAAAACATTCATATTTCTTTACGTACTACAGGAATATGTAATAAAAATGGGGGTTCCTATTTTTAAAAAAACGCAGTTGATATCCGTTTGACCTATGGCAGCGCCATCTAGAGGGGCCAATCATAGCGCCATCTTGTTTCCTCCTTCAAGCTAGACAAGTTTCGTGCTTTGTAGTTTTTTCGTTTGACGCTTATTTCGTGAGATATTTGGCCCGGTGAAAATCAATGGACCACCCTGTATATTTATAGAACTGTAGGTTGTAGCTCACATTTAAAGTATATTTCCGGACGTATGTTTATCCGCCATTTTGTTTAGTTTCAACTAGTATATCCTCCTTTAAAGGCACGGTATCCTTTTTTTAAACGCCGTGTTTGTTCTTTATCTTGCCAACACAACCTGAATAAGTACCGTTTACCTCAAGTGCTATTTGCATAGTTTTTGCAGAACACAGTAATTACACAGTTGATTCCTTTGTTTGATTAAAATCGAATGTTTTTTCTATATTATTGTTGATAACTTTACGAATATCGCTTCCATGGTGCGCAACATCTAATTAATATTTTAACCCCGTCTGCATTCGGCTTCATCATCTAAGATGTTGGCGACGTCCTTCAGGTCATCGCGGTCTTTGCCCGACATTCAGTAGTAAAGGCTGTATATAATGCGAAAGTTAAAGATTCTACACAATTTGATCAAAAGTATCCGGGCACCTGGCTGAAAATGACTTACAAGTTCGTGGCGCCCTCCGGAATTCAATACAGTGTTGGCCCACCCTTAGTCTTGATGACAGCTTCCACTCTCGCAGGCATACGTTCAATCAGGTGCCGGAAGGTTTTTTAGGGAATGGCAGCCCGTTCTTCGTGGAGTGCTGCACTGAGGGGAGGTATCCATGTCAGTCGGTGAGGCCTGGCACGAAATCTGCGTTCCAAAATGTCCCAAAGGTGTTCTATAGGATTCAGGTCAGCACTCTATGCAGGCCAGTCCATTACAGGGATGTTATTGTCGTGTAACCACTCTGCCACAGGCCGTGCATTATGAACAGGTGCACAAAAGTGTTGAAAGATGCAGTCGCCATTCCCGAATTGCTCTTCAACAGTGGGAACCAAGAAAGTGCTTAAAACTTCGATGTAGATCTGTGTTGTGATAGTGCCAAGAAAAACAACGAAGAGTGCAAGCCCATGAATAACACGACCACATCATAACACCACCGCCTCCGAATTTTACTGTTGCCACTACACACGCTGGCAGATGATGTTCTCCGGGCATTCGCCATACCCACACCCTGCCTCGGATCGCCACATTGTGTACCGTGATTCGTCACTCCACACAACGTTTTTCCACTGTTCAATCGCCCAATGTTTACGCTCCTTACACCAAGCGAGGCGTCTTTTGGCATTTACCGGCTTGATGTGTGGCTTATGAGCAGCCTCTCGACCATGAAATCCAAGTTTTCTCACCTCCCGCCTAACTGTCATAGTACTTAAAGTGGATCCTGATGCAGTTTGGAATTCCTGTGTGATGGTCTGGATAGATGTCTGCCTATTACACATTACGCCCCTGTCAATCAACAGACGAGGTCGGCTTGTACGCTATTGTGCTGTACGTGTCCTTTCATGTTTCCATTTCACTATTACATCGGAAACAGTCGATCTAGGGTTGTTTAGGAGTATGGAAATTTCGCGTGCAGACGTATGACACAACTGACACCCAATTACCTGACCACGTTCGATGCCCGTGAGTTCTGCGGAGCGCCCCAGTCTGCTCTCTCACGATGTCTAATTACTACTGAGGTCGCTGATATGGAATACCTGGCAGTAGGGGGAACCACAATGCACCTAATATGAAAAACGTATGTTTTTAGGGGTGTCCGGATACTTTTGATGAAGTAGTGTGTGTTTTAAGTCAGTGAATCTGGGGATCTGGAAATTGGACTACCGCTGAGAAATAAATTTAGTTGTTTTGCAGAACGCATCTACTTCATAGATGTAAAATAGTCGTGTAGAGTCTTGCTGGAGCAAGGTAGCTGGTGGACAACCAGTTAACTGTATTAACTCTAACCTGTCAAGGTAATCTGCACTAATAATGAGTCTCCTGAAAGAACAGAACGAAAACATATGTCCAATATTAATATCAATCACGAGGCACCTTTAGCTTTTCCGATATTACGTACCACGTCTCTTATCACATGCGAATGTGTTGAGTCTCAGCTGTGGACATACCGCTTATTATTCACATAGGTCAATACTTGACAGAAAAGGTGAGTAGGGCATCTTTCTCCCGCAATGTGGAAAAACCTCGTATGAAATTCTTAGACTGTGGTTTGTCGTTTAGTTTCACTGTCTGCAGAAACCATAGCTAACTGGGGTGGGATGAAAGATGCAGTAGGAATACCCTGCGAGACGTAGCATGAATAATTTGCATGTCCTGTGAGATTCCCTGCGACTGATTGAGCAATGCCCCATTGTACTGGCTGTCCCAGCGCTTATAGTTTCCCACGCACAGAACTTTGAAGACATTGAATGCTGTTTATATGTCTCTAGAAGTTGCTCCGAGTCGTCAACAGTTTTCTGGAGATTCCTATGTTCTTAGAGGTACTCAGTTTCATTTTTCTGTTTTTGTAAATTCTGTTCTTGGATGTAGTACTTACCTTACAGCCGATACAGTAGCTCGTAGGCTGTCTGAAATTGCTGTACTTTAAGCTTTTTGTGATCGGAACATATTGAGTTCGAATATATTTAGACTAATGAATTATTTTCGAAGGTACGATACTGAGTTACTCCAGCTGACAAGGCGCTTACCTTTCGATGACCGACAGGGTTGTTTCTTCTCCATGTTCTTAGGTTGGTTTGTGCCTATGAATCTGTCCAGTTTTTGGCACTTACCTGCAACACAGACAAAAATATTTTTTTCAGTGTGCTGCAGTAAGTAACCCTACATTTATTGAAGTTAATGTTAATTCATTTTGAAGTATCTTACCAGATACCAAGTATACTATGACATAATACAAAAGATGTCTAATTTCAAAATTGTGTGAATTTTTTTCACTTGCCGTGAGCCGACAAAGATACAGACAACATGCTGGAAAACACAGAAATTTGCTACCTCCAGGATATCAGCCACTGAGTCATAAGGCGGCACTATCATAAGCGAAAACCCCCTTGCAGAGGACAAACAGATGAACTGTGTCACAAGCGTAAATTTTGTGAAATACCTGAGAACACCGAGGGGAAATGACGGAATGCATTCTGTCTCATATTCTTCCACACGAATGCTGTGACAATTAATTTCTCGCTACACCCCCTCCCTCTCCTCTTCCACAAAGAACACTTTCAGGTTTCCCATACTTCCCGCGAGCCTGACCCCAACTACCGGTACCTAACCATTTCATCCCTGATTATAAAACCTCGTAGACTGACGGGGTTGTACCCATCTTTCACCATTTTGACAAAATACTTTACAATAAACTGTCTCGCAAGAACGCACAGCTGCTCACTTCCTTATCAAAATCAGGAGATCTGGTTTCTCATCTACACTTAATCCCTCAAAGTCCAAAAGTCGCGTACCAACGGTGAGAAATGCCAGTGGAAAGCCAGTTTTACTTTTGTAACTATATAAAATAGGTTTCTGTCTTGCAGAAAAATAATGTCATTTAAATCTGAAATTATAGACTTTTAAAAATATACAAAATTGTTAAGTTTCGCAAATCTTTCTGGCTGGTGAGGGTGAATCCAAGCTACTGCTCCAAAATAACATACACAATAATACAAAAGGAAAGTGAAGATTTGTTAGATCGTGATCAGGTTGGCTGCAGGTACCAGACAGACATTTCTGACGTTACGGCTAATAATGGAAGCCAGACCAACGAAAACTCGCGACACTTTCGTAGCATTCAAAGGCCACAAAAATATTCGCCCTTGTAAAGTGCTCGAAGATATTTGAAGAATTCAGAAAAACAGGCATACGCCATAAGGAAAGAGTATAATCAACAATATCTACAAAAACAAAGGCGAACAATATGTAGACCAAGAGAGACTTGCTCGGTAGCGGAGGAAACAAATGTTCAGAGATGGGTTTAAAATTCAGAGTGACAGTCTTTTAATGATACCAATGATACGGATGTCTGGCACCATTGCTATCTTACGTGAATGTCAGAAATAATTAAAAGATTTGTTGTACGGTATGAACAGATTACTGGGCACACTATATATATTAACAGTAAACCAAGGAAAGACACAAGTATTGAGGAGTGGCAAAAATGAGATTTGTGACAAGTTTCTCAGCAAATTGGGGCGTCGCGTAGCAGCTTTCTTGGTATCAAAACAATGCGTGACGAACGAATTAAGGATGATTTAAGAAGCAGACCGAACGGTAAAAGAAGTCAGCTAGTCTCCCAAACATGGGTCTTCAATTGAGAAATAAGTTTCCGAAATTCTGTGTCTGGAGCACAGTATTATAAGGAAGTGAATCATGGACTAGAACGAAACCGAACAGGGAGAAAATCGAGCGTTTGAGATAATCTGTCAGAGAAGGGTGCTGAAAATTAAATGCACTGATAATAAAGATATGAGGAGAGCAAACTAACACGAAAACATTTATATTCGTAGTCTCGGGGCAGCATCTCTGATTAGTAATCAAAACCCCCGCGGGCTCGGGTTCGGAAACTTCCACCGCATAAGTTTTGATTAATAATCAGCATTGGCGGCCTAAGACTCCCGACATAAGAAGTGAACCTCATTCTGCCAACGGCCTTGTAAAAGAGGTCGAAGAGGCAGACACAGGTTAAACGCACTCTCTTGTCCTTGGGGTGGGAAACTGCCCCTAAAGGCGGAAGAATTACCAGTGATCAACAGCATGAGGAAGCAGAAGGGAATGGAAAACACTGCAAAACGTGTATTCACAGGAAATGTGGCCTGATATTGAAAAAATTGTCATTATGATATTTCCAATGGCAAAAGGTTCCGAAATATTCACCCATTCGGTTCTGCTGGAGGGTTTCTGCCAAGGGGGAAGTGACCATGACCAAGAGATTGAAAAACCAACGAAAGGATAACGTTTCACGAGTCGGGGCTTGAAATGTCAGAAGCTGTAGATGAAGTAGGGGTCAGTGAAGTGAAATGGAAAGGAGACAAGGGTTTATGGTCAGATGAGAATAGAATAACAGCAACAGAAAATGGTATAACGGGAGTAAGATTCGTTTTGAAAAGGAAAATAGGGCAGAGAGTGTGTTGTTATGAACAGTTCAGTTCTTCAGGTTGTTCTTATCAGAGTCGACAGCATACCAACAACGACAAAGATGGTTCAGGAATACATGCCGAAGATGAGAGATAGAGAAATCATATGGGGATACCAAACGGGTAATAGTCACGAGGAACTGGAATACGGTTGTAGGAGAAGGAGTAGAAGAAAAGTTTACGGGTGAATGCGGCCTTGGTACTAGGAACGAGAGAGAACAAAGACTACATTTACATTTACATTCATACTCCGCAAGCCACCTGATGGTGTGTGGCGGAGGGTACTTTGAGTACCTCTATCGGTTCTCCCTTCTATTCCAGACTCGTATTGTTCGTGGAAAGAAAGATTGTCGGTAAGCCTCTGTGTGGGCTCTAATTTCTCTGATTTCATCCTCATAGTCTCTTCGCGAGATATACGTAGGAGGGAGCAATATACCACTTGACTCCTCGGTGAAGGTATGTTCTCGAAACTTCAACAAAAGCCCGTACCGAGCTACTGAGCGTCTCTACTTGAGTTCTGCAACAAGATTCAGCTGGCGGTAGCGAATACTCTGTTCAGGAATCACAATAGAATGAAGTATACTTGGAAGTGACCGGGAGATACGAGAAGATTTCAGTTACTGCTGCGCGGGGTAGCCATGCGGTTTAAGCCGCCTTGCCACGGTTCGCGCGTCTCCCCCGTCGGAGGTTCGAGTCGTCCCTTGTGCATGTGTGTGTGTGTTGTCCTTAGCGTAAGTTAATTTAAGTTAGATTAAGTAATGTGTAAGCCTAGGGACCGATGACCTCAGCAGTTTGGTCCCAAGACCTTACCACAAATTTCCAAAAAAGATTTCAATTAGATTACATCATGGTCAGGCACAGATTCCGAAATTAGATAACTCAGTAGACAGAACAGTTGAAGCGGAATGGACATCTCTAAAAAGGGCGATCATAGAATTTGGAAAGAAAAACATAGGTACAAAGAAGGTAACTGCGAAGAAACCATGGGTACCACAGGAAATACTCCGGTTGATCGACTAAAGCAGGACGAACAAAAATTTGCAGGGAAATTCTCGAATACCGAAATACAAGTCGTTAAGGAATGAAATAAACAGGAAGTTCAGGGAAGCTAAGACGAAATGGTTGCACGAAAAATGTGAAGAAATCGAAAAGGAAATGATTGTCGGAAGGATTAGCTCAGTATGCAGGAAAGTCAAAACAAACTTCGGTGAAATTAAAAGCAAGGGTGATAACATTAAGGGTGCAATGGGAATTCCACCGTTAAATGCAGGGGAGAGAGCGGATAGGTGGAAAGAGTACACCGAAGACCTCTATGAGGGGGAAGATTCGTCCGACGTGATAGAAGAAGAAGCAGGAATCGATCTAGAAGACATAGAGGATTCACTATTAGAATCAGAATTTAAGAGAGCTTTGGAAGACTTGAGATCAAATAAGGCAGAAGGGACCGATAAGATTACATTACATTTTCTAAAATCATTGGGGGAAATGGCAACAACACGACTATTCACGTTGGTGTGTAGAATGTATGATTCTGGCGACATACAATCTCACTTTCGGAAAAATATCATCCGCACAATTCCAAGGACTGCGAGAGCTGACAAGTGCGGAAATTATCGCACAAGCAGCTTAACAGCTCATGCATCCAAGTTGCTGACAAGAATAATATACGGAAGACTTGCAAATAAAATTAAGAATGTATTGGATGACAATCAGTTTGACTTTAGGAAAGGCACAAGAGAGGCAATTCTCACGTTGCGGTTGATAATGGAAGCAAAACTGAAGAAAAATCATAGGATTTTTCGACCTAAAAAAAGCGTTAGACAACGTAAAATGGTGCGGGATGTCCGAAATTCTGGGAAAAATAGGGGTAAGCTATAGGAAGAGACGGGCAATGTACAATGTGTACAAGAGCCAAGAATGGACGACCAAGATCGAAGTGCTCGAATAACAAAGGGTGTAAGGAAGGGATGTAGGCTTTCGCCCCTACTGTTCAATTTATACATCGAAGAAGCAAGGATGGAAATAAAAGAAAGGTTTAGGCGTGGAATTAAAATTCAAGGTGAAAGGTTATCAATGGTTTGCTAATGACATTGTCATCCTGAGTGAAAGTGAAGAAGAATTACGTGATCTGCTGATTGGGACGAACATTCTAATGACTACAGAATATGGGTTGAGAGTAAATCGAAGAAAGACGAAAGTAATGAGAGGGATTGATGGTCAAGAATTACATAAAGTTAAAGAATTCTACTACCTAGGCAGCAAAATAACCACTGACGGATGGAGCAAGGAGGGCATCAAAAGCAGACTAGCACTGTCAGAAAGGGCATTCCTGGCCATGAGAAGTCCACTAATATCAAATACCGGCCTTAATTTGAGGAATAAATTTCTGAGAATGTACGTCTGGAGTACGGCATTGTATGGTAGTGAAACATGGACTGTGGGAAAACCGGAACTGAAGTGAATCGAAGCATTTGAGATGTGGTGCTACAGACGAATGTTGAAAATTAAGTGGGCTGATAAGGTAAGGAATGAGGAGGTTGTAGACCGAATGAGAAGGGAAAGGAATATGTGGAAAAAGCTGACACGGAGAAGGGACAGGATGACAGGACATCTGTTAAGACGTCAGGGAATGATTTCCATGGTACTAGAGGGAGCTGTAGAGGGAGAAACTGTAAAGGAAGACAGAGATTGGAGTACGTCAAGCAAATAATTGAGGACGTGGATTGCAAGTCCTATTCTGGGATGAGGAGGTTTGCACAGGAGAGGAATTCGTAGCGGGTCGCATCAAACCAGTCAGAAGATTCATGACTTAAAAAAAAAAGTTTGAGACACGCGGGAGTAACTTCCATATTACTAAATCGAGCCGTACCGGGCTATTCTAGGCTATTTTCCTATTTTAAAAGTATGGCTCGGAATGTTGTTTATCTGGATGATTATAACATTGAAATAGCATTTTAGGTCAACAGTATCACAAAATATTAGCTATTCTTATGCAATTAATGCTTAAGAAACATTAAATTTCAACATTTGGCCACATGATCGGAAAGCTCTGTTACTGGCTGAAGTCCTGATGACGTCACAGGCGAGGAGTAAGACGAAGTACGTGGGTTATAGGCGTGTTAGCCGATGTTATTAGTGTTTTACCGTACTTTTTCTTCGAGTAGTGTAGTTATTTAGTGAAGGAAAACGTATTTACGGCTTTTAAGTAACAATGGAAAGGAATCTTGTGGAGGCTGATAATGGAAGCCTTCCGAAAGTTGATGCGTTTATGGCCTCTTCGTTCCTTGTTTTTTCTTTTTTGTCCCGGAAATACGAAACGTGAATGTCGACTGCGACGGAAGTAGTGTGACAGAGCAATAAGTCGCAGAACTGTTTTAAAATGAGGGAATCTAGAACGGGATTCTTTGCTCGGACCATGCTGAGAAGTTTTTCCAGGGCAACTTGTGATCTCTGGCACAATAAAACGCAGTGGTAACTTTTTCAATCAGAAAATAATTCTGATTGTTAATTGCTGTGGTTGTTACCGGAACTACCACTGTTTTACATGTGCCTCTTTTCTCAATTTCCAAACTTTCATACAGCGTAGGGAACAGCAGAGCGTCATTGTGTTTGCCTTACACATCGCAGTTTTTCTGTTCTTCGAGATCATTAAATTAAATCACCGGAAAATCACGTCCGTAAAATACGTAGCTGACGCCTTCTAGTACATACTTCTACTGAAGCACTTTGATTTAAAAATGCTTAAACAGGAACAGCTTTCATTTTATCTTTATGCCCTGGGCTTGTTACATTTCCTCGTAGGCTTCAAACAGAGCTCAGTTTTTCTCTTTGTCAAAATCATATATCTTTATAACAAGGCCAATGGACGGAATTGGAAGGCGCACACTTACAATATTAAACGATTTGTGTGGGATGAGTAATGTGATCGGAAATAGTTAACTGGTTCCTCAGATTCTTCACAATAAGAAAGACATCAGTCATGAAATACAGTTTCTTAACACCATCCTTGTCCTTGTGGTTCATCTGAAATTGATGAAGTGTAAAATGAAGCTCATAAATGAAATTCGATATTAAAATGTTAGACACAATTTAAAGCTCTTAGATAACTGTATTACGAATAAAGTAACCTTAAGAAGACAGTAGCATTAAGCGAAAAAAAAACCTTCCTCCGAATGAGGATCGATCTTCAAAACATTGCATTAGAAATCAGGAGCCTTGCCTATAACGTTACAAGTGTCAACGTGTTCATGTGTAGTGTTTACTTCATCAAACTGATCCTCACAAAAATAATTACACGTGGTTCAAAAAAATGGCTCTGAGCACTATGGGACTTAACTTCTGAGGTCATCAGTCCCCTAGAACTTAGAACTACTTAAACCTAACTAACCTAAGGACATCACACACATCCATTCCCGAGGCAGGATTCGAACCTGCGACCGTAGCGGTCGCGCGGTTCCAGACTGTAGCGCCTAGAATCGCTGGGCCACCTCGACCGGCAATGACACGTGGTGACGACTGTCTCATTTGCATCTCTACGAGCAAGTTGCAGCCACATTTTACGGATCTTCTCATTCTTTGGAATACTCAGAAACCGTTTTCCAGGAGTTTTTATAGATATATCTGTACAATGTGATACTATGCATAATTTTAACCCATTTTCCGAAGCGTAAATTCCGAAACAACGTATTACTGTGAATGAACCTTATGACGGAAGAACCAGCGTGTTTGCAAGTGAAATCACACACATCACATGACTGAAATGAAGTGCTTTAACGAGCTTTCGAATTATTCGAATTTCATTTCCGTTTTTTTAAAAAATACTGAAATTCATGAAGGAAAAAACCACGTGTGAGCATAAAACGAAATAATTAACCGTTGTATCGTTCGAATACCCTACTGTAGGGGAAGACAGAAATTGGAATACACACAACAAATAATTAAGTAAGTTATGTCTAGAGATGGAAAGAGTGGCACATGAGAGCAAATTGTGGTGGTGAGCCACGTTAAACAGGTCAGAAGACTGCCAAAAAATATAAAGAAAATCTTCGTTGTGCATTTTTCTTAAATGTTGGTACTATCGGAGAATTACGCGGTCTGCAGCACATCAGTCTTCAGGCCGTGACGGCTTTCGCAACTGGAACGTCGCGTAACTGCGCAACCGTTCTGACGCCTTTGAGCGGGTGCCACTCCCATTCTACTCGCCAAGTAAATGTCTCTAGCGGTACCGAGCACGGAACGCGGATTTTCCGCCTGGCGTCAGTGTGTGTGACTGTAAGTGCGGATCCACTGTCTCCCTGCACTCGGTTTCCCAAGTACAGTGTCTTGAGGAGTGAGAAACCTCGTGCAGTAATTACGAAGACCTCCTAGACGGATTAATTAGCATCAGAGCCACCAAAGAAGACTAAACAGACGAACGCCGTTTACGAGGTGAAAAATCTGGCATTAAAAAAGAAAAAGCGTTAATCAGAGGGTTTTCTAAACACTGCAGTAACCCCTAAGTCTTATTAAATTGGAAGTGGCATGCCCCGTTTGCTACAACCAGGGAACCAGTTCGCGACAGGCGACCCTAAATTCCGAACGACGGAGCAGTTCTAATCACCTACGTGCAATAAGAATTCTTGCTTCATGTAAATGCTCAGAGCTCATTAGATAGAAAAAACCTGATTTTGGTCATTTGTATCTATCAACTGTAAAGGTAACCTCTTTATTTTAAAACAGCTAACGGAGAAATTCATAGCAGTAGGAAAGAAGTTACACATTGCCCTCATATATTTAGCAAAAGCTTATGACACGGTTCCTAGAACAAAACTGCGCGAAGCTATGAAAGATATAGATATCAATGATCATCTTTTATAGATTATTGTTGAAATGCGCGCCGGGGTTCGAAGTTATCAGAACTTATTAATGTCACAAAAGGGATGAGACAAGGGTGCAGTATATCATTTGTTAATGATGTTCAGGTCCTTTCCTTAAGTTTTTCTGATGATCAAGCCATTCTAGCACAGGACGAATACGGTTTTGATTTTGTGATACGACATTTATATCGGGAATATGGCAAACAAGTAAGTCTAAAAATCTCACACATCTGGTAGTGAACAGCGACACTAGCAGTTATGAGGCGGGGAGAGAAATTTAATATCTGGGGGCTTGCATTGATAAAAGTGGATTGGGTAATACAGAAGTAAAACACAGAATACAATAATGCAGAAAAGTAATCGGATTCGTGAATTCTTGTTGGTGGGAGAAGAACATTTCTAACAACGATAACAGTGGGTAGACTAATGGTTGAATCTGTCATTTTATATGGATCAGAACTATGCTGCTCTCAAAAGAAGATTAATAGCTGTTACAATGGATTATTTACGAAGAGCGCCATTTCCAAGGAATGACATGCGATCGAACTTACGCCTTCCAGACATTCTAGCACTACGAAGCCAGTGATTACTCACTGATGCTCAATAATTCACCCCAAGTTCTTAGTAAGCACCACGTTAGTTTGGTCGCTCGTCAAGACACTGTACTTGCATTGGAAAATCGAACGAGGTGACGCAGCGGTTAAGGCACTGGATCTGCACATTTTTCTTTCAAATCTTCATTTGGCCATCCCCATTTGGGTACTCCGCGGTTTTTCTAAATTTCTGCACGCGAATTCCGGACAGTTTTCTTCACAACTGTACTGGGCCATTACCTCGAATTAGACTTAGAAAAGTCTATACGATTTTTCTAATGCACGTGATTACACAGCGATTATCCTTCCACGTTTCGGTTTCATACGAATGTGTGCATTAATGTATAGGCTTTATTCACACCTGAGAGGCGCTCGTGTACCTCAGTTATCTAGGTGATTGTATATCCTACGTGTCAATCTTTCGTCAGACTGAACTGGCACAAAAACTAAGTCTTGTTTACAGGCGTACCATGGAAAGCAGTGGGGCCGATGGTCATCACTGGTATCTCTCAGGAAGTTGACCACAAATCCTGCGTCATCATTCAAGCTATTAACGGTGTCTGCCTGGTTAGAGCTTTAAAGCATCTGTGAAACTGTTTGCCAAGTCCGAATGTTCTTTCTGAACCACGCGAACCTTCTGTGTTTCTGATTCTGAAAATCCAAAATTGCAGGAGCGACAAGGTGAAACGTTGATTATGGTGACAAAATGCAAGGAAGGCACTGGATAGTAAAACTAGATTCTCCAATACATGCAGTAAGCAGAGACGAAAATCGCTTTATTTTCATGAGATGTCGGAAAATCAAGAAGAAACATTACTCGGCTTCTGCAGCAAAATACCGGACGAAAGTATTAAAAATGACGCCGAATCATGAATATTCTTCAAATTACAATAAGACGAATACAAACAACACTTTCAGTGTCTTTATATTTTCTGGAATTGTAAAAAGTTACGTATTTTCATTTTCGATGTTGACTATGTGAAGTACGTACACTCGACAGAATTGATGAGCGCAATACTGAAAGAGATTTTAGTATAGTTAGTAATTCGTCGTTATCATCATCACCATCATCATAATCATCATCTTCTTTTAAAGGCAACGCCTTACTGCTGCAAGTTCACTTCCCTGTTTTTCTTCATTTCTTGATAATTTTGGCATTTTGTAACGTACAACTGCTCTTCGACTATTGTGAATTTTAAAATCATCAAGAGGTTAAGACCACATGGTTGTGTACCTCCAAGACTGTATGGCCTTCCTAAGATTCATAAAGAGAGTCTTCCTCTGCGTCCAATAGTGAGCAACATTGGAGCTCCTACATATGATTTAGCTAAACATCTCGCTTCCTTACTGAGACCTTTCGTAGGCAAGTGCTCACATCACATACGAAACTCAGCTGATTTTATCAATAGACTGGGGGCTCTTCGTCTTAGCAGTGTAGACCTTCTAGTAAGTTTTGATGTGGTCTCACTTTTTACAAAAGTTCCTCTTGCAGATTCTTTGACACTGATTGGTAACATGTTTCCTGTTGACATCACTGCTTTGTTCAGGCACGCACTTTCCTCAGCTTATTTTATGTTTAATCAAGAATATTTTGAACAGACTGACGATGTCGCCATGGGTAGCCCCCTGTCCCCTTTGGTGGCCAACCCTTTTTATGGAGGATTTTGAAGAGAGAGCGCTTGAATCAGCTGCCCTGAAGCCAACAGTTTTTTGGCGGTATGTGGTTGACACTTTCATAGTGTGGCCCCATGGAGAAGATAAATTAATGGAGTTTCTACATCAACTCAATTCCATTCATAGCAACATCCTGTTCACCATGGAAATAGAGAAGGATGGTTGTTTGCCTTTCTTGGATGTCCTGGTTCGAAGGAAGAATGATGGTTCTCTAGGGCATTCAGTTTACCGGAAACCCACTCATACAGATTTGTACCTGCAAGCATCGAGTTGCCATCACCCATCGCAAACCATGAGTTTGCTTAAAACACTTGTTCATAGAGCTCATACTGTCTAAGATCTAGATAGCTTACCTCAAGAACTCGCCCATCTAAAGACAGTATTCAGCGAAAATGGGTATTCCATCCGGCAGATTAACAGGGCACTAACAATTAAAACTAAGAAGCAGGAAGTGAATAAAGAGGAGAACATGCCGGAATAATCTTTAGCTTTTCTTCCTTTCGTTGGCAACACTTCGTTTAAAATAGCAAGAATCCTCCGAAAATTTCAGGTAAAAGTGGTTTTCCGCCCACCATCGAAGACTGCGAACCTTGTGGGATCAGTTAAGGACAATATGTTACTACGAATGGCCGGAATTTACAAGATACCGTGCCAATGTGGTATGGCTTACATAGGTCAAACCACACGCACCGTGAAAGAACGCTGCACTGAACATCAACGTTACACCCGCCTTCTGCAGCCAAGCAAGTCCGCCATTGCTGAACATTGTATTTCTACTGGACATTCAATGGAGTATGAGAAAACAATGATTTTGTCCACAGCAACGTCTTTCTGGGACTCCATTATTAAAGAATCCGTAGAAATACGACTGGCGGAAAATCTGTTAAACCGTGACAGCGGCTACCAGCTGGACAGTGCATGGAATCCCAGCATCTCCACGATTTGCTCAAATCGAAGACGACAGAGTGCGTCGACGGCCGTGGCAAACAGCAACGCAGAGGGCGACTGAGTTCCGCTATTCCACCAGCGAGGGCGCTGCCGGCGGGCAGTGTGGTTCAACTATCAAGTTTTCGACGAATGCGCAGAATAGTTACAGTACCCTATATATTGCGGAAAGGCGGACGTTTTCGCCAGTCTGCGACGGCTCACCTGAAGATGACTGGCAGGTGCCCAGTTGAAATATCGTGCGAAGTGTTGAACGACGACCGGCTGCAAGCCCGAAATTTATTTTCTTTCTTGGACACCCCCTTGGTTTTCTTTAACAAACTTTTACTTCTACTACTTCTGTTAGAAACTTGTTGTGTCTCAGTAAATGTGCAAAGGTCCTGTTTTCGTTTTTGGATAGTTGCTATGACATTTCTCTGCTCACTTAGCCCTTTTAGATTATCATCATTGGTTTGTATTTCTGCTCAGCAGGTCCTTGTCAGCCTTCTTCAAAGCCTCATTGCCATCACTTCTAATAGCTTTAAACCCGTCTTCTATATTGCGCAGCTTTCACACTGATGCAAGAGTACACTGCAGATAGGCGTCTTGATAAATTGTTTTTCTTTTATACACTACACCACTTGCACACTAGCAGTTGTCTTCGATCACTGAAAGCGCGTTTAGCTGTTGCAATTCTTTATCTGGTTTCCCTGTTGCCTTCTTTGGTTAAGGTGTGTAAATAAGAAAAATTAAACTTTTTCTAGATTTCTTTCTTTCAATTGCGGTGTCAGGTTTCCTTTCTCATTTTTGATTAACTTACAATAAAATTGGTTTTAATATTAATTTTAGTTACAACTTTTTCATAATACTGAAAACTGGAAACCATATTTTCATCAGACGATGTTCTCTGTAAATCTTATGCAGTGAATTAGAAATCCATTAGCTGTAGCTCCAGGTTTTGTGTCTCCATCCCTCTGTTTGTAGCTTTGAGTGAGTAGGTAGTTGATGGTCGGAGACATAACATCGTTGTTACAGGTAGTCTCCGAAAACCAGTTCACAGATGTTGACCACTGGTGAATCGTGTATACGGTTGGAGTTAACTCCCTCGGCGGCTGCTATAGCCTGAAGATGGCGCACTGAAGCACCGAAACTGGTAGCCATATAATAAATAATATCGGAAGGACGGCTGTAGGTGTTCCATTTCATTTCATTAACTCCAGACGTGTTTCCTTCGAAAATCCTCACTGCTTTTTCGAGGAAAGTGTTAATTACAAGTAAATAAGGGAATAATGAGTATCGGATAGTTACACTTTCTCGATTTTGGGTTTACGTTGTTCTCCAATCATATCTGTCCTTAAATCCTCCTTTACATATATCTCTAACATTGTTCTCCTCTCTTTCGGCTGGAAGTGCCTTTCTTTCAAGAATTTGACATGTTTCTTCCAGCCAATATTGTCAAATGAATTTTTAGATACACATATGCTTTTAGTTCTAATCTTGCGTCTGAGCTCTATTATGTTTTCCTGGTTCCTACTTTTTGTCTAAAACCAAACAGATCCTCTTCAAATTCTATATGGCGTTTTATTTATTTAATATGGACGTATTTTTGCGGCATGCGAAGTTAGAATTATCACTCTGCAATCATAACAATCGGTTGTATCCCCTTGTTATGAATGAATATAGTCTAACTTTCTACAAGATCCTTTTACTAACTAAGCGTTACGAAACTGGCGTGAAGGACTGTTGACAATCTCGACACACTGGAGATGCGGCGAGATGTTGCGTGTTAGCCAACAGCAAGTATGTGGAGTAGGCTATTTTCGGCTCCTGAACAGGTTTATCAGAACGTAAATAACCCCGTGGGGTTATCTCCAGCTGGTAAGGTTTTATCCGAGTGACCTCGTGTGTCTCGTGACCGAAAGAGAAGCAGGACGCCGCGAATGGTGATGCAATACGGGTTGCAGTACTGCGCTGCGGGCTGCGGACCGCTAGGCGCCAGGTTACTGTTTGTCTAAGCCCAGGCTTACACGACCATAAAGACGTCTGTGAGTCGGGTTGCGATACGGTTACGATAGGGGTAGGTGCGTACGCACGCTGATGACCTCAATACCAGACGGCAGTCACGACCAGCTATTAAACAAGCGACACTTGCACGAACTATAACGGAGGGAGCATGCGTGCTAAGCTGTTACGACAAATACACATTAAGAGTTACGAGCAGCAAATGTCTCGCTGCTGACGTCTGGAGGCTTAATCCGCAACGCATTCTGCTCGTAAAGGGGACCTAAGAGGTGTAACACTACTACGGGCGGTATACTGCTGCGTTAATTTCATACTCACACACATAACTGGACGTACGAAGCGTTCCAGTTAAATGGAAAAAAGAGCACTTCAGTCTCGTATTGAGCATGGTCGTCGAGTAAACGCACGCAACTTTAGGCCTATGTTGGTGACATCAGTCTTCTGTAGAATTTTGGAATCGTTGTATGCTCGCGTACACCTTTTTTTATTTTCCGTCTCAATCCAATTCACCGATCGTTCGTCACGATCACTCAACACACTCTATAGTGGCTGACGTTTTTCCACTTTCCCTGTAAGCGGTATAAGTAAAGCTTCGATACGATGCCTCTTAAAACACCAAACACTTTGGCTTCCTGGGCTATGGAAGCCTCGTCGTACGAGCACCAACAGTTTGCCAACGTTCGAATCACTTAGCTTCGGCATGATGCATTCTTCTGACTACGATTCATATTTGCAACGTATTGAGGACATTGCACACTTTCCGTTAGTGATCAAATACAACAGCAGAAACTGCAGGCTTGGCTGTCATTTACAGGTAGCTGAAGCTTGCATTTTTCGCGACGTTTCCGTGTTTTTGTCTAGCACTTGTACGTAGTGGCACAAACGCAGACCGAACGTCAGAACTTAACACCTTCTGTAGTTGTGTAAATTGGTACTGAGACGTGTATGAATCTACACCGATAATGTGCCTGATACTGATTTGTAACAATCTAAACAGTTAACAATTAGGAAGGGTATCATAGCAGATATTTGTAGTACTAAATTATTTTCTAGATCTACAAGCGTAGGGACTGAAAGAAAAATTATGGTTTATCTCTGTAAACAGAGCTGCACAGCTTCTATGTACTTATAGAAAGGCCTCTTAGAAAGACCAACAGATGTTGGAGTGAAAATTAATCGACAGTTAACTAGTCTTTTGTTTCTCTCTCCCACTCTCATTCTCTCTCTCTCTCTCTTTCCATGTTGACCATAGAGCCATACATATGGTTTCGGTGAAGTGATTATCTCTAGGTCACGGCTTAACATTACATCAAGTTTAAGGAAAATTCCTTAGCGTCAAATACATCACTGTTTGTTTTTAGTTGTAGCATCTGTACACGAAAAACAAACGTCAGCTGATTCAGTCATCAGTTTATGATATGACTTCGGCCAGACAGTTTGCTGTCGGACTATTGGTTTTTGCACTTGGTGACGAATGAAAATTGTTAATACAACAAACGCACGTGTATGCGACAGACGCTACTACTAAAAAAATTGCGTATTTAACGCCAAGTAAGAATGGTAGACCACGAACGAAGTGCTCGGATTAAAAACGACGAAAGAAAGAAATGCACTTTCCTCATCTGCTATTCAGTCTATAGAACGACGAAGCAATGACGCAGATAAAAGAAAGGTAGGATTGAAATTCGGCAGAAAAGGATATCAATGATAATATTATCTGATGACACCTGTTACTCCGTCTCTCTTTGCTGATGACTCAATGCAGGCACGAAATAATTATAAGACGTACTGAGCGAAATGAACGGTGTACTGAGCGCAGAGTGTGAGTAGTATGAGAAATGAGATTAGTGATAAAATTAACATAAAAATTGGAGATCACAAAGTAGACGAAATGAAGGTTTTCTGCTACCTTGGAAGCAAAATAACGTACGACAGACGAAACAAGGGGGACATAAAAAGAAAATCGTTATACGCGAAGTAACATTCAGGCGAAAAGAAGTCTACTAGTGTTAAACATTGGCCAGAGTTTGAGGAAGAGATTTCTAAGAGTCTGCGTCTGTAGCACACAGTTGTATGGAAGTGAATCATGGACTGTTTGGAAGCCAGAAAAAAAGAGAATCGATGCATTTGTGACTTAATATTGTGAAGAATGTTGAAAATCAGGTGGCGTGATCAGCATGAAAGTTTTCCGAGGTCCGTGAGGTAGGCTCACTGCAAGAAGAGACGGGAAGGCAGGACGTGTTTTAAGACACCATGTAATAACTTCCATGGTATCGGAAATGGTTGTAGAGGAAAAAAACTGAAGGGAAGACCCAGATTGGAATACATCCAAGAAATAATTTAGGAAGTTCGGTACAAGTGCTGCTGTGAGATAAAGAAGTTGTTGGAGGAGGGGAATTCGTGGCGGGCCACATTAAACCAGTCGAAACACTACACCAATTGGAATACTCTCTTGCTTTAACATGATGCAGCCTTAATACGTGACCTGAATAAGATCGCTTGACACTGCGCAATAGAATTAAAGGATCACCTTCCCGAAACCACGTAACAGTCTTCCACTGAGACGCAGAAGTTTTAAGTTTGGCTCAAAGATGCCTAAAACCTTCCTCTGTAACAGCACAAAGGTATGGTGCCTTCATATGTCGCCATCGGGCTCGATGACGCTTCAAACAATAACGTGTGGTGGCATGCAAAAAAATGACTGGTCTCAGAAGTTCATGTGCCGTGTAATGTGGGTTAATTATGTCATACTGGCACCGAATTTCACCGCAATTCTGTCCAACGCCACCGCGAATTTGTCACACGATGAGAAGGTCGTCACAACCCCTTATACCCACATTTCCCCACTTCTTTTGATGCCTCTGCGACGGATGTCACAACCGCGACGTACAGCGTTGAAATCATGCGAGTTTCTTATGGGCACCCGAGGAAAATATTTCAGACACACCGTCGCTCAGAACTGACACCAAACAGCCTCAGGGCAGGGCAAAAAGAGCGTCAGTGAAACCATCGCTTTAATTGGGGAGTGGATTACCAGACATTTCGAGGTCAGAATTCATAGTGTAATGAGCAACAGACCTGCTGAGAACACTACCCTCTCCCAGACGATTCAATCCTTCTCTAAGGACACTGTGGGGTTGCTTCGCCATTGATAGTGATCGCATCCGTTTGGAGTGGAGTGAGACCGCAATTTTTGCCCTCGGCGGACCGTACCAAACCATTCGTTGAAATTTGAATGCGATCCCAAGCAGAAAAGGGTGCGTGAGCTTTTTCAGCCCTCCTGTTCCGCGATCACTGGAAGGGGAGGGGTGCGACATTGAGAAAAGTGTGAATGAATGAATCGGCAAATAGTCCATGGAAGACCCCCGCTTCTCCAACCCCAGGTCGGCTCGTTGCCACATACTCATGTTTGTTGGGAATTATAATAATGAACCACGACAGGCATTACCTGTACAGTACACATAGGCGCCTGCAGGCAGGCAACGCCTTGATAATCCTCCGACTCCAGTTGGCTAACTGCGAAGTGCCTAGAGGTACATTATAGGTTGCGTCTGTAACAGTTCATATTTTAAATTCTCAGTAAATTTGCGGGTGGGGGAGAGGGGTGCTGCCGAGGGTTTTGCCGAACTGCGGGCACTTAAGAGGGACCCTTCCTCGTTTTATTCACGCATGTGTCTAAGTCGCAGCCTCCTGTAATCACGCCCTAGGAGGGCTAAAACACCTGAAACATCTTCTGCTGTTTCCGACCACGTTCAAAATCTATCGAATGGTTTCTAACGGTCTCTAGTGGGTCTAATGTGTACAAAAGAGCAAAAGTTGCGCTCGAGATGCATTCCAAGTGAATGGTATAACGTTCAATGGGGATGTTGTTGTTGTTGTTGTGGTATTTAGTCCTGAGACTGGATTCATGCAGCTCTCCATGCTACCCTATCGTGTGCAAGCTTCTTCATCTCCCAATACTTACTGTAACCTACATCCTTCTGAATCAGTGTATTCATCTCTTGGTCTCCCTCTGCGATTTTTACCCTCCACGCTGCCCCCCAATGCTAAATTTGTGATCCCTTGATGTCTCAGAACCAGTCCTACTAACCGGTCCCTTC
The DNA here is from genome assembly GCF_023864345.2 of Schistocerca serialis cubense. Classification (NCBI taxonomy): domain Eukaryota; kingdom Metazoa; phylum Arthropoda; class Insecta; order Orthoptera; family Acrididae; genus Schistocerca; species Schistocerca serialis. Next base: position 217,680,699 of record NC_064641.1, read on the forward strand.
TTTTTGTCAAGTTGTGCCACAAACTCATCTTCTCCCCAATTCTATTCAATACTTCATCATTAGTTATGTGATCTACCCATCTAATCTTCAGCATTCTTCTGTAGCACCACATTTCGAAAGCTTCTATTCTCTTCTTGCCCAAACTATTTATCGTCCATGTTTCAGTTCCATATATGGCTACACTCCATACAAACACTTTTAAAAACGACTTCCTGACACTTAAATCTATACTCGATGTTAACAAGTTTCTCTTCTTCAGAAACGCTTTCCTTGCCATTGCCAGTCGACATTTTATATCCTCTCTACTTCTACCATCATCAGTTATTTTACTCCCCAAATAGCAAACTCCTTCACTACTTTAAGTGTCTCATTTCCTAATCTAATTCCCTAAGCATCACCGGACTTAATTCGACTACATTCCATTATACTCGTTTTGCTTTTGTTGATGTTCAGTTTTGATTTTGTTGATGTTCATCTTATATCCTCCTTTCAAGACACTGTCCATTTCGTTCAACTGCTCTTCCAAGTCCTTTGCTGTCTCTGACAGAATTACAATGTCATCGGCGAACCTCAAAGTATTTATTTCTTCTCCATGGATTTTAATACCTACTCCAAATTTTTGTTTTGTTTCCTTTACTGCTTATTCAATATACAGATTGAATAACATCGGGGAGAGGCTACACCCCTGTCTCACTCCCTTCCAAACCACTGCTTCCCTTTCATGCCCCTCGACTCTTATAACTGCCATCTGATTTCTGTACAAATTGTAAATAGCCTTTCGCTCCCTGTATTTTACCCCTGCCACCTTTAGAATTTGAAAGAGAGTATTCCAGTCAACATTGTCGATAGCTTTCTCTAAGTCTACAAATGCTAGAAACGTAGGTTTGCCTTTCCTTAATCTTTCTACTAAGATAAGTCGTAAGGTCAGTATTGCCTCACGTGTTGGGGATGCGGGTCCACAATGTCCTTACAGAAGGGCTGAAACCTGCGGGGGTGTCAGCTCTGTGAAAAGCGACCAAGAACGCCCCTGGCAATCAACGACCCAAGGAAGGAGGCGGTATCAATGAATCCCTTCATGCCACTTCCTGAGCTGTTTTTGTGTCGACTCTGAACGGCGGTGTGTCTGAAATGTATTCCTCGGCTCATACGGAAGCCGCGAGATTTCAACGCTGGGCTTCGCGGTTCTGACTTCCACTGCAGAGGCGTCAAAAGAAGGGGTGAAATGTGGGCAAGAGAGGGTAGGACGATCTATCCATCGTGTGACACGTCTGCGGTAGCGCTGGGTAAAACTGCAGTGAAATTTGGTGCCAATGTGAAACCATTAACATGAAATTCTGAACTCTGCACATTGTTTTTCAGTTTGAAGCATCGCCGAGCCTGAGGATGAAGTCTCAAGGTGCCATGCCTTTTCACCACTACAGAGTATGGTTGTAGGCACCTCTGAGCCAAATGTGAAACTTCTGCCTCGCAACGAGAGACAATTGCGGAGTTTCGAAAACGCGACCCTTTAATTCTGTTATTCAGCACACCAGCTTTTGGGGCACCCGTGACGCCGTCCTTTAGATTGTAGTGTCTGCTGCGCTGGTTAACTTATAGCTGCGTAGGGGGCGCAGCACGAGCCGGCGGCACCTTTGATGGGAGGGCCAGGTGGCTGCCACGCCACGCCACGCCACGCCACGCCACGCCGCTATCGACCGCCGGCCGCCGGCAGCTCTGTCTGCCCTTACGTCATCGGCGCGCGGCCTGCGGCAAGTTTACAAGCGGCCCTCCCGGCCACAGTTTCGGATGTAATTGGCTTCCACCGGCGCGGCCACAGAGGGCTCGACCGAGGCCAGCGGCGCTGGCTTCGCCCTGGCCGGAGCACAAGCTGCGCAGCGAGAGCGTCCCGCCTTGCGTCTCGACCCCATGTCACTAAGAAAAGTTTTTACCAGCGTATATACAGAGGCACTTTTTATATGTTTACTAAATCAGATACTCGGCGTTGCCCGGCTATTTATTTATTACTACACTACTGGCCATTAAAATTGCTACACCAAGGAGAAATGCAGACGATAAACGGGTATTCATTGAACGAATATATTATACTAGAACTGACATGTGATTACATTTTCACGCAATTTGGGTGCATAGATTCTGAGAAATCAGTACCCAGAACAACCACCTCTGGCCGTAATAACGGCCTTGATACGTCTGGGCATTGAGTCAGAGAGCTTGGATGGCGTGCACAGGTACAGCTGCCCATGCAGCTTCAACACGGTACCACAGTTCATCAAGAGTAGTGACTGGTGTACTGTGACGAGCCAGTTGCTCGGCCTCCATTGACCAGACGTTTTCAATTGGTGAGAGATCTGGAGAATGTGCTGGCCAGGGCAGCAGTAGAACATTTTCTGTATCCAGAAAGGCCCGTACAGGACCTGCAACACGCGGTCGTGCATTATCCTGCTGAAATGTATAATTTCGCAGGGGACAAATGAAGGGTAGAGCCACGGGTCGTAACACATCTGAAATGTAACGTCCATTGTTCAAAGTGCAGCCAATGCGAATAAGAGGTGACCGAGACGTGTAACCAATGGCACTCGATACCATCACGCCGGGTGATACGCCAGTATGGCGATGAAGAATACACGCTTCCAATGTGCGTTGACCGCCATGTCGCCAATTACGGATGCGACCATCAAATGGCTCTGGTTCAAATGGCTCTGAGCACTATGGGACTCAACTGCTGTGGTCATCAGTCCCCTAGAACTTAGAATTAATTAAACCTAACTAACCTAAGGACATCACACACATCCATGCCCGAGGCAGGATTCGAACCTGCGACCGTAGCAGCAGCGCGGCTCCGGACTGGAGCGCCTAGAACCGCACGACCACCGCGGCCGGCAATGCGACCATCATGATGCTGTAAACAGAACCTTGATTCATCCGAAAAAATGTTCTGCCATTCTTGCACCCAGGTTCGTCGTTCAGTACACCATCGCAGGAGCTCCTGTCTGTGATGCAGCGTCGAGGATAACCGCAGCCATGGTCTCCGAGCTGATAGTCCATGCTACTGAAAACGTCGTCGAACTGTTCGTGCAGATGGTTGTTGTCTTGCAAACGTCCCCATCTGTTGACTCAGGGATCGAAACGTGGCTGCAGGATCCGTTACAGCCATGCGGGTAAGATGCCTGTCATCTCGACTGCTAGTGATACGGGGCCGTTTGGATCCAGCACGGCGTTCCGTATTACCCTCCTGAACCCACCAATTGCATATTCTGCTAACAGTCATTGGATCTCGACTAACGCGAGCAGCAATGTCGCAATACGATAATCCGCAATCGCGATAGGCTACAATCGGACCTTTATCAAAGTCGGAATCGTGATGGTACGCATTTCTCCTCCTTACACGAGGCATCACAACAACGTTTCACCAGGCATCGCCGGTCAACTGCTGTTTGTGTATGAGTAATCGGTTGGAAACTCCTACTCTCTCTCTGCCATCTTCTCCTCGCAAATCTTTGTGTTCATCACCAAGTAGTCACCCCCACCCTCGTCTCCATCCCATTGTGATGTTTTTATCCCCAATAATATTTCTTAGCAATTCCCGTGGTCTAGGGAGCTGGCACGGTAGCTCAGCGTGTTCGGTCGGAGTGTTTAACTACCCTCTGTAATAAAAAACTAAGAAAACGGATCAACGAACAACCTGAACGAGCGTCATCGGACGTCTCCCACGAACATATTCAACGAACAATATAGAAGAAAATGAGAACAAAAAAAGGGGGTAGCGTCTTTGATTCTTAATCAAAAGCTCTTCGGTCCCGGGTTCGAATCCCGCCGCTGCTTGAATTTTGATAAATAATCAGCACTGGCGGCCGAAGATTTCCGGCATAAGAAGTCCCTTCCCCCACCCCCCACCCCCTACCCCCATCCCCATTCTGAACACGGTCTTGTCAAGAGGGTGGAGGAGCGGACAGAGGTTCTTCTCCTAGGGGTGGGAAACTGCCTCTGAAGGCGGAAGAACCAACAATGATCGACGGCATGAGGAAGCAGAAGGCAATGGAAACCACTGCATTAAAAACACGTAACGTGTATCCACAGGACATGTGGCCTGTAATTGATGAAGTGTTATAATGATCTCTCCAATGGTAAAAGATTACGGAAGAGACCGCCATTCGGATCTCCGGGAGGGGACTGCCAAGGGGGAGGTTACCATGAGAAAAATATTGAATAATCAACGAAAGGATAATGTTCTACGAATCGGGGCGTGGAATGTCAGAAGCTTGAACGTGGTAGGGAAACCAGAAAATCTGAAAAGGGAAATGCAAAGTCTCAATCAAGATATAGTAGGGGCCAGTGAAGTGCAGTGGAAAGAAGACAAGGATTTCTAGTCAGATGAGTAATATCAACAGCAGCAGAAAATAGTGTAATGGGAGTAGGATTCGTTATGAATAGAAAGGGAGGGCAGAGAGTGAACAGTTCAGAGGTAGGGTTGTTCTTATGAGAACTGACAGCAAACCAACACCGACTACGATAGTTCAGGTATACATGCCGACGTCGCAAGCTGAAGATGAAGGGATGGAGAAAGTATATGAGGATATTTAAAGAGTAATACAGTATGTACAGGAGAATGAAAATCTAATAGTCATGGGGGACTGGAATGCATCTGTAAGGGAAGGAGTTGAAGAAAAGGTTACAGGAGAATATGGGATTGGGACAAGGAATGAGAGAGGAGAAAGACTAATTGAGTTCTGTAAGTTTCAGATGGTAATGGCGAATATTCTGTTCAAGAATCACAAGAGAAGGGGGTTTACTTGGAAAAGGCCGGATGATACAGGAAGATGTCAGTTAGGTTACATCATGGTCAGATAGATTTTCCGAAATAACATACTGGACTGTAAGGCGTACCCAGTGATACAGGAAGATCTCAGTGAGATTACATCATGGTCAGACAGAGATTCCAAAATCAGATACTGGATTGTAAGGCGCACCCAGGAGCAGATATAGACTCAGATCACAATATGGGAGTGATGAAGAGTAGGATGATGCTTAAGTCAAGAATCAATCAGCAAGGAAGTAGATACTGGATGTAGATACTGCGATATGGATGTAGATACTGCGATAAGGAATAGCTCAGTAGACAGTCCAGTTGAAGAGGAAAGAACATATCTAAAAAGGGCAATCACAGGCGTTAGAAAAGAATACACAGGTACGAAGGAACTAACTGCGAAGAAACCATGGGTAACAGAAGAAATACTTCAGTTGATGAATGAAAGAAGGAAGTACAAAAATGTTACGGGAAATTCAGGAATACAGAAATACAAGTCGCCTAGGAGTGAGATATACAGGAAGTGCAGGGAAGATACGGCGAAATGGCTGCATGTAAAATGTAAAGAAATCACAAAAGAAATGTTTGTCGGAAGGACTGGCTCAGCATACGGGAAAGTCAAAACAGCCTTCGGTGACATTAGTGGCAAAGGTGGTAACATTAAGAGTGCAGTGGGAATTCCACTGTTAAATGCAGAGGAGAGAGCACATTGGTGGAAAGAGTGTACCGAAGACCTGTGTGAGGGTAAAGTCTGATGACGTGGCAGAAGAAAAAACAGGAATTGATGCAGAAAAGGTAGAGGATCCAGTACTACAATCAAAATTTAAAAGTGCTTTGAAAGACTTAAGATCAAACAAGGCAAAATGGATGGATAAAATTCCATCAGAATTTGTAAGATCACTGGGGGAAACAAAACTATTATTTAAGTTGGTGTGTAGAATGTGTGAGACTGGCGACATACCATCTGACTTTCGGAGAAACATCATCCGCACTGTTCGGAAGACTGCAAGAGCTGATAAGTGCGAGAATTATCGCACAATCAGATTAACAGGTAATGCATCCAAGATGCTGACAAGAATAATATACGCAAGAATGGAAAAGAAAGGTGAGGATGTGTTAGATGAAGGTCAGTTTGCCGGCCGGCGTGGCCGAGCGGTTACAGGCGCTACAGTCTGGAACCGCACGACTGCTACGGTCGCAGGTTCGAATCCTGCCTCGGGCATGGATGTGTGTGATGTCCTTAGGTTAGTTAGGTTTAAGTAGTTCTAAGTTCTAGGGGACGTACGGCCACAGCAGTTGAGTCCCATAGTGCTCAGAACCATTTGAACCATTTTTGAGGTCAGTTTGGCTTTAGGAAAGGTAAAGGAACCAGAGAGGCAGCTCCGAAGTTGCGATTGATAATGGAAGCAATACTAAATAAAAGTCAAGACACGTTCATAGAATCTGTTGACCTCGAAAAAGCGTTCGACAATGTAAAATGGTGTAAGATGTTCGAAATTCTGAAGAAAATAGGCATAAGCTACAGGGAGAGAAATGTACAACATATACAAGAGGCAAGACGGAATAATGAGAGTAGAAGACCAAGAGAGAAGCGCTCGGATTAAAAAGGGTGTATTTCGCCCCTACTGTTCAATTTATACGTTCAAGAAGCAATGCTGGAAATAAAAGAAAGGTTTGGGAGACGAATTAAAGTTCAAGGTGAAAGGATATCAATGAAAAGATTCGCTGATGGCATTGCTATCCTCTGCTGTGGTGCGGAAGAATTACATGTTCTGCTGAATGGAATGAATAGTCTGTGGAGTACAAAATATGGACTGAGAGAAAATCGAAGAAAGACGGAAGAAACGGAAAGAAGCAGAAATGAGAATAGTGAGAAGTAGGTAAAGTTATGGAATTCTGCTACCTAGACAACGAAATTACCCATGACGAATGGAGCAAGGAGGACATCAAAAGTAGACTAGCACGACAAATAGAGCATTCCTTACCAATAGAAACTTATCAGTTAAAACATAGGCCCTAATTTGAGGAAGAAATTTCCGACAATGTACGTTTGTAGCACAGAATTGTATGGTAGTGACACAGGGAAGAGGAGAGAATCGAAGCATTTGAGATGTGGTGATACAGATGAATGATGAAAATTAAGTGGACTCATAAGTTATGGAATGAGGAGGTTCTGCGCAGAATCGAAGAGGAAAGGAGTATGTGGAAAACACTGACAAGGAGAAGGTGCAGGGTGATGGGACATCTGTTAAAGCATCGGGAATAACTTCCATGGTATTAGAGGAAGAAGTGGAGGGTAAAAGCTGTAGAGGAAGACAAGATACTTGAATACATCGAACAAATAATTGAGGACGTGTGGTGCAAATGCTATTCTGAGATCAAGAGTTTGGCACTAGAGAGGATTTCTTGGCGGGCCGCATCAAACCAGTGAAAGGCGGCACCTTCAGCAGAGACATTCTAACATTTCAATTTATATTCAATTGTAATGAATTTCTCGTTTTGTAGAAACGGTTTTCAAAGTTTGCGTTACACATGTTCTCTACTTAGGCCGTCGTTGGTTATTTTGGTGTCTGAATAGTAAAACACACTCTCTGCTTTTAGCATGTAATTTATTAATCTAATTCGTCAGCATCGTGTAGCGTTTATACCGTTTCGCTGATACAGGTAAGCTTTTGAAGTGTAGATACATAACGTGCTCCAGCACTACATACATTGAGGTGACAATGTCATGGGATATATGGTCTAATGTAGATGACGAGAGTATCGCGTACACGTGGTATAAAATGTCATTGCGTTGGTGGAGCTGTCATTTGTACTCGATTCATATGAGAAGGTTTCCAACGTGATTACGGACACAAGACTGGATTTAACAGACTTTGAACTTGGAATGGTAATTGGAGCGAGAAGCATGGGACATCCCATTTCGGAAATCGTTGGGGAGATCCACAGTGTCAAGAGTGTGCCGAGAATATCGAATTTCAGTCTCTACTCTCACCACGGACAACGCAGTGGACGGCCTTCACTTAACGACCGAGAGCAGCGTCGTTTGCAAGGAGTTGTCAGTGCTAACACACGAGCAACATTGCCTGAAATAATGGCAGATATCAGTGTGGGACAGTGCGGAGAAATTTGGCGTTAATAAAATGGTTCAAATGGCTCTGAGCACTATGGGACTCAACTGCTGAGGTCATTAGTCCCCTAGAACTTAGAACTAGTTAAACCTAACTAACCTAAGGACATGACAAACATCCATGCCCGAGGCAGGATTCGAACCTGCGACCGTAGCGATCTTGCGGTTCCAGACTGCAGCGCCTTTAACCGCACGGCCACTTCGGCCGGCTGGCGTTAATAGGCTATGGCAGTAGGCGACTGGCGCGAGTGTCTTTGTTGACATCACGACATCGCCTGCAGCGCCTCTCCTGGGCTCGTGGCCGTTTTGCTTGGACCCCAGACGACTGAAAATCGTGGCCTGGTCAAATGAGTCCCGATTTCAATTGGCGCGAACCCCACGAAGTCATGCACTCAGGTTGCTAACAGGCACCATACAAGATAAAAGCTTGTGGTGGCTCCATAACGGTAAGGGCTGTGTTTACTTGGAACGGACTGGGTCCTCTAGATGTTCGGCTACTTGGAGACCATTTGCAGCCATTCATGGACATCACGCTCCCAAACAATGTTGGAATTTTTATGGATGACAAAGTGCCACAATTGTTCGCGACTAGTCTGAAGAACATTCTGGACTATGACATGAATCCCGCCGAACATTTATGGGGCGTAATAGAGATGTTAGTTTACGAGGTGCCGGGGCTAGCAGTGTATCTAACACTAAATTCTTCTAGCATCTTCACATTGAAATGATGCTCTAAGCCCCCCCCCTCCCCTTTTCTAACACACATGGATTAAGAAGAAACGCGAACTGACTCTAATCGACCCTGTAAGTGGAGTAGAAAAGAGTTTGGCTCCTGCAATAATTTAATTTGACAGAAATTAATTTGATAAATAAGTTTCGTTAACGTGGTGAGAAATGAAAGGATTGCTCTACCGATCTACAGAATGAAAGTTCTGTCCAAAATAACAATTTGATTTATTATGACTAAACTCAAAATAATAAAAACAACACATGAAACATTTACAACACGTCAAATTGGATACTCAAATAAATGCTGTGAAGGTGAAGTTGTCCGTAAACTAGCTTGTGACGTTTATCACCAAGTGGTTTGTGGAGCCAATTCCTTGCAACTCAAATCTTAAGAGAAACACCCAGCCAACCCAACATTAATTGCTGCTACAATAGTGAGAACTCAGACAATGAACATCCAAGACAGAACCACGTACGAAAAGACGGGAACAGGCGCGCTCTGCTGAGCTCTGATTATCAAAGAGCAAAATTCCCTAATCTCCCGGTGCTGCGGACATACATTACCAAGCTGTCTTCTTAACTGCAGGACACGATCTGGCGTACCGGAAGCGATGGCTGGTTGCTTCGACGTCCTGTCGCGGTGATGATAATGTCGCGAGAATAGCCCGTAACAAATTATCCTGGTCTGGTTGTTCCAGACTAAAGACTTCCTATCAATACAAATGCGCCTCTGGGGGAGACGAAGAAGGCTCGCCACACAATCACTGACGATACAGTGACTGATTTTAACAAGGAAAGTCACACAGTAAGTCCGATACAGTCAACTTTAGCCAAAATTGATCAAGACGGACAACATAGGCCGCTTGTACGCAGAATGCTCAATTGCCAACTGTACTCGGAAAGTTACGCTGAAGTCGAAACTTCAGCAACTACGTCAAACATTTACAATTAAATGAAAATATATTAGACAGCCAACGGAAGGCTCAGTCTTGTAACCCACCCCGACCGAAAGGCGAGAGCCGACGCTGTCAGGAGCACCCGTACAAGCCGAACACAGAACATTCCCGCCTCCACGACAGTGGCCGTGGTTAAACGTTCCAATCAGCAACTCGAAAACCGGCGGAAAATTCCACTCTATTGCCGAAGCATTACTATTCCACCAATGGAGATACTTGGCGCCAATTTCTGCGCCGATTTTGCTACGTCACGGTGCTGTCCCGTGAGTTAGCCAATCACAGTTATAATTTCGCAGAAAACGCGGGAATTTGCCCGCAAAAGACTGCCTGGGAACACAAGTCATTCCCAAGCCTCGCTGGTAGCCCGCCAGAAAGTGTTTTCACTAAGTTTCTGCGAAGTAACGGAATCTCTAGCCCAGCCGCTCCATTAGGCCCCTGTGGGCGTGTCGCCCCCGCTCTTATGACAATGTCGGCGTCTGGACAGCATCCAGTCGACTCCCTCACACCTGTCGGCTTAACCCTTTTAAGATCAGCAGAATCCGCCCGTCACCAGACCACCCGGGTGCCCAGAGACTCTGTGTGGGAAGTCCGCGTTTGAAGGAATAGCAACTTTTCACCGCATGCAATTAGAGAGGAAAATCGAATTACTCAGAGTAAGATAGAAATGTGAGAGGGGGCTCATGCCATCTCTCAAGTTCTGCACAAAATTCTGCACTGGCAACACTTTCGCAATTGTGGACGGCTATCACTCAGTATATCAACAGGGGACTTTCAATGACACGCAGGGAAAAAAATCGCAACACCACAAAGGAGTTGTGTGACATAAATGAATAAATGATGTCTATTCAAATTTCGCACCAGTCACGTATGAGGATGCTAATCGTGTTTGCTTTAAGTACACGCTGTAAGTGTCGTGAGCGTTAGTTACCTCTGAGACTGGACGTGGTGAGTTGATGTTAGTCAAGACTGTCTTTAAGGCGACAGAGACACGTTATCAACGCCTCACTGAGTTTGAACGAGTTTTTGTAACAGGGATAAGAGAAGCTGGACGTTTCTTATGTGATAACGCAGAAATACTTGACACGAATGTAGCCACTGCACATAACTGCTGGCAGCTGTGGTCACGAGAATGGATGGTCGCAAGACCAGGCTCCGGACGGCCACGTGCCACTACCGAGATGGAGGAACATCGTGTTCGGTGTATGGCTCTGGCGCATCGTACTCCAACTGCAGTAGCAATTTATCCAGCAGTTGGCTCAAAAGTGACAACGAACTGTTACAAATCGATTACTTCAATGAGATCTCCGAGCCAGATATCTTGTAGCGTGCATTCCACAGGCCCCAAACCACTGCCATTTGCGACTTCAGCGGTGTCAAGCGAGAGTTCTTTTGAAAGCAGAGCGGAGTTCTGTTATGTTTATGATGAAAGCTGGTTCTGTCTCGGTGCCAGTGATAGCCGCGTGTTGTTAGAAGGAAGCCAATTGAGGACCTGCAACGAGCCGGTCTGCATTCTAAACACTCTGGACCTACACAAGGAGTTATGGCATGTAGGACGATTTCGTATGACAACAGGAGAACTCTCGTGGTTATCCCACACACCATGACTGGAACTTTGTACGTCAATCTGGTGATTCGACATGTTGTCCAGGGGGTATTTTCCTACAAGATAACGCTCGCCCACATACCACTGTTGTAAGCCAACATGCTCTGCAGTGTGTTGACATGTTGCCTTGGCCTCCTTCAATCGAGTGCGTATGAGACATCATCGGCCGAAAACCCCAGCATCATCCACGAACAGCATTAACCGTCCCCGAATTGACCGACCAAGGCCAACAGGCATGGAACTCTATCCCACAAACTTGTGCGACACAATGCATATGGGTTGGCATGCTTGCATTCAACATTCTGTCGGTTGCACCGGTTATTAAAGTACCAGCATTTACCATTTGCAATGCATTATCTCGCGCTTACATTAACCAGTGACCTTGCAATGTTAATTACTTAAACATGTTACCTAGATATATTACCGAAATTTCATTAACCTACAGTAATTATTTTTCAGTGTTGCGATTTCTTTTCGTCAGAATGTGATTGTTGTAAAGAAAATGAAATGGAAATGGCCAGAACGCGAAGCGAATTGGCCGTAGATGGACGAAGACAGGTCTTGGCTGGGTTCCAAGAGATAGGAAATCACTGAGATGACGGCCTAATGGAATGTACATTATGTGATCAAAAGTATCCGGACACCCCCTCAAAACGTATGTTTTTCATATTAGGTGCATTGTGCTGCCACCTACTGCCAGGTACTCCATATAAGCGACCTCAGTAGTCATTAGACATCGTGAGAGAACAGAATGGGGTGCCCCGCGGAATTCACGGACTTCGAACGTGGTCGGGTGATTGGGTGTCACTTGTGTCATACGTCCACACTCCTAAACACCTCTAGGTCCACTGTTTCAGATGTGATAGTGAAGTGTAAACGTGAAGGGACATGTACAGCACAAAAGCGTACAGGCCGACCTCATCGGTTGACTAACAGAGACCGTCGACAGTTGGAGAGGGTCGTGCCAGGCAGACATCTATCCAGACATCACACAGGAATTCCAAACCGCATCAGGATCCACTGAAAGAACTATGACCGTTAGGCGGGAGATGAGAAAACTTGGATTTGATGGTCGAGCTGATGCTCACAAGCCACACATCACGGTTGTGTGGAGTGACGAATCACGGTACAAAAATGGTTCAAATGGCTCTGAGCACTATGGGACTTAACTTCTGAGGTCATCAGTCCCCTAGAATACAGAACTACTTAAACCTAACTAACCTAAGGACATCACACACATCCATGCCCGGGGCAGGATTCGAACCTGCGACCGTAGCGGTCACGCGGTTCCAGACTGTAGCGCTTAGAACCGCTCGGCCACCCCGGCCGGTATCACGGTACAGAATGTGGCGCTCCGATGGCAGGGTATGGCGAATGCCCGGTGAACGTCATCTGCCAGTGTGTGCAGTGTCAACACCAAAATTCGGAGGCGGTGGTCCCATGACGTGGTCTTGTTTTTCATGGAGGGGACTTGTACCCCTTGTTGTTTTGCATGCCACTATCACAGCACAGGCCTACATTGATTTTTTAAGCACCTCCGTGCTTCCCACTATTGAAGAACAATTCGGGGATGGCGATTGCGTCTCTCAACACGATCGAGCACCTGTTCATAACGCATGGACTGTGGAGAAGTGGTTACGCGACAATAACATCCCTGTAATGGACTGACCTACACAGAGTCCTGAGCTGAATCCTATAGAACACCTATGGGATGTTTTGGAACGCCGACTTCGTGCCAGGCCTCACCGACTGACATCCATACCTCTCCTCAGTGTAGCACTCCGTGAAGAATGTGCTGCCTTTCCCGAAGAAACCTTCCACCACCTGATTGAAGTTGTGCTTGCGAGAGTTGAAGCGGTCACCAAGGCTATGGGTGGGCCATTACCATATTGAATTCCATCATTACCGGTGGAGGGCGCCACGAACTTGTAAGTGATTTTCAGCCAGGTATCCGGATACTTTTGATCACATAGTGTATGTAGGTTTCACGGAACGGATCCACACATCTGAAGACTGTAAAGAGAGGAATGGATGTCAGACAACTACTGCTGCTGATGTTGTGGTGGGGATTGATTCAGGCGCCATAAACATCAGTAATCCTGAGAATTTCCCATGCGATTCTCGATCCCATTTCATGCGACGAAGCAGATGGTGGAAGAAGAATAGCCTCGGTGATATTTTGATGACGTGACACAGCAGTGAGCTCTACAGGAAGCCTGAGAAGAGGTGTCGCCTAGCAGATCCGGAAGCCGGTATCACAATGTAGGCCAAGAGCAGCGTATCGAACGGCACGAGCCAGGCTGCGAGAGGGCCGCTTAGAGACGGGGGCGCCCTTTACGGGCCTTAAAGGCGAGGCTGTGGCTGCCCGCACGTGTAACTGCCCGCCGGACGGCCTCGCTGCCCAAGGTCTCCGAGGAAAGCGGCGACACGGGCACTCGGGCTGAGGCGGCCGCAGTCGCCAAGTTGTGGGGGGGAGGAGGGAGACGAGCGGCAAGTCTAGACTTTAACGTCGGTGTCAACAGACGCGCATAGGCTCCGCTGGAGAAGGTTGTGGGAAGCGGCTCCTGTGGCCGGTGCATTACCTGACAGGAAATATGACTACCGGTACCCGAATGAGGTACTTGTTTATGTTCACTATCTGGACCGCAATTCACCAATGTAATGTGACAATATCCTATGAGAAAAATAGTTATCCCCGTTACAAAGCACAGCTGAAGTAATAATTTAAGACCTTATTTAGAATAAAATGATAAAGTTGCTGTGTACTGAATGACGGCGGGGGTACCAGAAACTCACAACAACAATAATTAATAATCATACCAAAATATGCAGTGTAAAATCGCAATAAAATGAATAAATACAGGAAAATGAAGCAATAGAACGGTACAGACAGTACGGAAAGCTGTGAACAACTGTAAGGATTACCAGAAGTTGTGAAAAGGGGAAGTATTAAGCCGTATTTGGTTATTTAATATTAAATCAGGACCTCGGGCGAGATGTTTGCCAATTAACAGGACCCAAATAACTTAATCTTTCCCTCTTGTAAGCTTCACTTAATCCTCACAGTCTCCAATTGCTTCCCACACGTTCTGTTTCCCGCTATTCCTGTATTTTTTTGCTGTATTTATTTATGTTAATGTCATAGTCTATGTACTCTTCGAATTCTGTTGCTACAGTTGTCAGTTCTATCTTTCACTCTGTTTCTGTTACCTTCCATATGTAACACATTTTTCAGTATCCTAGTACTCTACTAATTTTATTGTGGTGGTCGTGGTGGTGGTTAGTGTTTAACGTCCCGTCGACAACGAGGTCATTAGAGACGGAGCGCAAGCTCGGGTTAGGGAAGGATTGGGAAGGAAATCGGCCGTGCCCTTTCAAAGGAACCATCCCGGCATTTGTCTGAAACGATTTAGGGAAATCACGGAAAACCTAAATCAGGATGGCCGGAGACGGGATTGAACCGTCGTCCTTCCGAATGCGAGTCCAGTGTGCTAACCACTGCGCCACCTCGCTCGGTCTCTAATTTTATTGTACTGGAATTGTTATTTTAATTTAAATTCTTCTGTGGCCACTGTTTTTATTCGGGTGGGGGGGGGGGGGGGGGGGGGGGAATGGTACTGCTAATCAGTAAATCCCCGATTCCCACGTATAAAACTGCTTCAAATTTCAGAGTACTTTACAAATGAGTTACAATAAATATTTTTCTTTAAGCATGTAAGCGAGAAAAAGTTAAGAAAAGGTTTGAAATTAAGTTTAAAGTTTGTTGAAAGTCGCTAAGAGCGCTCATTATCAAGCACTTGGTGAGTATAATCTGGTTAATATCAGCTCCGTATTACGCAAAAGCTACATTTTCACTCTTCTCAGAGTTTAAGACGTCATGAACCATATGTCGTACAATGACGTACTATTGCAAGTAGACTACATTCAGTGCTATGTGTAGATACTGTCTGGAAAATGAGTTGTAAATACAGTCAGTAGTAAAGTACAGAAAAAATAAAACTTCATGCCTGATACTGCGGTTTTACTGCACGAAGAGTGAAAATGTAGTGAGTGATAAATGTTTTTCCCTCTCGTTATTTAGTGAATGATGTCAGCGAGAAAAAGTTTCCTATAGATTAGAAATTATGTGTAAAGTTTGTTGCAAGTCAGTAACTGCTCTCACTCTCAAATACGAAACGAATATGGCCTGGGTATTTGCGCGCAGTGACTTATGCTGCCTCAAGACATTTACGCAGTTTCTATCTGTAATACTTTGACAACTTCCACTTACGACTACACCACTTAATGAGTTAATTATGTCGGTGTTTTAAATTTTCAATTTCGGTCACTATTTACGTGAAATACTGAAATTCAAATTTTTGTTGCTCCTGGAAGCTATTACATAGGCAACCTGCCCCACGATAGTCGCTTAGTAATATAGATGACGAAGTTGCAGCATACTCGACGACGGCGAGGACGCCAGAAACACACACACAATTAACAATCATGTGAAACTAGGGAATCATTAGTACACGGGGTATGGGAGAGACTTTTCCAGCGGCTGGAACTGTGAGGAAATTAGCTTTAATAAGGGTATTTCGTAAGGTTTTAATCTACGAACAGGTAGGTTTATAAAGTTAGCCGTAAACACAGCTTTCCCACTTTTAGTTAAAAATGACTACGAAAAGGAAAAGAAAACAGAACATTTTCACAGCACAGCTTAGCATGTTCTTGCTCGCAGCTTAATAGAAAGTGGTTATTGTATAACATGTCTATATTCCCATTTACGGCTAGATGTGTTGTCTGTCGGTTAGTCAGTCAGTTGGTCGGTAAGGCATTAATTCAACCGAATCTGTCCTTGAATGTGTGTGTGATGTGAAACAAAACAATTTCAGTAAGATCGTGAATTTACTGAAATGAAATAAATCGGAATTCATTGTTCCGGAGTCATATAGGTCGTGCACGAGAAATTCTCTTTTGAATTGCCTCCATAAGCTGTCTTCGCCTTTATCAGTCTCGTTGACTAGAAGATCATGTAGTTGGCTTGAGATGCGGGTACGCCGACCGATATTTCGACGAAATAAACAATGAAATGAACTCCACGAAATGACATAAGTTCAATCTTTGCAACTCACCAGAGATATAACAACCACCTGTAACACACCATAGACATATATTACTAGACTGGCAATACCGTACACAGTATCATTGGTGTTACTGAAGCAAAAATCGTAAGACATGGGGATCAACTGACTCAACTACGTTACCTTTAGAGTTTTGAAAGAATGGTTAATACATGCGTCGTGTTTGTTTGTTATTTCTCGTACAGCAGACGGAAGATACAAGGAAAGGAACATGTCACAGTGCTAGAAAAAATGGCTCTGAGCACATCCATGCCCGAGGCAGGATTCGAACCTGCGACCATAGCGGTCGCTCGGCTCCAGACTGTAGCGCCTAGAACCGCACGGCCACTCCGGCCGGCACAGTGCTAGAATAACGAGAAACATCGTCCTTAGCTTTACTTTTGTCCTGCACTTAATCCTAAATAATTACATTACAGTTTGCCTTATTTGAAATACCGGTAGTGATTAAATAGTTTATGTACATTTTAGGGGGTTTCATAAATCTTGTATTAACAGACGTAGCTTTATGATGTGTTCCTGCCTAGTTTTTATCAACTTTGATTTTCTTCGAATAGTATGCTCGTTATGAAAGTGCTCCTATAATTAGAAGGTGCTATTTGTCGTTGATAACAAATGTCTTTATTCATTTCAGTCCTCTTACGAAAACTACCGTCTGCTTTAAACGTGTGAACATGTAACTTGACGTTCTTCTCACAACACGATGCTACAATGTGTATGTTAACCTCAACTAGTAAGCAGAATATTTGCTCAACTGCAGAATTTGATCAGACCACCTCGTAAAGGTTACAACGTCGTTTGGTTTCAGAATATCGTAGTAGTACCATACAGAAAGTTGCTGACGCCGCCATAATCCCTCACCAAACATCACGCCTCAGTAAAAGATGCATCTTTGCCAGTCTAGTAACGGATGCCTGCGTTTTGATAAATCTTCCGAATTATTTTGCACGTAAACTCCAGCTGAGCGAATCGAACTCGACTGTATCTGTCATAATGGATCGCGCTTGAGAAATGCTTATTCGATGTGCCTCCATACGCTGCCAACGCTCTTCGTCAGTCTCATTGAACTCGACGATATTGTAGATGGTCTGAGCTGCGTGTACACCGACCGATATGTCGACGCCACACTGGTGGATTTTTCCAAAGAAATACATCACGAACTGAAATCAAATGAATGTTTGCAACACACCAAATTACCACGAAATGACAGCAATTCAATCTTTGCAATACACCAGAGAGGATCAGTATTGATACTACACTGAAATACCGCTTTCAATTTAATTCTTTTTTTTTTGTAAAATATCAATACTGAACTCGGAATTTGTTGTTGTTATGAAACTATGCGACAGCAGAACTAGCCGGCCGAAGTGGCCGAGCGGTTCTAGGCGCTACAGTCTGAAACCCCGCGACTGCTACGGTCACAGGTTCGAGTCCTGCCTCGGGCATGGACGTGTGTGACGTCCTTAGGTTAGTTAGGTTTAAGTAGTTCTAAGTTCTAGGGGACTGATGACCTCAGCAGTTAAGTCCCATAGTGCTCAGAGCCATTTGAACCATTTGGACAGCAGAACTAGAAACTTACTTTTATTTATATAGATTGAATAAGAGGCATGCCCTGCGCCAGGTTCTGCCCAGTTAACAGCGATGGCACGCCGTTAACTGGGCAAAACGTGACGCAGGACGTGTCTTTTATTCAGTCTATATACACTACTGGCCATTATAATTGCTACACCACGAAGATTATGTGCTATAGACGCGAAATTTAACCGACAGGAAGAAGATGCTGTGATATGCAAATGATTAGCTTTTCAGAGCATTCACACAAGGTTGGCGCTGGTGGCGACACCGAAAACCTGCTGACATGAGGAAAGTTTCCAACAGGTTTCTCATACGCAAACAGCAGTTGACCAGCGTTACCCGGTGAAACGTTGTTGTGATGCCTTGTGTAAGGAGGAGAAATGTGTACCATCACGTTTCGGACTTTGATAGAGGTCGGATTGTAGCCTATCGCGATTGCGGTTTATCGTATCGCGAGATTGCTGCTCGCGTTGGTCGAGATCCAATGACTGATAGCAAAATATGAAATCGGTGGGTTCAGGAGGGTAATAGGGAACGCCGTGCTGGATCCCAACGACCTCGTATCACTAGCAGTCGAGATGACAGGCATCTTATTCTGAAGGCTGTAACGGATCGTGCAGCCACGTCTCGAACCCGGAGTCGACAGATAGTGACGTTTGCAAGACAACAACCATCTGCACGAACAGTTCAACCACGTTTGCAGCAGCATGGACTATCAGCTCGGAGACCATGGCTGCAGTTAAACTTGACGCTGCATCACAGACAGGATTGCCTGCGATGGTGTACTCAACGACGAACCTGGGTGCGCAGATGGCAAAACGTAATTTTTTCCGATGAATCCAGGTTCGGTTTACAGCATCATGATGGTTGCATCCGTGTTTGGCGACATCACGGTGAACGCACATTGGAAGCGTGTATTCGTCATTGCCATACTGGCGTATCACCCGGCGTGATGGTATGGGGTGCCATTGGTTACACGTCTCGGTCACCTCTTGTCGCATTGACGGCACATTGAACAGTGGATGTTACATTTCAGATGTGTTATGACTCGTGGCTCTACCCTTCATTCAATCCCTGTGAAACCCTACATTTCAGCAGGATAATGCACGGTCACATGTTGCAGGTCCTGTACGGGCCTTTCTGGATACAGAAAATGTTCGACTGCTGCCCTGGCCAACACATTCTCCAGATCTCTCACCAATTGAAAACGTCTGGTCAATGGTGGCCGAGCAACTGGCTCGTCACAATACGTCGGTCACTACTCTTGATGAACTGTGGTATCGTGTTGGAGCTGCATGGCAGCTGTACCTGTACACGCCATCCTAGCTCTGTTTGACTCAATGCCCAGGCGTATCAAGGCCGTTATTACGGCCAGAGGTGGTTGTTCTGGGTACTGATTTCTCAGGATCTATGCACCCAAATTGCGTGAAAATGTAATCGCATGTCAGTTCTAGTATAATATATTTGTCCAATGAATACCCGTTCATCATCTGCATTTCTACTTGGTGTACCAATTTTAATGGTCAGTAGTGTAAATAGAAGTAAAAGTAAAACGGGACGATGCCGGACCAATGAGGAGTCCTACTTGATTCCACGTATACATCAGCCACACGCCAGGAGGGAGCCTGGTAGCAGGCGAGATGGCGAGCCTCGTGTTGTTTTCGACTTACTCATGCACTACCATTAGCGTGTGCCAGCGTACACTGGAACTCATCAGCCCAGACGACCTGCTTCCATTCTTCGAGTATCCAAACAAGGCGCAAGTGCGCTCGTTGTGATCTGTGTTCCCCGTGTGTGGCGGTGAGTACAGAATACGTGTACAGTATCGGCTTTTGCACTCCATAGCGACGACGTAGTTCTGGACGGCGTAGCTGATCAGTATTTGTTGTGGTCCAGCAGTGAACTAGTAAGTCATTTGCTGCACTTTGGGATTATACCCACTATTGTAATCCGTGATTATTAACGTCGACGCCTGCTATCAACACATCATTGAAGACGTCAGCTGATTCTAGCGGCGGTGTTTAACCCAGAACAGAAGTAATCACGGTACAACAAAATTACTTGACGCCACTAGAAAAAATCAGTGCTTGTATTACGTCAGAGATGCAATGATTCGTGGAATGCCACAGAGATGGAATGATTCCTGAGTTGGATATCGACGATCTGGTGCCGCATAACTAGGCTGATATAATGCTTTTCGCGCAATTGAAGTAATAAATAAGAAACACATTATTTAGCTTAAAATGACATATGAAGTGCTGCGTACTGAATGGTGAGGAGGATGTCAGAAACCCACACGTAAAATTAACACTGATAAGCAAATGACTAATTATTACTAGTAATACAGGGTAGCCAAAATGAAAGATGTCCCACTTCCTATAAATAACATACAGACAATTCCCTCGTTTTTGTAAATACAGAATAAAGAGTAGTAAATAATTATTATTATGAAAAACAGCGTACTGAAAATTCAATAGGTCAATAGTTCACAGGAGGTGCCGAAAATGTCTACCGTAAACTTCTATACACAATTCAGCACGTCTCAGCATGTTTCTGGAAACTTTTGCCATTTCATTTGGTGTGATTAATGCAATCGCTTTGCGAATGTTTGATTTCAGCTCTTCATTTGTATGCGAGTTGTTACTGTAGACTTCAGTCTTTAAATTACACCACAAATAAAAATCAAAAGTAGACAGATCGGGCTATCTGCGTAGCCGTAAATCTACGAAAATTGTACGTTGTTCTCCGAAAGCTTCATGGACGTATGAAATTAAAAACTTTGAAGTACGCGCCGTAGCGTAATGTTGCTGGAGAAACGCATAAGTTCACGTACTCGCTAAGGTAAAACCATGCTTCTTCTTTGCTGAGGTAAAGATTTGGATCTAGATAACCTCGATATGTAACAGCTACAACATGTTCTGGTATGACGTTCGTATGATGTTTAGTTGGGAGTACTTCTCACCATAGGCCGGCCGAAGTGGCCGTGCGGTTAAAGGCGCTGCAGTCTGGAACCGCAAGACCGCTACGGTCGCAGGTTCGAATCCTGCCTCGGGCATGGATGTTTGTGATGTCCTTAGGTTAGTTAGGTTTAACTAGTTCGAAGTTCTAGGGGACTAATGACCTCAGCAGTTGAGTCCCATAGTGCTCAGAGCCATTCTCACCATAGTCACGTAAACACGTTCAATATTTTACGGCAAACAAACTTTCTTTTCACGGTTAGGTTTCGCGTTAGCGGCTGAACCTTTTGCTCTAAATGTAGTGATCAGTTTGTCGGCAACACCTTTTTGCACACCACTTTTTGCAGGAGCAGCTGTTTATAGATATTTTGTCGTGAACGTTCCATTCGACGTTACGAATTGTTTCCTCTCCCAACCAACCTCCCTTTCTTCTTTCTGCTAGTTTTCTGCACCATACGGCGTCTCTCGCATCAAACTTTCCATCCCCATCTACCTCAGTCCCCGACTTGCTTGGCTCTGTCCTGCATCGCAAGCCTCACTCCATCCTTCCAATGCTGCTGGGGTCTTCAAAAATGGTTCAAATGGCTCTGAGCACTATGGGACTTAACATCTGAGGCCATCAGTCCCCTAGACTTAGAACTACTTAAACCTAACTAACCTAAGGAGATCACACACATCCATGCCCGAGGCAGGATTCGAACCTGCGACCGTCGCGGTCGCGGTCGCGCGGTTCTAGACTGTAGCGTCTAGAAGCGCTCGGCCACTTCGGCCGGCCTGGGGTCTTACTCTTTCTCTGTGTCGTGGAGGTCTCCAGTGCCATATATTAGAAGACCATCTTTCCTCTGGCATTCTTCTAAGATGTCCATACCATATTAACCGTTAAATTTCTGTTGTGAATACAGTGTCTTTTGCAACTCCCATCTGTTCCAGCACAGTTCAGCGCCATACAGTTTGTGTATCCTCCGTTTCCAAGTTGTTTTTTTTTGACATCATTTGATTTCAAATAACGGAGTGTAACAGCTTAATTGACACCTTTCCCTTTCCTGTTCTGTGTTTTATTCCTCTTTGCTTCACACTTTATCCGAAATGGTTGTCCCTAAATATCTATATGAACGACTACACAATCCATTACAAGATCCCTTCTAATACCTTCTACAATCAAGTATTCCGTCTTTGTGAAGTTAATCTACACCCAAAAGACTTTCGCAATAAACACTCTGTGTCCGATTGAAAAAAACATTCTGCAGAACTGTATTCACAACAAGTTTCAAACTGACTACTGATAACGCACCATTGATTAGTAAATCGCCGCTCGACATCACGTGACATCACGTGACCCCGCTCGAGCGCCACAATAGGTCAAGAAATAACATTCACTGTCAGAGAGTTTCAAATACCACGTTCAGTATAACAGGGGATATCCTTTATCTTGGCCATTATTCATTACGTTAAACGATTACAAAGTATTTATATCAACATCCTACGAGAGAAACAAGTTAATTGCTGTTGACAAATAACGAGATAGGTAAGCGGAGGAATGGCTACCATATCCTAGTTGCACATTAAAACGTCAACCCATTGCAATCCAACGAGTAATTTAGAAACTCCAGTTGTCGATTGAATACCTCAGCAAACTATACTAAAGCACGAATCGGGTTTAGCGCAGTTGTGACAAGGGAACGCTTCCTATATAACATTAACCCCATCTAGAGAGCCGTGCTGCTGCATACTCTCAACAATCTGCTGTGGCGGTAAGTCGGAGGATCGTGGTCGTGGTGGAGAATCAGAATCTCGCTTGTCAGGACTTGCGACACTCCCAAAAAATGTTCAAATGTGTGTGAAATCTTATGGGACTTCACTGCTAAGGTCATCAGCCCCTAAGCTTACACACTACTTAACCTAAATTATCCTAACACACACACCCATGCCCAACGGAGGACTCGAACCTCCGCCTGGACAAGCCGCAAAGTCCATGACTGCAGCGCCTGAGACCTCTCGGCTAATCCCGCGCGGCTGGACACTCCCAAGTGCCACGACGTCACGAACCAACGACTATCCATTATCAAACCAAGAGTGTCTCTTTTTCTTCCATCAGCTCCCGACTCTGCAATTTGCTCCAGTCCGGCCACGACGCCAATCAGGAAAAACGTTACTGTTTCCAGACAATTGCGTGTCAATGCCACGTTTTACAAATTCCCATCCCGAAATGTCGTCAGCGACTGGCCAATCAGAGCGCATCTTCCTCGCTAGGATGTCCCTAAAATTCCCGTCTGCCGTCAGCCAGCGATGGGTGAATGAGAGTGTTGTTTAACACTTTTGAATCTAGTTCCTCTTCTGATCTTGCTTTGCCCCAACATTCCAAGACTTTTACATGCTGCCATAAATTGTGGTGGCCCTCGGCCATCTCAAGAGGCGAATCGTGCCACAGGCCGCTAACACCGACTTAGTGAACAGACTGGTAGGTTCCGCAAGCTTCCATCGGTGGCCACATGACTCGCACAAGCCACACAAAGCTCTGAGTGCCCACGACACTCCTGCCGCAATCAGAGCAGTGTGCGAGCTGTGCATTTATCACGTATTCACAGACTGGAATTATTAGCCCCTTTACTGATGGCCATTGAAATTTTACAAAATACACTTCCCTGTAATAAGTCAACGTAATGAGACTTTTAAGTTGATGCAAACAAGTGCCCTGCCTATCGTCAGTCGTGATAAGGGCAGATAAATTTAGCATAATGGCAAGCCAGACGGCTTTTAAGCTTCCAGCTTTCCCTCGTATATGGTCTAACCTGAACAACGATCTTACTTCTTTAAAATCCAATTTCTTATGTACAGTGTAATCTCCTACGGACGTATCCCTACACCATGTCCACTGGCGTAGAATAATATTACGACCTCGTTTGAACAACATTAACAAGGGAACCGTACGAACTTCCCGTCACCAATTTTATTCGTATTGACAGGGTGCGTAGGGCATGACTAGGACGTGAACATACGTGAAAAGAAAGACGCATTCCTCAATTCTTATCAGGAAAATAGAGTTTGGACATTTTAGACGTACTTATATACTTTACAGGGTGAGTAGTCTTCAAGAAGAACGCAGCTTGGCGAGTAAGCGCTTAGTTTATTATACGCTAGGTCTCTGGATCGTAACTCGCTGCCGGTACTCCGCTTTTCATTCCCACGTACTTCTAACGACAGATCTGTTATGACTGTGTAAATTATCAGTATTTAATGAATCATTTCCTTTTCTCAAAATATTTATCCTGCAAAATGAAGAAAAAAATTTTCGTAAGCAAATTGCTAATAAAAAAGGGACACATGGGAACTTTCAATCAGATCAGAACACTCATTTTGTTTATATTATTGTTGCAACATACAACACATGTAACGAACGGCGAACTTTTGGACGTGCATGGTTTTTCCGATGTGTCTATTACAAGACATACTTTTTTTGCAGCATAAACGGTTCTCGGTCATCACACATTTCGCTGCGTACCAGGGATATCGAAGCGTATTACTGAATATTGGTGCAGAGGGCTCATGTTGTACTATTGACTGAATTTTTATGCAGTCTCCTCCAGAAACTATCTCTCTTTTCTGTTAGATGATGTATGCGCAATTTTGAAATCGTTTTGTAACGTTCTTTACCTCCCTGTAAAAATAAACGTCGAAACGCTGCACAAGCAGAGTACATTTTGGATGAATTACTTTAATACTGCACGTCTGTAGACCATCTTCATCTTGAAAAGTTTACATTGGAATGAAAAACAAAAACATCCAGAGGCATCATGCTTACGTAAGTAAGCGCTTACTCCCCTAAGCTACGATCTTGAAAACCAGCGAACTTGCAAGTTTGGGAACATGAAGTCCATGAACAGCTGCAAATGGTCTCCAGGTAGCCGTACATAACTATTTCCAGTCCAAGAGCGGTTCATTTGGCCCGGAAGACCCAATCCGTTCCATGTAAACACAGCCCACACCATTATGGAGCAACCACCAGCTTGTACAGTGCCTTGATAACAACTTGGGTCCGTGGCTTCGTGGTGTCTGCGCCACACTCGAACTCAACCATCAACTCTTACCAACTGAAATCTGGACTCATCTGACTAGGCCACTGTTTTCCAGTCGTATAGGAGCCGAAGAGAGGCGCTGTAGGCGATGTCGTGCTGTTAGCAAAGGCCCTAGCGTCGGTCGTCTGCTTTCGTCGCACTGTCCTAATGGATACGTTCGTCGTACGTGCCGCATTGATTTTTGCGGTTGTTGCTTGTCTGTTATCACTGAAAATTTTCCGCAAACGGCTATGGTCTCGGTCGTTAAGTGAAGACCGTCGGCTTCTGCGTTTTCGGTGTTGAGAGGTAATGCCTGAAATGTTGTGATCTCGGCAATCTCTTGACAGTGTGGATCTCGGAATAGTGATTTCCCCAACGGTTTCCGAAGCGGAATATCCCATGCGTCTAGCTCCAACTACCATTCCGCGTTCAAAGTCTGTTAATTCCCGTCCGGCGGCCGTAATGACGTCAAAAATCTTTTCAAGTGAATCACCTGGGTAAAAATGACAGCTCCACCAATGCACTGCCCTTTTATATCTTGTTTCCGCGTGCTACCGTCGTCTGCATATCTGCATACCACTATCCCATGATGACTTTTGTCAACTCAGTGTTTACCAGCATGCCTGACATTTTCACACTCGGATTTCTACATCTACATCTACATCTACATGATTACTCTGCAATTCACATTTAAGTGCTTGGCAGAGGGTTCATCGAACCACAATCATAGTATCTCTACCATTCCACTCCCGAACAGCGCGCGGGAAAAACGAACACCTAAACCTTTCTGTTCGAGCTCTAATTTCTCTTATTTTATTTTGATGATCATTCCTACCTATGTAGGTTGGGCTCAACCAAATATATTCTCGCTTTCGGAAGAGAAAGTTGGTGACTGACATTTCGTAAATAGATCTCGCCGCGACGAAAAACGTCTTTGCTTTAATGACTTCCATCCCAACTCGCGTATCATATCTGCCACACTCTCTCCCCTATTACGTGATAGTACAAAACGAGCTGCCCTTTTTTGCACCCTTTCGATGTCCTCTGTCAATCCCACCTGGTAAGGATCCCACAGCGCGTAGCAATATTCTAACAGAGGACGAACGAGTGTAGTGTAAGCTGTCTCTTTAGTGGACTTGTTGCATCTTCTAAGTGTCCTGCCAATGAAACGCAACCTTAGGCTCGCCTTCCCCACAATATTATCTATGTGGTCTTTCCAACTGAAGTTGTTCGTAATTTTAACACCCAGGTACTTAGTTGAATTGACAGCCTTGAGAATTGTACTATTTATCGAGTAATCGTATTCCAACGGATTTCTTTTGGAACTCATGCGGATCACCTCACACGTTTCGTTATTTAGCGTCAACTGCCACCTGCCACACCATTCAGCAATCTTTTCTAAATCGCTTTGCAACTGATACTGGTCTTCGGATGACCTTACTAGACGGTAAATTACAGCATCATCTGCGAACAACCTAAGAGAACTGCTCAGATTGTCACCCAGGTCATTTATATAGATCAGGAACAGCAGAGGTCCCAGGACGCTTCCATGGGGAGCACCTGATATCACTTCAGTTTTACTCGATGGTTTGCCGTCTATTACTACGAACTGCGACCTTCCTGACAGGAAATCACGAATCCAGTCGCACAACTGAGACGATACCCCATAGGCCCGCAGCTTGATTAGAAGTCGCTTGTGAGGAACGGTGTCAAAAGCTTTCTGGAAATCTAGAAATACGGAATCAACTTGAGATCCCCTGTCGATAGCGGCCATTACTTCGTGCGAATAAAGAGCTAGCTGCGTTGCACAAGAACGATGTTTCTCAAAAACGGTTGAGATTGTCTATTCCTGTTCACATATGTAGAAGTCCTAGTCGTACCATACACATACTGCCACTATGAACCCAAGCGGTGAGGGCATGCTCGTACGGTTCGCTTGTAAGTGACGTTGTTAGTGATCCGTGATAGATACGTGCACATCTCGCACCAAAGTCTTGCGATACGAATGTCGTTCGTGTTTACAGTGACAAGGAGACCGAGATACCTGTTGAGGTAGCACCTAGACGCAGCCAGCCGGACGACCTTGTGCAGGTCGCGCGTAAATGCGTCTCTGCTGGCTGCCAGGTAGGGATGCCCCAGTCGTCTCTCGGACATGTCTGCCGGGTGGCGTGTCTTGACTCGCGATGCCCCATGACGCACTGGCCGGAGTGCATACCGCCCCTCTGCGTCGCGTGGCGAGGCCGCCTGCTCCATACATTACCCCGAAGGTCAAGTGCAGCACTGGGCAGCCTTGTTCCTGTTTGTTATGCCGGTGACGGACTCTCTAACCTGGGATGGCAAAGTGCCACGCAGCGCAAATAGACGAGTAATAATCTAGCAACTTCTATACAATGTTACACGTGCAACACTTCTGGAGAAAGACAGCCACGCTCGAAGATATATTTTGCTGTGGTGCAGGAACAGCAAAAACAAATCATGTAACATAAATAAGCGAACCCGACAAAACATTTGTCATCTCCGGAAAACATGACCGCGTAACACCACACCTATCCCAGATAATGGCCTCAATTCGGCGTTTCTCCAGGTATGCCACACGTGACAGAAGCCATGCATTGTTGATTATACCCCGTAGAAAAAAAAAAGTTCGAATGTGTGTGAAATCTTATGGGACTTCACTGCTAAGGTCACCAGTCCCTAAGCTTACACACTACTTAACCTAAATCATCCTAAGGACAAACACACACACACCCATGCCCGAGGGAGGACTCGAACCTCCGCCGGGACCAGCTGCACAGTCCATGACTGCAGCGCCTAAGACAGCTCGGCTAACCCCGCGCGGCGTACCCCGTAGAGCTACCAGGTTTGGGGGATGTTGATTTTCGTCCACTGTTTCAAATAATTCGAGACGTTTTCTACGGGATTAAGATTACATGCTTTAGCGGTCGAGTCGAGGGTCGATACTGTGCTTCAGCGTTTATGAAAAGAGGTACGCATGCGTACAGCCCAATGGTCGTGCATGTTGCTATCCTGGAAGGCTGAAGTACCCACAGCATACTCATCACAAAGACGCACAAAAACGCAGCATGTGGTCACTCGAAATATGGAAATAAACATCCTGCTTCTTGTTGACAATAACCTGAAAATTGGTCCAAGTCGTGTGTAATGTGGCAGTTCTGCGTATCGTTTACTGCGGTTCGTGTGACTGGGTTTCGGTAGTGGTGAGTGCAAACTGATCGTCACACTTACGAATTCAAAACACGATTAACTCTACAAGCTATTCTACGCCTTGTAGGTTTACGACACCGGATATTGGCGATGATAACGAATCAGGCTGCTCAGTGCAGATGCAGGTGAAATTTTATTAACAAAAATAAACTAAAAAATTGATGAAAAAAGTGAAAAATTAACTTTTCTCGTTAATCAAATATGTTCCTAGCAATGACAATTGTTTTACATCGACACGCCGACACAATGCGTGTACAATTCAGTCATATAGGAACAACTGATTTATTAAGAGAATTAGGGTCGCCTCATCAGATAGTTGTTGGAGAGAAATATGAGAATATTAAACGTTAATTTATTGAATCTTAAAAAATTATTCGCAGATCAAGGTAAAATACAGTGGCAATTCACTATGTCAAAAATGGTTCAAATGGCTCTGAGCACTATGGGACTTAACATCTATGGTCATCAGTCCCCTAGAACTTAGAACTACTCAAACCTAACTAACCTAAGGACAGCACACAACACCCAGCCATCACGAGGCAGAGAAAATCCCTGACCCCGCCGGGAATCGAACCCGGGAACCCGGGCGTGGGAAGCGAGAACGCTACCGCACGACCACGAAATGCGGGCTCACTATGTCAAGGACAGAAAGTAGTGGGCATAGAATTATAAACAATATTACATTAATCAGTAGTAAGACAAAATTTTTCTCAATTTTGAAAGCATTGTATAAATTCTGAAGGCACCTGACTGCTAACCAGCAAATGCCTTTTCAAAGTCTGAGCACCTCACAAATGCAGTAATACTGGAGAAGATCGACTCACGATCCCAGTCCAAAAACTTTACTATAAGAAGCAAACTCACGTTGCGGAATAAACTGGCACTTTGTGAGCTGCACAGAGGAAAATCAGCGCAAATACTGAACGTCAGATTTGCTCTAAAAAGAAGCGAAGGCTGGGCGGGACACCTCAAGAGATCTCCGCGACGAGACGTCGCCTTTGTGGCTACCACCGAAGGACAATTCGTAGTTGGCACGGTTATGAAAAGGCGCTTTGCGGTACCCCGGCGTGGAAGTACCAGTGGCTCTACAGTCCATGAGGAACTTTGGGGAAATCTCCGGAAAATCCACTCCTCGACCAACTAACGCCTAAAGTTTGCAGCTGGCACTTCTCTCCACATTGCAGCATTCGGGAATTTATCAAGCTCATACTCAAGACTTCACAAGCCCTGTTCCTCCATCCACAAGATGTAGGATAATACATCAGCAATTAATTTATTTACCGTCATTTAGCGACATGTGACTGACCACATGCCGGCCGTGGTGGCCGTGCGGTTCTAGGCGCTTCAGTCTGGAACCGCGTGACCGCTACGGTCGCAGGTTCGAATCCTGCCTCGGGCATGGATGTGTGTGATGTGCTTAGGTTATTTAGGTTTAAGTAGTTCTAAGTTCTAGGGGACTGATGACCACAGCAGTTAAGTCCCATAGTGCTCAGAGCCATTTGAACATTTTTTTTTGTCATACATGGTACGAACAACAGCCCCAAACATAACAGCTGAACTACGCCGTCCACACACTGCTGCCGGTAACTTGGCATTTCGCGCTATTTGAACAGACACACAATGACGACTTCGGATCGCAGCACTAGAGGCCTCCGGTCAACGGCAGCCCACTTTCTGTGTCATTTAGCCCATTTGAGGCGTGCTACGTTATGTGCCGCTATGACCAATGTCCTTTTGCGACGTCCCTGACTCCAAATGTCGATTGCACGCAGTTCCCTTTGCAATGTTTAGTTGGGAAATATCCGAATTTGAAATGCGCTTACTGACATTAGTAATTTCTGTTGGCCATGATACCGATTGTCGTGATAAGGCACTACACTCAACTCCCGTTCCTGTCGGTTAGGATCTTTTCCATAAGACCTCTGCTTTTACGGTCCATTTGGCTGCGCTCGCTATACAACTGATTTGCACGCACACAGTACTTCACTGGCAGGACTTGCGTCAGTGGTGAAGGGTAATACGAGTGCCTGGTACTAGTTCTGTAGCACCTACTACGCTCCAAAGTGTACAGTGTTATGTTTTATAGGGGGTGAGTAATATCTTGTCTGATGTGCTTAGTTATACTTTGTTGGACCTCTGCACCAGGTTCGGCAACGGGACGCTGCGCCGTTACCGTCGGCGGTGCGCACGATACCAGTCAGCCTATCTTATGCGTAAATGATCGACTAGTGACACTTGCGACAGTGTTATGACCGTGTTATTTATTACTATTGTCCAAAAATAATCTGTAAACAACAGGGCATTACTTCGGAGCATTATCACGCTGGGATATCCACTGTTGTTGAAGAAACGTGAATTATAGAAAATTGGAAGATTGTACAGTAGCCTCTAGTTGGTTACTCCAGTAATTGCTCGTTTAAGGAAAAACGTCAAAGCCACGATGGAATACGAACCACACACAGATATTTACCAAGGAAAATCGCTAGCAGCAGGTTTAGAGGAGTATTTTATTTAGACAACCAGTCTTCAAAGTAAACACTCCTAAAACGAATTTATGGAATCCAGATACTGATGGCTCCATTTATGCAAATATCGAAATATCTGTCTATACATGGTGTGCATATGGGAATAATGATGGCGTTATTGAGATGCCGAAACTTGTTGTCTAAATAAAATACTACTCAAAACATAAGGCTGTTTCAAGATTTTTCTTGGTAAATATTTGACTGGCTGCCGTCCCTTATCCGCAATGGATCAACAGACACACAGATATGGACTCAGCATAGCTTGCAAGGCACCTTGTTTAGAATTAAGATCAATGCAGTCCTCTGTTCTACGTCGTTCCTTGATCATTTACAGGTACTGAGCAGCTAGCACTGTGACTCGTCTATTGATGACGAGACTTTTCCAGTGAACTGTATCTCTGCTACACAGGTATTCTGTCTTCCATAACCAACAAAATTTCGCAAGTAGATCACCGGTATAAGACATCTATCTTCAAAAACGTCGCACTAACCAGTGCATGTAGAAATAACAAATGCTTCCAGAATGAGATTTTCACTCTGCAGCGGGGTGTGCGCTGATATGAAACTTCCTGGGAGATTAAAACTGTGTGCCAGACCGAGACTCGAACTCGGGACCTTTGCCTTTCGCGGGCAAGTGCTCTACCATCTAAGCTACCGAAGCACGACTCACGCCCGATCCTCACAGCTTTACTTCTGCCAGTATCTCGTCTCCTACCTTCCAAACTTTACAGAAGCTCTCCTGCGAACCTTGCAGAACTAGCACTCCTGAAAGAAAGGATACTGCGGAGGCATAGGTTCCGAGTTCGAGTCTCGGTCGGGCACACAGTTTTAATCTGCCAGGCAGTTGCATAACAAATGCTTTCAGGAAGTGTTAATTTTTTCTCGCTGACGACGATGGTGAAGTAGCAGGTTTTGACTGCTTCGCGCTCCAAAATGATTGGTGATCATAAACAGTCGGTGACACCTTCAGTCATGCCACGACCCCGTTTTATCCTCTCTACAGATGTAGGCTGTATGTTTATTAATTGTGCGACCGTCCTGGTTCGACGTTTATGTCATTTTCAAGCACATGTGAAAGACATGACATGATGATATAAACTTCGATACCAGCCGATCACGTATTTAATAAAGGACATTGTAACCTACTATATACCTTGTTCTCCTTTATATAATTTTAGAAGCTTTTATAATAAAAATAATGAGGTCATAATCATGTTGCCGTGTGCTTGATTCTGAAGAAGAATACAAGATCTTAAGAACACACGGAGTGAAAAAAATGACAGCTAAGTTGAATTTTATTTATTTATTTATTCTTTTAATGTGGTAACAAAGACATTTCATATTTTTGACCGCCAGATGTAGTAGGTCCGTTCCCTATGCATCAAATTCTACAGCAGCCGCTTGCGTTTGATTCCGTCAGGAGTCCTCTCAGTCGCCCCCTTCTGTGCTACCACAAGCACACACACACGGCAGCTCTGATTCGTATCGCCTACACTGCCCTGTTACGATCGTGCTAGCCTAGCCTCTCAGTGCCGCTACACGTTTAACATTTTATCTGCCATCAAGGAACGCTGTATGGCTTACACATAGAGATAACGAGAGATTTCCAGATCTTTGTAGCGTGTTCTATTATTATAAGAGTCCTCCGTTCCTCCATTCCTTCCCTTTTTTCGTATAGAGAAAGCACCATTTTCTCTGGGTGTAACATAAAATTTCAATAAATTTAATGTTTCATAGTGTATATACTGTCGGCACTTTACTTCATAATCTAAACTGAATGTAATTTGCGCGAAAATTTCGTAATATTCTCTGAATATCGGCTTTTGCACACAACTTTCTTTCCTTCTTTCGCTTACGCCATAGTCCCGCAGCGATCGCAGGGTCGGCGTGGTTACAACGGATTTGGCAAGGTTAATTTGAGGGATGGCCGGATGCCCTTCCTGCCGCCACCCCATACCACCCAGGATGGAATCAGTGTACCCCAGCTGTCTGCATCTAGTGTAATTCGTGAAGTAGTGCGAACGTGTTTCAAATGTCTGCGACGCATGTAACTGAGGCGGAACGTGGGGACCAGCCCGGTATTCACCTATCGGGATGTGGAAAACCGCCTGAAAACCACATCCAAGCTGGCCGGCACACCGGCCCTCGTCGTTAATCCGCCGGGCGGATTCGATTCGGGGCCGGCGCGCCAACCCGAGTCCAGGAAGCAGCGCGTTAGCGCTCTCGGCTACCCTGGCGGTTTTAAAATGGGACATAGGGGAACTTTCAATCAGATCAGAACACTCATTTTTTATTTAGATTATTGTACCTGCATTTGTGACATGGTTTTTCCGATGTGTCTTTTACAAGACATACATTTTTGCGTTCGTAAATGGTTCTCGGTCATCATACGACTCGGTGCGTACCAGGGATCTTTCTTTCTTTCTTTTGCTGGTGCCTTTGTCCCGCAATGACGCAAGGTCGGCATGGTTAATCGGATTTGGAAAGGTTAAGCTAAAGGGTGGCCGGATGCCCTTCCTGCTGCCACTTATGCACACAACTAGTTGCGTCTAAACAAAGCAGTTGTTCGATTATTTTTTTCGTCGGCGTTATAAACTCAAATTGCACTGGAGTTTTCCAGTTATCAGGGACAAAATGGAACAAGATAATCAGATAGATGTTCAAACACCATTCCACTGGAACACGAATACAATGAGTTGGTTGCTGTGGCTCCTCGGTTGTGTTGTTGACTAGCCATATTCCTTCATGACGAATCAAACTATCTGGAACTGATGGCGAAATAAAGAAGTGGAAAAATATTATAAGGAATGAAACGTCCAGATAAAATAAATGCTGATAACAACCAGGGGTTACCAACATCACTTGAGCACACAGTAGAAATACAGTATAAGAAAAACCGTGGTGTCGGTAAAGAGAAATGTCAACATGTATGTTAATCAGCATCATTATTTACTACTGCAGTACAATATGGGCAGTAAAACGACGCACAGTCCTGAAAAACTTGTTAATACAATTAACCATATATGTGCGAAATCAAGTTACGTCATTACATACCAGTTACACAAAGAAAGATAAAGGCATAGACAGGCTTGAAGAGGGAGAAGGGGAAACGGCTTTTTCGCATGGCGTTGAGGGATAAAAAAGGATCGGAGACACAGAGGGGGGGGGGGGGGTGACTGGGAGAGGGGGGAGGAGGAGGGATCGGTAAGAAACTAATTTTATGCGGAGTGTGACAAAGAGTGTATTAGCGGAATATCCAGTTGTACTGGCAATTTTTGTTTGTTTTACACACTGCAATGTGTATCACGTGTAATGTCATTTTGACAAACATGCACAGAAAGACAGGTAGTATGAAGTATCTTCCGCCGTCCGTAGTGGCCGAGCGGTTCTAGGCGCTACAGTCTGGAACCGCGCGACCGCTACGGTCGCAGGTTCGAATCCTGCCTCTGGCATGGACTTGTGTGATGTCCTTAGGTTAGTTAGGTTTAAGTAGTTCTAAGTTCTAGGTGACCGATGACCTCAGAAGTTAAGTCCCATAGTGCTCAGAGCCAAGTATCTTCCATCAAGAACCCGTGAACACCTATTAAAAGCCATGTGCATGAGCCAACTAACACGTAAAACGATAAAGTGGCCCACCCAGGAAAACAATGCTCCGCCTTGGAGCACAAATTAACAGAAACACAAAAAGAGTTTCTGAATGGAAGTCTCTCTCGTACTAAACACAAAGTCACGAACGATACGACAGAGGCAAAGTCTTAACCCTTTCAGACACTCTGGCTACAATTGTCTATATTAAATTTTTACTTGTCTTAGCTATAACAGAAGTATTTTTTCCCAATGGAAATCTGAGGTACACATCCGTGACAGTTCACTTTTCATCATGCGCAAGTGCTGCCAGCTGTTTCGCATCACTATGAAAATATCAGCAAGTCAATGCAGCAGTGCGCAGCAGCTCGTTAGCACCAGAACACACGGATGTGGTTGGTTCGCTATATTCCACTTTATAGTTGAATGTTGTTATTGTTATTTGCATGGTACTTACTGAATGATCATTTTAATATTTATTGCAATAGGGAATATTTCGTAATTCGTTACTTTAGTCCATAAGATGAAATCAACTGCACAAAGTATCTTTTGAAAACGGGTACATATTTTTGTATACATCTTGCATCTAAAATCATTAAAAAAAGACGCCTAAGAGCGTTAATGGGGGACGTTGATGAAAAACACACACTATTTCAGAAATGCACCAAATCCACAGTTTTGGAGATATAGCAATGTAATTTTGTACCACGCTTTATATGAAAGTAACACATTTACATATAAAATTCTTTGATTATATATATTCAACTTTTTTTGAATGAAATTTGAAGTTTCATTTTCAAAAAATAATGTATGTTCCTTTTTCTCAGAATGTATTCAAGAGATTTGTACAAAAATTTCTCTGTTTCATCTCTTTGCAAGATTCTCTCATGACGTTTTAGGAATAGGTGAAATAGGAGAATTTTCATAATTTTTTAATTATAATTCCACAAGTGCAATTTTAAATTCATGAAAAATTCCAAGCACTTTGCCCCATATCTCAGCTTGAAATCAGGATTTCAAAATTTGCTCTTGAGACAACGTTTATTAGGTTTACAGAAATATGTGTACAAAATTTCATAATTATAGCATTCATAGAATCTCAGGAAAAGGTACATAAACTTTAATAAACAAACTTTTCGGGAAACGCAATTTAAAGTTGAACCAAACTCTTTTCCTTATGCCACTTCTTCAGAAGGCGCCACATTTATACTCTGGATCATCTTTCCTTTCAAGGCTTCAAATGGTTCAAATGGCTCTAAGCCCTATGGGACTTAACATTTGAGATTATCAGTCCCCTAGACTTAGAACTACTTAAACCTAACTGACCTAAGCCGGCCGCGGTGGCCGTGCGGTTCTGGCGCTGCAGGCCGGAACCGCGGGACTGCTACGGTCGCAGGTTCGAATCCTGCCTCGGGCATGGGTGTGTGTGATGTCCTTAGGTTAGTTAGGTTTAAGTAGTTCTAAGTTCTAATGGACTTATGACCTAAGATGTTGAGTCCCATAGTGCTCAGAGCCATTTTTTTTAACTGACCTAAGGACATCACAAACATCCATGCCCGAGGCAGAATTAGAACCTGCGATCGTAGCAGCAGCGTGGTTTCAGACTGAAGCGTCTAGAACCACTCGGTCACATGGCCGGCTTTCAAGGCTTCTCTTCTGGTTTCTTGTTGTCTGTCTTCTTTCCTTTACCAGGTCTTCAACTGACTTTTTAGCTGCAGAGACGCGCTGTAAACATATTTTTCTCAGGATGTCTTGAGTAAAATTTCCTATCTTGAAGCCCATTCTTTCTAATACCTTCATCCTCCAGACGTTCCCATCATTAAATACAATAACTGCATCATAAGTTGCAATTCTGAGAACTGTAGCAGATGCAAATGTGTGTTTAGGACATCGTTTCCATATGAGTGAATTTAGAGAGTCATTTGCATTTTTGGTTTTGCCATGAACACACTTTTTGAGAAGTGAAGGATCGGCCAGAAACCTGTAAGAGGGCTTGACAAAATCCAGGATACAATTTGGAAACCTCTCACTGAGCTACTTCAAAACGTGGGCGTGGCAAGGAGGCCGCGTCACACGGTTAATTAATTCACACTTTTAATTAATTTTCAGAAACTTCGGATGCGATTTCAACATTGAAACTTTGTGAACTTATTGTCTATGAGTTGTACTAACAAATAAAAGATAAATCGAAAATCGACATTTTTGGACAACTTCATTAACGTCCCCCCTTAACACATAAACAAAAATTTTCCTTCCTTCAGAAAAAATTCAGGTCTGAAAGGGTTAAGGACCGCACGGTGAGACGACTGTCTCTAAGTATAATCACAGTAACGAGCCGACATACCGTAGTCTGGGAGGCACGTCCACCTAGAGGCCAAGTATTGCCTAACCGGGACGAAGACTGCTGGTGGCTCAACGTGACTGCGGGAGAAGGCGAACTCTGGCTGGCCGGCTGGGTGGCTGAAATTGGTGGATACGCGCCAGACGACGACTTAAGTAATCGGCTGGCATGAATTACTCGCGAACTACACTCTACGCCACATTAATGTGACCACCTATCAACAGCCCGAATAATCACTTTTTGCAGCGCGGACTGCTGCGAGACGTGCAAGAATAAACGAGATTCTGGAAGGTACCGACAGGGATCTGGAGTCATGCCGACTCCAGTGTTGTGGCGACTTCAGTGCAGTGGGATTCTCCTTTGAGGATCCACGGTGCGAACAGCCCAATCGAGATGAGTCCACTGATTCTCGATTGGGTTTAAATGCGGGGAGTTTGGTAGCCAGGTGAGTACGGTAAACTCATCCTGGTGTTCTTTGAACCACGCACGTACAATGCGAAGTGTGTGACACGTTCCATTGTACAGTCAGTAGATGCCATCGTGCAGACGAAAAATAAGCTGCGTGTAGAGGTGGACATCCCCAAGGATACATGCATACTTGTGTTGACCCACTGACGATATCATCCAGGGTTTGTAACGAAAACGTTGCTCAGACCATAACGCTGCCTCCTCCAGTCTGGACCATTCAGATACTTTTTGCAGGCTGTATGCTTTCTAAAATCATTGGGGGAAGTGGCAACAAAACGACTATTCACGTTGGTGTGTAGAATATATGAGTCTGGCGACATACCATCTGACTTTCGGAAAAGCATCATCCACACAATTCCGAAGACGGCAAGAGCTGACAAGTGCGAGAATTATCGCACAATCAGCTTAACAGCTCATGCATCGAAGCTGCTTACAAGAATAATGTTGTGTCTAGACAAGACAGCCTAGAGACTATGAGAGGAAGCCGAAAGGCACGCGCTTAAACTCACGCAGGCTGGCGTGAGGTCTGAAACAGGATATGTAATGAATGCTATAAAGAAAAGTACGTAGCTTCTGGAATACTTAACTTTAATCCACAATTGGTGAACATTGGTCTTGTTGACACAGTATTATCATCTCAATATAACTTGGTGATGGCGCCTTGCTAGGTCGTAGCAATTGACTTAGCTGAAGGCTATGCTAACTATTGTCTCGGCAAATGAGAGCGTATTTGTCAGTGTGGCGTCGCTAGCAAAGTCGGCTGTACAACTTGGGCGAGTGCCAGTACGTCTCTCTAGACCTGCCGTGTGGTGGCGCTCGGTCTGGAATTACTGACAGTGGCGACACGCGGGTCCGGCGTATACTAATGGACCGCGGCCGGTTACAGGCTACCACCTAGCAAGTGTGGTGTCTGGCGGTGACACCACAAATAAAGAAAATTGAGAATGTGCTAGGTGACGATCAGTTTGGGTTCCGGAAAAGTAAAGAGACGAGAGAGGCAATTCTGACGTTACGGCTAATAATGGAAGCAAGGCTAAAGAAAAATCAAGACACTTTCATAGGATTTGTCGACCTGGAAAAAGCGTTCGACAATATAAAATGGTGCAAGCTGTTCGAGATTCTGAAAAAAGTAGGGGTAAGCTATAGGGAGAGGCGGGTCATATACAATATGTACAACAACCAAGAGGGAATAATAAGAGCGGACGATCAAGAACGAAGTGCTCGTATTAAGAAGGGTGTAAGATAAGGCTGTAGCCTTTCGCCCCTACTCTTCAATCTGTACATCGAGGAAGCAATGATGGAAATAAAAGAAAGGTTCCGGAGTGGAATTAAAATACAATGTGAAAGGATATCAATGATACGATTCGCTGATGACATTGCTATCCTGAGTGAAAGTGAAGAAGAATTAAATGATCTGCTGAACGGAATGAACAGTCTAATGAGTACACAGTATGGTTTGAAAGTAAACCGGAGAAGGACGAAGCAATGAGAAGTAGTAGAAATGAGAACAGCGAGAAACTTAACATCAGGATTGATGGTCACGAGGTCAATGAAGTTAAGGAATTCTGCTACCTAGGCAGTAAAATAACCAATGACGGACGGAGCAAGGAGGACATCAAAAGCAGACATGCTATGGCAAAAAAGGCATTTCTGGCCAAGAGAAGTCTACTAATATCAAATACTGGCC